>NC_134234.1:148013666-148316696 GCF_965152275.1 Natator depressus
ACACGGTGAAGTTTTGTGTCTGTACATGTGTGCTTACGTGTACATCATGGAATGCATTTTACAGCTAAACACAAAACTTCTTCATCATTCCTAAAAGGTGTGTAGATAAAAACAAAAAGAAAAGGAGTACTTGTGGCACCTTAGAGACTAACCAATTTATCTGAGCATGAGCTTTCGTGAGCTACAGCTCACTTCATCGGATCCGATGAAGTGAGCTGTAGCTCACGAAAGCTCATGCTCAGATAAATTGGTTAGTCTCTAAGGTGCCACAAGTACTCCTTTTCTTTTTGCGAATACAGACTAACACGGCTGTTACTCTGAAACCTGTCATTAGATAAAAACAGTATACATACTCCAAGAACAAGGGATATATGAGGCTTTGCCATGTAAATATTCGTACATTTTCATTCACTTCCCATTAGGAAGGAGCAAAAAAAGAAAAAAAATCCTGTGGAACCTCAGTGCTTGAAGAGTGATGAATATTTGACAGACATTGCAAAGAGCATCTGTTGGGAGGCAGAGGGAGGGAGAAGTGAAGTGCTAGAGGGGAGGGAGAAGGAAGCATTTTCCTCCCCAGATGAGTTTCAGAAGAACTGAATATGCCTCTTCCCCAGCAAGTAGTGGGCATGAACAACAGTGATGGAACACTGAGAAATGGCACAGGTCAGATCATTTCAATTTCAATGCAGCAGACCTGGCTGTGAAAGCACTTTGATGTTACTTTATCAGCACCAGTGTAGAAATTCAAGGAATGTGTAACAGCTATATACTTTTATAGCTCTTTTGTTGTCAAGGTTTGAACGCACAGTTTTCCTTTTATTGTACTAGCTACTTCTGCATTAATATAATAAATAGTAACAGTCCAGTCTCAGTATTTTTGCTTCCAAGCTAAGTGATACTTCAAGGATTTTGAAAGACCCAGGTCCTTTAAAGAGGGCATCACACAATAACACAAACACCAGAGACTTTGTCATTTAAGATCATAGTTTGACGAGTGATGTCTAAGGCTCAGAGCTGTTTTTCATAAAGATTAGGGGGAAAAAATGGTTAGATGTTTTGTAATGTACAGTGATCTGCTCATTCTGTTTTGACTTTGTGTTTGCACTCATGTCATGTGAGAAATTTTGGGTTTAAAAAACATGAGAACTTCATAGTGCTTCAGAATATGAAGGCTGATTAGGGCTGAAGGAACTGTATGCGTTTCTCACCTCAGTTCTGATCTCTGGTATTCCAAGTATTGAGTCTCCTCAGAAAAAGACTTGCCTATTGTGTCAGAAGTGAGAGAGCTGTGCTGTACAGGCATTCATCCCTAGACACAGAATCATAATCCACATAGGTTATTTCACTGTGACAAGAACACTGGGAGAAGTTTCACAACAGAAGCCAAACCAAATAACAGAGGTATCTCTTAAATTTGCAAAAACAAAATGTTGCCATTTAAATTTTGTATTTGGCATAAATCAAAACGAAAAATTAAGTTCCATTTCATAACCATGTATACCTTTCTCCAAAAAAAGGCATTTAATGAAATAAATTTCACAATACAAATCACTAAAGGTCCGTATGCTGCATGTAAAGTGCTAGTACATTTACCAGCTTCACCTGCAATACCTGAGGGTTTTTTTCCCCCCCTTAATGCACACGTGTGGTCAGAAAATCTTGCAGCTGTAGAGCATATACTGCACATGAAAAAGGTACTTGAATACAAAAATTACCTAACTTCTCTGGCATACTTTTCAGGTTCATTGCAGCGGTGGCCTAATTTTGATTCTGAACTTGTTTTAAAAAACGGTAATGACGTTGAACGACAAACAGGAAACAAGCTGGAAAGCTCATCTCTCTCACCAACAGAAGTTGGTCCAATAAAAGATATTACCTCACCCACCTTGTCTCTCTAAACAGGAAACAAGTCATCCAGCTACTGTGGAATGTAGGAGACATTCCACATGAATTCTTTTCCTTACTCAAAGAATGCTGCAGTGAATCACTTGGGTGAAGAACAGCTGCATAAGATTACTCTGACATAATGAGCTGAAAGTTCATAAATCCAGTCCAACAATTTACATTAGCATGCAGTATGGGGAAGCGTTGAATTTGATTATCAAGAACCACTCTGACTTGCCTGCTTCACTTCAAAAAGAGAATAAGTAGTGCCACAATTGAATGATATTATTGAAACAGACAGACCAAGGAGATTCACATTACCATTTAAAAAATAAATCACATGACTTCCTGCACAAAGTGGGCGCTATGTGTGTAATCATCTACATTAATAGAAAGGCCATACTTCAGTACTGACTTTGTGCTCAGTGGATAAGGTACTAAAATGATTTCCCATCTGCTCATGTTTTCCTCAGATAACATCAGTAATATCTCACAGAAAGTTACAACAGGCAAGTTAGTTTAGCACTTAGTAGATAAGATCTGCATTTTACAAACAATGGTTACAGGAAAAAACAAAGCTAATGCAACAATGAATATTATTTTACAGCTTCTTGGTCCAGACGCTAACTTTAGTGTTTTGAGATACCACTGTCTTAACTTTATTTCACTCTTTCATGTAATGATTCAACATGACAAGTGTTCAGTGTTTTGGTTTTTTCTTTCAATGTAATTACTACTACCAGTGACAGATAGTAAGTGGACATGACTTCATGCTAAAAAACAATGGATTTCCTGTGGATTGATGGATTTCACTCATATGAGCACATGAAGAATTCAGCCTCATTATTTTTATAACATGAAATACTAAAGGAAGAATACAATGACTCATTGTTTATGTTAAAGGTTGCCAGCAATGGTTGCTGGATGTTGAATTAATTTCTATTTGATTGACCTGGATCCAAGTTCATCACAGCCACCTGGGACTATACATTTTAAAATAAAACAGGGATTTTTTTGATGTGGTATATTCCTCCTAATAGTATTTATAGATATTCACTCAACCAGAGATTGCAAAAGGATAACAGAGGTTTCTGCAGCCTCAGGCAATCGAGGGATAGACTGACTGTCCCACACATGATAGAGCCATGCCTATTAGTTAAGGTTAGATTGTTTCCTGGGAAAGTTCATGTTAAGTGACTCTAAGACCAGGTCTACACTATACTTTACATTGGTAAAGCTACTTCGCTCAGGGGTGTGGAAAATCCACACCTATGGGCGACGCTGTTACACCGACTTAATCCCCAGCACAGACAGCACGATGTTGACAGGAGGGCTTCTCCCATCGACGTAGCTCCTACCTCTTGCAGAGGTGGATTAACTACACTGAAGGGTGAAGCTCTCATGCTGGCATAGTAGCGTCTTCGCTGAAGTGCCACAGTGGCGCAGCTGCATCGCTGCAGCGTTTTAAGTCTAGACCTGCCCCAAGTGTAAGCATCTTTACTAATGCCATTGGGAAGCTCTTATCCCCTTAATTCTCATGTCTTCTTCTTCTTACCATATGTGCCACATGCCTCAGGTAGCATGTGACCAGGATTCATCACTGAATTTGGTCCGCTGGTTGGATCATTAGCTTTCCCAGCTCGAGCCAAGTACTGATGGGAGTGCGACGGGAACACTGATCCATGCTCCCCATTCTCACATGTAATTCCCATTAACCTTAACAGGAGTTTCACATATAGATCCAAAAGGGGATAGATTCCTATAAATTTAGAAAACAAAATCCCTTGGAACTGCAATATAGCAGCCTCCATATTTAATGTTAAATTTAGCTTCCAAGAAATGGCTTTCTATTGGAGTCAATTAATCTTTTCTAATTTATAATGCAGTTCCAATGGAATTTTACATTACTGTATATTCATGTGACTATAAAGAATCCAATGGAGTTAATGTTACAATGAAGACAGAACAAATTGCTGAGGAGTCGCTTGTATGTTGATATATTGGTCAAAGATTCAAATAAGTAATTTCCATTTGCTTCACAACTTATGAAGGAACTTTGAAATCTCCAGGAAATTGGATGTTTTCCGCCATCGATCTACCATGGGGACATCTCGGCACCAAATGGAGTTCCTGATAGAACATAGTAAACAATTAGACATCAAATTAATTGTTTCCTGTTTCTCCTTTCATGGAATGTTCATGAGTGTATCACAAACTTCTTTACCTTATTATTCAAAATCTACATCCCCCCACCCCCACCCACACATTTCACTTTGTGAAAGCCATTCAAAATTCAGACCATGTTGCACCATTGAGACTAGTTACAGAATTCACACATTACTTCTCTTCCCAGAGTGGATGAACTTAACTCTTGTAATCAAGTTTACAAGTGTGAATGTTTGTGGAAAACCAATTTAAAACTCCTGGAAGCATTCAAGCATGAGACCTTAACATTTGCTTTCTGTGAGCATTTATGATATTAAACCTCAATGGCATGGATGGAATGCAAACACAAAAAGGGTGCAAACATGACCAAAGAAAAGTTGTTTACAAATGCAAATTAATATTCACAGAATTTTCTTTTTTTTTTTTAGTAAAAAGAAAAAGAGTACTTGTGGCACCTTAGAGACTAACAAATTTATTAGAGCACAAGCTTTCGTGAGCTACAGCTCACTTCATCGGATGCATACAGTGGAAAATATAGTGGGGAGATTTTATATACACAGAGAACATGAAACAATGGTTGTTACCATACCGACTGTAACAAGAGTGATCAGGAAAGGTGAGCTATTACCAGCAGGAGAGGGGAGGGAGGGAAGCCTTTTGTAGTGATAATCAAGGTGGGCCATTTCCAGCACTTTACAAGGACAGTAGGAGAGGAAATAAACAAGGGGAAATAGTTTTATCTTGTGTAATGACCCATCCACTCCCAGTCTTTATTCAAGCCTAAGTTAATTGTATCCAGTTTGCAAATGAATTCCAATTCAGCAGTCGTTGGAAAGACAATTTCAGCCTGTGCACGTCGGCGGAAACACTCTATGTAGAAGTCCAGTCTGTTGTTTCGACCTTCAGGAGGAGTCCACCCAGAATCCTTCTTTTTGTAGTCTTGGTAGGAAGGTCTCTGTGGGTTCGTATGTTGTTCAGAGGTGTGCTGAAAATATTCCTTGAGTCAGAGACATCGAAAATAGATTCTAGGTCACCACAGAACTGTATCATGTTCGTGGGGGTGGAGGGGCAGAAGGAGAGGACCTGAGATAGGACAGATTCTTCTGCCGGGCTAAGAGTATAGTTGGATAGATTAACAATATTGCTGGGTGGGTTGAGGGAACCACTGTTGTGTCCCCTTGTGGCATGTAGTAGTTTAGATAGTTTAGTGTCCTTTATCTTTTATAGAGAAGCAAAGTGTGTGTTGTAAATGGCTTGTCTACTTTTTGTAAAGTCCAGCCATGAAGAAGCTTGTGTGGAAGGTTGGTTTTCTTATGAGAGTATCCAGTTTTGAGAGCTCATTCTTAATCTTTCCCTGTTTGCTGTAGAGGATGTTGATCAGGTGGTTCTGCAGTTTCTTTGAGAGCATGTGGCACAAGCTGTCAGCATAGTCTGTGTGGTATGTCAATTGTAATGGATATTTTACCTTCAGTCCTTTTGCTATGATGTCCATCTGTTTGCATTTGGAAAGGATCTACAACCTATCCTGAAGGATGACCCATCACTCTCACAGATCTTGGGAGACAGGCCAGTCCTCGCTTACAGACAGCCCCCTAACCTGAAGCAAATACTCACCAGCAACCACACAACAGAACCACTAACCCAGGACCCTATCCTTGCAACAAAGCCCGTTGCCAACTGTGTCCACATATCTATTCAGGGGACACCATCACCGGGCCTAATCACATCAGCCACACTATCAGAGGCTTGTTCACCTGCGCATCTACCAATGTGATATATGCCATCATGTGCCAGCAATGCCCCTCTGCCATGTACATTGGCCAAACTGGACAGTCTCTACGTAAAAGAATAAATGGACACAAATCAGACGTCAAGAATTATAACATTCAAAAACCAGTCGGAGAACACTTCAATCTCTTTGGTCACTTGATTACAGACCTAAAAGTGGCAATTCTTCAACAAAAAAACTTCAAAAAACAGACTCCAACGAGAGACTGCTGAATTGGAATTCATTTGCAAACTGGATACAATTAACTTAGGCTTGAATAAAGACTGGGAGTGGATGGGTCATTACACAAAGTAAAACTATTTCCCCTTGTTTATTTCCCCTCCTACTGTTCTTGTAAAGTGCTGGAAATGGCCCACCTTGATTATCACTACAAAAGGTCCCCCCCACACTCACACACTCTCCTTCTGGTAATAGCTCACTTCTCCTGATCACTCTTGTTATAGTCGGTATGGTAACACCCATTGTTTCATGTTCTCTGTGTATATAAAATCTCCCCACTATATTTTCCACTGTATGCATCCGATGAAGTGAGCTGTAGCTCACGAAAGCTTGTGCTCTAATAAATTTGTTAGTCTCTAAGGTGCCACAAGTCCTCCTTTTCTTTTTACGGATACAGACTAACACGGCTGCTACTCTGAAACCCTTTTTTTAGATTCAACCTACCAGGAATAGTGTTCAGCAATTTACCATGGGAAAGCTGGTAAGACACTGGAGTGCCACTTCTCTGTCTGTGTCAAAACTATTACAGATTTTGATACATATATTAATTGGATCAAATCACTTTATTCTGTACCTGGCTCCTACTCTCCCTTCTCCTAGAATCTCCACTACATCCCAAATCTTTAGCTTTTTCACTGCATCATAGGTCCAGCCAAAGGTGCCCTCACTTTTTCTCCTCACACTGCCTATTATTTTGGCACTCCCTCTATGATAGGTCTGATTTCCTATCATCCAAATGAATGTGCTTAAATTCAGGGAACTGGTAATTTCAGATACCTATTCTGACAAACATAAAATACACCCACACATGAAGAAAACAGTAATGCTTTCCTATAATGAGGACAGCAGAAACCTACCTTGATGGTTGGAATCCATTCTCAATCTTGCTAATTGGCAAGATAATCACCATTACAATTTTTTTTTATTTTACCTTGCTTAATTATTCCAGAGCTTTTTTTGTAATCTGCAAAGTACTATTTCTTTTTAAAAAGAAAACTGAGCCCTCTGATATCAGTGTTTATTTGGGTGAAGGACGATATTAAGATTAAATGGATGACTTTATAGCATTAGAATTTCCTGATATTTGAATACCCTTGTTATTCAAGCTCAGCTTTTAATTCTAGGATTCACTCAGGGTGTGTCTACACTATGGAAACTATACTGGCATATCTAACTCAACCTAATTATGCTGACGTACCCCATATTGTAGAGACGGCTTACACCAACGGAAGGAACCATGTAGGGACATACCTCTCCAAATGACTGTAACTATGTCTATGGAAGCATTCTTCTGTCAACATTGCTATATCTACACTGGCAATTAGCTCAGCATAGCTACCACACTCACTGTGTTTTCTTCCCCTTCCCCCTCACACCTCTGACCAACATAGTTATGTCGGCCTAACTTTTCAGTTTAGACCAGGGTGTTTTGGAAAGTTTTTGCAATGCCTGATGGAGCCGAAACAAGTGACGCAGGGTTGACTGGGACCATGGGATCAACTTCCCATGATGCAGTGTTCTCCACCCCATACTTTCATCAGCATCCCATAACATTTCATGTCCTCTTTTCCAAATCCCCACAAACTTGCATATCCCTCCTTGCTGCCTGCCATTGCTGACAGAACCATGGAGCCTGCACAGCTCTGCATGATTGTCATGAGTGTCGCAAACACAGGGTGCCTGATCCTGCAGTATTTGCAGAGTTGCAAAAGGAGCTGCAGGTAACATGATGATTCCTTGAAGGCTAGATTGCAGTGGGACATAGAAAGAAACCATTCAAAATTGTGGGTGGCATTCACAAGCAGTGGCAGATGGCAGAGTGCTAGTTCTGAGCCTGACAAAGAAGCATTGACTGGTGTGGCTGAAGAACTTTCAGATGCATAAGGCCACATTTCTGTATCTGTGTCCCGAACTCACCCCAACCCTCCAGCACAGAGACACCAAAATAAGAGCTGCCCTGACAGTTGAGACGCAAATGGCAACTGCCTGTGGAAACACCAGATTGCTACTGGTCAGTCAGGAATCTATTTGGAGTCAGGAAATCCACCACAGGGGCTGTTGTGATGCAAATGGGCAGGGCTGTTAATCACCTCCTGCTACACAGGACTGTGACTCTGGGCAAAGTGCACGACATAGTGGATGGTTATGCAGCAACGGGGGTTGCCAAAATATGGTGGGGCAATAGATGGCACACATATCCCTACTTTAGCACCAGACCACTTGCCACAGAGTACATCAACAAAAAGGGCTACTTTTCTATGGTAATGCAAGCACTGGTGGATCACTGGAGATGCTTTACCAATAGCAATGTGAACTGGTCAGGGAAGGTGCACAAAGCATGCATCTTTAATAACACAGGACTGTTCAGAAAGTTGCTAATAAGGGCTTTCTTTCTCAACGGGTGGATTACTATTGGGAATGTTGAAATGCCAAGAATGATCCTGGGAGACCCAGCCTACCCCTTACTCCCATGGCTCATGAAGCCATACACCAGCCACCTTGATAGTGCTTCAACTACAGGATCAGCAGGTGCAGAATGACAGCCAAATGTGCATTTGGTCATTTGAAGGGTCACTGGCATTGCATATTTATGAGATTAGATCTCATTGAAAAAAATATCCCAATGCTTATAGCTGCCTGCTGTGTCCTGCATAATATCTGTGAAGCAAAGGGGGAAAAGTTTCCTGCTGCACATCTCTCTCCTTTTCCTGTGCCTATCTCCTGTCCACTCTAACCTTTTCCATGCTGTCTGCAAGGGTGATCCTCCAGGCCCAGTGCCCATTCTCTGATGCAGCACTGGCT
Source organism: Natator depressus (assembly GCF_965152275.1). Lineage (NCBI taxonomy): Eukaryota > Metazoa > Chordata > Testudines > Cheloniidae > Natator > Natator depressus. Next base: position 148,022,527 of record NC_134234.1, read on the forward strand.
TCCAGATCTCCTGGAACATGTCCTCCTCTTTCTCCTCTTTATCTGTCTCGAGGGTTCCATGGGTTTGGAGGGGGAGGCCCTGAAGTCTGCAATGCCAGCAGCTGCAGATACAACACACAGGAGTTCCATTGTCAGACTATTCACAAAGGAAATTGAAATGTAAGATAATGAATTCATTGTCTTCATTCCCCAAAAGTTGTACGCACTACATTCTCACTTCTGCTTGGGATTGATAGAGCACAGTGCCAGGTATGGTGAGTATGGCCCTCGGGATGGGAAATAAGGGGGGAATAACTTGTATAGGGCAATGGAACTGAATACTGGCCCTGCTTTCCAAGCGGTGGTGATTATAGCTGATATCCAACTCCAGCAGAGTCAGAGAGCACAGCTGCTGCTGGTGCCGTGATGCCGCCTGGGCCTGTACACGGCTCACCTGTGTACTGCAGTGGTGCCTGCTGAAGTAATCGCTGAGTGTCATGGGAAAGTGTCCTCCCACAGTGTAAGAAATAAGGCAGCCCTCCCCAGAAACCTCTGCCAGGGGATTGCAGAGTGCCCCCATGAAAGTTTCACTGAGAGCTCTACAGCGGATTCACAGGACGTCCCAGTGCATATAAACAAACTCCTCTGCCTGCCCTCTCCACCTAAATCTAGAGGGAAATGAAAAGGAGACAACAACTTTATCTCTCTTGCTTGTTGCACTACTTCTTCTAGAACAACTGAAAAAGAGTAAATCGACAGATGTGTCCTGCTACTTTGGTGGTTCCATCCCTGTGATTTCAAAACAAACTGCACACTTACCACAGGTTCCTTCCCCTGCATCAGGCTTGTCTATGCTTGCCGGTTGGGACTGGCTGGACTTTGGTGGAATCAAAAACATGTCCTGGTTCACTGTACAGCTGGATCCCCCTGGTCGCCTGTCCCCCATACTCCTCCTCCTTGCTGTTCATGGCAGGGGGCTGTGACTCAGGCTCCTCAGAAGTATCCATGGTGCTCTGGGGGATGGTGGTGAGTCCTCCACCCAGGATGGCATGCAGCTTTGTGGCTCAATACTGAATCGATTGTTAGCCTCCTTGCCCTTCTGATATGCCTGCCGCAGCTCCTAGGCTTCCATGTGGCACTACTGCTGGTACCTGTTGTAGCCCTTCTCCTGCATCCCCCAAGCAATCTGCTCTCAGATGTCCACATTTCTATGGCTGGATCGGAGCTGTGTCTGCACCACCTCTTCTCCTCACAGATCCAGGAGAGCCAATACTTCCTGTGTACTCCAAGCTGGAGCACATCTTCAGCTGGTAACCAGCATGGTCAGCTGGGCAGTTACACTCAACTATACAGAGGTGCTAGGTGTGCTCGCCCAGCTGGGCAAGCAGGAAAAGGAATTTCAAACATTTGTGGGGCTTTAAAGGGGAGGGTTGGTTTCCTGTCTACTTCACCCCTGAGCAGCAGAGTTCACAACAGTGACTGAAGTAGTCAAACCTTTCTAAAGTGACTGAAAAGTGGGAATTTAAGATACTACTATATGATTTGTTAGTATTTCACACACACACTCATTTGCCCAGGGGTAAATGACTGCATAAGGTGAGAGGCAGTGGAGAATCAAGCTTCTTATGTGCCTTTGATACTGAACAATATGTGTGTAGTTAAATTTATTGGCTATGTTCAGTAGGCCTGTCTCTACTCCCATTGTCTTCAGTTTTGCCTGAGAAATGACTGAATGTATGAACTGTAGGTAGCAATCCCATGGGATAAGAACACCTGGACCCAAATTCCACTTTCAGCTTCATTCATGTAGTTTGTAGTTTCATTCATTTGCACAGCTGTAATTAAACGGAAGGCAGAATTTAAGACAGTTTTAATTTTGGACAGGTATTTGCAACAAATAAAAAGTGTTGGCAAGTCTCACAATTATACAGGAGTTCTGCACCGTTTGGGGTTTTTTTGTAAAGTCACAGCTCATGGATTACCGGTACTTATGAATCTTGGTTTTCGTTTTTTTTAGTCGGTACATTTTTACCCATGTGATTATAGCGAAAAGCTTGAAAACCATGAACCCGCAAAGGCTCAAAAAAGGCAAATACAAAGAACCCCAAATATCTATTGTTTAATCTCGTGATTTTTAAATCAATATCATGACTGTTTGGGTCCTCCTGACTCATGATTTTTGAACATGTGGGTATGGCAATGAGACATAGATCTCACTAGGTGGGCTTGTGGCTGCACTTAAAAAATACCTATGGACCTGAGAACTCTTGCCAAGATCCAAAGCGTTTCACTTAGCTATATTTGGAAATTTGAGTACATAAACAATCAATTGGAAGATGGTTCTAAATCGTTATTTAATGATAATTGGAAACCTACTGTAACAAAGGTAGGGCCTATTGCTGTTGTGTCTATTGAAGTTAAATGGGATTTTGCTATTGACCACTATGGAAGCAGGAAAGGGCTTTAATAGATTTTTGGTTTCAGGAAAACTTACATTTCAGTGTATGTGGTAAAGCAAACGTGGCTAAAGTGATTTATGCTCACAGTTTAATTGTGCATTGGAAGTTTCTGACAGTGGCGGATTAGCCACTGGGCCAACAGTGCCTGTGCCCAGAGGCCACAGCCAACAGGGGGCCCTGGAAAAATGGGTCCCCCTACATTCCACTCTGTCTGCTCGACACTCCTGCTGGGGAGTGGGATGAGCTCCTGTGCCCTGACCTCACTCCCTGGCAGGAGCGCCGGGGAAGGGGAGAGGCGCACAGGGCCCCATAAATTCCTAATCCATCTCTGGGTTTTGGGACTTACTTCTGCAAAATATAGAGTAGGCAAACTTTTCTTCCTTATTGAGTGGTCAAAATATTGTGACTTCCAAATGACAAAGCCACATGCTAATTTGGAGAGATGGCTGTGAATCTGCTGAGTCTTATGTGGCTTCATATGACATTTAATGCTAGGCAATGTCTAGATAATACCAGGGGTGGGGCGTAGCAGCTGGAGAAGCCAGCAGAGATTGAAGAAGGTGAGGGGGGGGGCTCTGGGCTGGGGAGTGGGGCCAAGGGGTTCAGAGTGCAGGAGGGGGCTCTGGGACGGGGCAAGGGTTGGGATGTGGGAGAGGGTGAGGGCTCCAGCTGGGGCCAGAAATTAGGGGTTTTGAGTGTGGGAGGGAGTCTCCAGGCTTGGGCAAGGGGTTAGGGTGTGGGGGTGTGAGGGCTCTGGCTGAGGGTGCAGGCTCTGGTGTGGGACCAGGGATGAGGGATTTGGGGTGCAGGAGGGAGCTCCGGGCTGGGGCCGAGGGGTTCGGAGAGGGATCAGGGCTTACCTCAGGTGGCTCCCGGAAGCAGAAGCATTTCCCCCCTCTGGCTTCTCGGTGGAGACACAGCCAGGGGGCTCTGTGCGCTGCCCTGTCCACAGGCACCACCCCCGCAGCTCCCATTAGCCGTGGTTCCCAGCCAATGGAAGCTGCAGAGCTGGCGCTTGGGGCGGGAGCAGTGCATGGAGCTCCCTGGCTGCTCCTATGCTTAGGAGATGGCAGGGGGACATGCTGCCGCTTCCAGGAGCTGCACGGAGCCACGGCAGGTAGGGAGTCTATCTTAACCCTGCTGTGCTGCCCACTGGACTTTTAATGGCCCGGTCAGCAATGCTGACCAGAGCCGCCGGGTCCTTTTTCGACCGGGCATTCTGGTCGAAAACTGGATGCCTGGCAACCCTAACTCCCTACCAGGGGCTAAAGCAGGGAGCAGAACATGCCAGCAGCTCTTTTTAAATGGCCTTCCCAATTTGTTTTTGAGGAACTGTCTCCTCAGAATGTGTGTCCTCTAATCCAGCAGGAATAGACAGACCTGCCTCCTAGCCCCAGTCTTCTAGAAAATGGGCCAAAAGTAGAAGCCATGGGCTTACTGACAATAGTTCTGTTTTGGTGGAGCTAGTCTCAGTATTTGAAAAGTTGTCCTGGTATTATATGGAAGTCTCCCTCTTGCTCCTCTTTGCTGCAGCAGGATCCCAGTTTTGACTCATTGGAACTGCCTCTACTGTCCCACTCAGCTGAGGAGGTGATGGAGCTCAGTGCCAAATAGGGTCTTACACCCTATGTAGGGGGTCATATTTTTAAAATTACAAACTGGGACACTTTTGTGGCAATATTTTTGTTCCTTTCTTCAATCTGCTCTACTGGGGTTGGAAAAGCTCCAACTAAAGCACTAGGCACCAGCTGAGAATACATTTCTATTTGATATTTAAATAGTTTTAAAGTTTCTCTTTCAGAATTAATATCTATCCATTGGGTGGATACAAAGCAATGACACCATTAACACAAAATGATTTCAGATTACCATGGGAACTCAGTGAGTGCCAGTGGCATGGGGATAGAAGTAAATGCACTTGAGAAGGAATTTTCCAAATGTTGCATAAATGTTAATACTCGTGTGTGTGTGTGTGCGCGCGGGCGCAATTCCCAGATTTCACTTTAAGACAGTTTGGATAGACAACTGTAACCACTTATATAAATGGTTGCCTATTTTAAGCATGTAGCTGGGTATTATTTAATAGATCTACAACAAAATGTAGCAAGGATAGCATAGAGCTACTTATGTAAACTGTAACTGTAAGGTTATTTTCTTTAGTTTAAAAATGGTCAGGAGTGGATGTCAAACTAACATCATAAGCATGCTATTCCCTTGATAGCTATATTTTATTTATTAGTATGAAGGAACTTCTGACAAAGCAGGCTATCCAAGAGCACAGGCAATTTTTATCATGACGTATTTGAATAATTATTATATAACCATCTTAAATAAGCAATGTCAAAAGAGACAATCCTTACTAGTCCATACATCCCAGCAAGCTTTGGCAAATTCCACAGCAATCTCACAGTCTTCTTTTACTGCATGTAGCCATCTGGTTAGCAAGTAAGCAATAGCTTAGATATATCTAATGATCTCCTTTTTCCAGGCACTTAATAATGAAATTCTAGGCAGCTTCTGAGCATTTTCATTACAGCCTCTTACATCAAGCTGGTGATAATTGCCCTTTATCCTTCACATCTTCTTTGTGAACTGATGCAAAGTTCTGATCGAAACCAGCATATCCTAAAATTAGCAAACACCTGTTTGAAGCATCATATGAAAGTTAGAAAATTTCTACACTTGGAAGGCAGAATTCTGCCAGAAAGTGTTTCTATGAGAAAAGTTACCAGTAAAAGAAAGGAAGAACACGACTGAGTTCAAAAGCAACTGAAGAAAGAATAAAAAAGGGAAGCAGAATTATGATCCACAAATTTAGATTGTGCATAAAGTATTGGTTCCAGCTTCTGATCTTCAACTCTTTCATCTGCCATTTCTGTCTACCGTGGAAGATGAATCAATCATTCAATAAATAAGATTATAAATTCTTCTGTGCAGGAACAAGTCTTCATATATTTTTTTCACAGCACACAGAACAAGGGTGTTCCAATTCTGGTTGGTATCTCTGGGCCCTATTGTAAGAGCAAACAACTAGTAAAGAGAAGTAAAAGAAAACACAAAGGGCCCATTTCTCCTGTTATACCAATTTTACATTAAAGTTCATTGATTTCAGTGGAGTTACTTCTGATTTACATCACTTTATGTGAACAGAATCAGGTGCTGGTGTTTTTCTATTGTATTAAAAAGGGCACTAGCCATTGCAGTCACTGCCAGGGTGAAGGATAGGTCTGTGAGGGTGGGCCATTGTTGGATCATATTAAAGAAGTTCTGTATTAAAATCACAAATGAGTTTGATTCTCCATAGTTTAAATTCCAGGGTAGTACTAATTAAGAGGTCTCTTGGTTTTTTGTAGTGTTTCTCTCCCTCTATGTGTGAAACTTGCAAGCTGCTAATTATGTTAGTACATTCTAAGACAGAGTCTGTTTTCAAAGCAATTCTTTGTAACAACAACTACTTACACAGAGAGAGACTCAAAGCAATCCTCTGTAACAACAGAAACAGCACCCAGAGACTCCCCGCCCTTTTGTTGTATTCATCTCGCTTTGTTAACAATTGTGATTAAAATAGAGATAGAGGATGTATGTGGATGGATGTTTGGTGTGGATAATAACTGAAGGATCAGGGAGGTGCCAGCCTAAGAATCCAGTGTCCATCGGCTGAAGAAGGCGTCAAGTGGAAATAACCAGAGGACCCCCGGAGGGCAGACTGGAATCCACCCAACAGCCTCAAGAATGGGAGAACCAAAGAACAAGATAACATCTGGCAGCACGGAGCCATCAGAAATGTGCTATCTGCTGATTGATTCAGCAACAGCATGACGAAGCAATTCCCATAGACTGGCATAGGAAGAAATTCCTATAAAAATGGACTCTGGAAAGTGAGAACTTTGGGGTCTGATTCTGCAAACCAACTTCCAGGAGCATCAGATGAGCATCTGACGAGGCCCTGCTCCTTCCTCATGTCCAGGCCACCTGGCCAGTGGCTTGGCATGAGCAACTCTAAGGCTGGTAGCTCTGATAACAACCTTGCAGAACCTGTGTGTGTGTGTTTGTATGAATGAATGTGTGAATAAACATGAGATTGAATGGAATGTTATAGCTATAACTAACTGCTTACTATGATGCTTTCTGTATTCACAATAAATGTGGTATTTTGCCTTTTCCCCTTTAATAAGATCCTGCTGGTTTTTATTTTATTGGTATAACACCATCTCTTAGAATGGCAGGGTTCCACGGGCTGGACAATTGGAGCTCTCCTTTGTAAGGATAAATCCTGGATGGGTTGGAAGGAAGGAGGGCTGCCAGATATAAAAGTGCTGTGAGGTGGAAGTAGGCTTCTTCCTCTTCCTGTTCTGCCCAACCACAGCAGATAACATGGATATTACCAGTGGTGAGCTGGAGCTGGTTCGCACCAGGTTGCGGGAACCGGTTGTTAAACTTAGAAGCCCGTTTAGAACCGGTTGTTCTGAGAGGGACAACTGGTTCTAAAGGGGCTTCTAAATTTAACAAGCGGCCAAAAGTGGCGCCTTCAGCGCCGACTCCATGGGTGCTCCAGGGCTGGAGCACCCATGGGGAAAATTTGGTGGGTGCCCACTGGCAGCTCCCCACCCAGCCCCAGTTCACCTCCGCTCCACCTCCTCCCCTGAACGCGCCGCCCTGCTCTGCTTCTCCACCGCAACCCCCCGGCTTCCCGCGAATCAGCTGTTCACACAGGAAGCCGGGGCAGGCTGAGAAGCAGGCAGCGGCTTCACGCTCAGGCCCAGGGAGGCAGAGGCAGAGCGGAGATGAGTTGGGGCGGGGGGTCATGAGGAGTGCCGCCTGCACTGCAGTAACCCAGGGGGCGCGTAGGGGAACCGCTCCCCGCCTCAGCTCACCTCCACCTCCTTGGGCCTGAGCACGAAGCTGCTGCCTGCTTCTCAGCCCTTCCCCCGGCTTCCCGCACCAACAGCTGATTCGCGGGAAGCCATGGTGGGGACGGAGAAGCAGAGCAGGGCAGCATGTTTAGGGGAGGAGGCAGAGCGGAAATGAGCTGGGGCTAGGCGGGGAGCTGCCGGTGGGTGCTCTGCACCCACCAAATTTTCTCCGTGGCTGCTCCAGCACCAGAGCACCCATGGAGTCGGCACCTAAGGCACCACTTTTGATGTGATCAGTGGGGGAAGCACCTGCTACACTACCCAGCCCCTAGGAGCCAGAGGGACCTGCCGGATGCTTCCTGGGAGCTGCCCCAGGTAAGCACTGCCGGGACTCCCCACCTCGCCCCCCGGCAGGTCCCTCTGGCTCTTAGGGGCGGGGTGGGCACCCACTATGGTGGCCCACGAGACCTTCCTGCCCGGTTCTGGGGGCAGTCAGGGGACAGGGGAGGAAGATGGATGGGGCAGGGGTCCCAGGGAGGTCAGGGGGTGGGCATTGACCCCCTCATGGCGTGAGGAGGGAACCAGTTGTTAAGATTTTGGCAGCTCATCACTGGATATTACTACTCTGGCTGTAGTTCCAAAGAAGCCCCATTTTCCTTACCCCATGGCACCTCATTTAGTGGTTCCATTAACTCTGGGGAGCTTATTGTTCAGATGGTTTCCTGTGTACCAGGGCATAAGGTTTGAGGCATTGCCAGTGACCTCAGGGTGGCATAGGGCTACAGGCCAGGAAACTGAGTGGGCCTGCCAGGTAATTGGATTAAAATGTGATTGTTGGCATTCAGAAAATTTAAACTGCTCTGGATTTGAGTAGTGGGGGGCAGACAGATGTCAGTTTGGGTATAGGGGGTTGTTGCCGTTAGGGATACTTCTTGTTTTGTGTTATGGCCCACTTGGCCAGTTCTAATGCTTGTGTCCATCCTCACTGACTCCTGTTGTTCATGTTGTATGTTTACAGCTTTACCCTAGTGAATGGGAAATGTATTACTCCATCAAGTAGATGCCTATGGGTAGACAATCACCATATTCATTTGGTGGAATGGGCCAAACTACAGTTGTATTTATAGTCCGGGGGCTTAGGGTACAAAGTTAGAGCCATCTACTTTGGATCTCTCCTTGATGATAATGGTAGCTTTGCACAAAGATCAAAGGCCAAACAGGCCCCATCGGTAGCAACTAAACTATACATGATGTTGTATTCTGCAGACTCTGAACTGCAAGCAGAATTTAAACACATGCTGGAATTTAATGTCCCTAATGTAGATAAAGTGATTCAAGAGCAACAGCATCTTTGCAAATCCCCCATCCTACTTAGATCAAGCAATGGCTGGAAGGGACACAAGAAACCAATTCTGATTTTTGTAAAAAAAAATTTGTGGCATGTTTTATGGCCTATGAAACCTGCTATATTTGTTTCAAATCAAAGTCTGGGAAGAATAATGAACTTTTAGTGAGACAGTGCTCCAAAATGGTTAACTTCTTACTTGTCCTGCAAAGTGACAGGATGGCACCTCATTCCCCATTCTGGTACCGGGAGCAATAAGAATTAGGAAAAGGAGGATAAAAATCTGAAACAAAACAGATGAATCCTGTGGCTTAAACCAAAGACAGATTTAGTTATCTCATGACAATGATGCTAGAAAGAGTGGGGAAAGGGAGCAAGTAAAACATTTTTATTGAATGAACTTTGTGCCTGCAAATAATTGACAAATAGCCACCAGAAAAAACCTACCTTCCAGAAAGTCTTGGTCTCTTCTTCAGAAGAGCCTTAATGCTCTACTTATCTCTGCATAAGCATATTGTGAAGGACACAGCCTACATTATAGCACCCTCTCCTGGCTAGACTCAGGCTGGTCCCCAGCTCCCTCCCAGGGGAAATCCTGCCTGGGGCCCTCTCACAGAATTCAACCCTTCTGCCCCTCTGTGTCTTGAAGCTGCTCCTTCCAGCAGTTGCTCCACCCTTTTATGAGGATCAGCCAATTAAGTTGCAGGTCTTTTTCCCAGGTGCAGCAAGTGGGGCTCAGTAGCCGGCCAGCCAGCCGCAGGGCTCTGGCCCCAGAAGAATACTGGCCCTTATACCTTCACAAATATGAAATCCAATAAATACCTAAGCACACGGTCTATAGAACACCAAGGTATTGCAATGAATAGCCTTTAACGTTTATGTTCGTCCATCCCTCGCATCAACACAAAGCCAGATTCCTCTCAGTTACACCGGGTGTAAAGCCAGAGTGGTTTGCAAGCACTGCTTTGCTGTACCATTCAGTTCAGATGCAGCCAAATGAAGTCCAACAAGCCCAGAATTCTTAAAAAACATATGCATATTATAGAAGTTGCAGCAGCAACTGCTAAACTTAAAAGATTGAAGTTCAACTTTCGTTATTAACCTCCCCCCCACACACCTTTTCAGTTTCTGGTTTGATGAAGATAAAATTATCAGTGATTGGGCTCAGCCTAAAGCAGCTTAATTTTGAAAGTCTGAGCAACTTCTATCCGAGTGTTTTTTGAATTCTGTATGGGTTTAAAAAAACAAAAACACAAACACATTCCCCACTTGTTTCAATCAGAAGGTTTGTGGGTCCATAACTTACTTATGTTTGAACCAATTTTATTCAAACTTGGCTTGTTTTGTAGCTCTCACTTTCAAGTGGATTAATCCGCAAGAAGGCACTCTTATCCCAGCATGAGAGTGTCCACACAGAGAGTTAATAAGGAATAGTTAATCTGCTTTAAATTCACATCCTACCTTATTCCAGACTAATTTTAACATCGAAACAAACGCTTGCCAAAGATTAGTCCTGATACCTAACCCTCTGTCACTCAACTGATACATCAGCAAGATTGCCACAAGAATCTATGCATTCAGATTTATTTAATATCAGTGAATTATTTATTGCATAAATATCAGTAGCTCAATCAGTAGGTTTGGAGCATGTCAGCACATTTTAAATCTCCCTATCTGTTCTGTTAATGAAGAATTGTTCCCCCTCTACTTTCCTCACCTCTACCGTGCTATTCTAAATCTTCCTAGCAGCCAGAGAGCTGCAATATTTAGAAGACAAAACTCTTCCTCGGAAGCCATACTCGGTCCAGGTTGGCAAGTGCATGGCCAATCCATCTTCCCAATCACCCGAGAATCGTAAGTGATTCTGCCAAACCATGCTGCAGCTAATGGCATCACTCAGAGGTTTGACAATCTTACTGTACTTGTCATTGAACCAACTGCAATGAAGTAGTGTCTCCAGCATCACAAGTGCCAACTCTGATTCTGGATGTTAGCTGCTGAGCTGCTTGTGCCCGTGTTGCTGTTATGATTGATACAAACAGTGTTATAAATCAGATGGGGAGAAGGGGGCAGAAGGAACTGTTGGCTATATTGTAAATGGTGCTTCTGACTTTGGCCCACAGAGCAATGTTAAAATGCTGCTAATGGAGGATGGATGTGTTGACTTTTTCCTGAGATTCCTCTCATGGACAGATTTAAGGTGTAATCTTTGCATTGAATCACAATAGACGAGATGAAATACAGCTACATCTTGTTTAAATTAACACATTTTTAAAGTGCTCATTGCAGTGATAAAGCTGTTAATTTGTGTTTCTTCAGGATATCTGAGAGAGGAAACCATTCAATAATATCTTAATAAAGTCAGGGTATTCTATCTAAGCTCCTCTCTCACGCTTTTCTGTGAGAGGAATTAATTGAGCAAATTCAGATATGGTTTTCATTAGCTCAAGATTAAATGAATGATCCAAGATTTATGCATCAAACACAATTTGTCTCTAAATAGCTATTTTAAAATATCAGATTTCACAAGAATAGGTTTTATGGCTTATATTCCTAGGAGAAAATGCAAGCCATCTATTAAAAAAGATATAGTCTCATTTTCTTTGGGTCAGAAGCATATTCACAATGTTCTCAGTCTTTTCCGTTTCCCTTCTCTGAACAATGCTCTCAGATAGTGCTGATACACTGCTATGGCATTCACATGCATGTTAAAGTTATTTAAACATTTGTGGGAGGCTTATATCAGAGGCTAGGGTTCACTTCCCAGAATCTATTGTTATTAGAAACTCGAGAGGAAATGACATTATAACTAGTTTAATCAGAGTCTTGAAACATTTGGATCATATTGTTTAATATTTTGTTCTGTTTATGCAACATCCTCCCTACTTCCCTCAGCAACTGAATAGCTCTATATTTCCCAAAGGGGAGAAGCCCCTCAAGAGCTGCAAAAATAAAATTAGAAGATTACAATTCACCCTTGAAAGAATAACTAGGAGCAGGATATTACCACCTTTCATTTTGTCTTCAATTAGAAAGTACCCGGAAAACACAAAGGAAAGGCTTTCCAGCTGACAGATGTGATGGTGTGACTTTGCAATATTGTGGCACTTTTCAATGGAACTTTCTAACTTCAATGGAAAGTTCATCCTGAACTTTTCAATGGAAATATTATCTTATTCCATTCATTCAGATAGCTGAGCTGTATTGTGAGAAGAAAATCAATGTCTTTCATCTCCCTTCTGAAACAGCTTTATCAGATGCTAAAGAAAAAAAAATGTCTAGGGAAAGAAAAAACTAGAGATAAATGGAAAGAGCCTTATGTGAAAGCTTGAGTGTTAAAATAGTTTCTGGAGACAGCAAGCCCACAGCACTGCTGCAGAATGTCCCTGATAGGTAGGACTGAGTTCTGTTCATTGAATCCAATCTGATACTGTCTCACTGTAAAGCAAATCAACCCTCCAAAACACACACACACAAAATTTTGCTCAGCTGTGACCCTTCAGTTCAATCATCAGGGCAACAGAGTGGATCAAAAGCCATTTTCCTCATTAAAAAATCCTGAATATGTTACTTTTATATACTGCAGCACATGATTCTGGTCAGAAACAAGGGGGAATTAGTTATGTAATACACCATAGTTGTTATTAACGCTGCCTTTTAACAATGTTACATCTATTAAGGGAGAAAAAAAACTCAAAGTAAAAATTATCCTTCATTAAAAAAAAAACACACACACACACACTTCTTTGGTGATGCCCATGAATGAATTTGCAATTAAACTGGATAGGGTTCAGAGAAGAACTATGAGAACCGTTATATGATTAGAAAACCTGCCTTATAGCGATAGACTCAAGGAGCTCAATCTATTTAGCTTAACAAAGAAAAGGATGAGAGTTCATACATACCTACATGGGAAAACAAACTTAGATAATACAGGGCTATTCAATCTAGCAGACAGAAGTCTAACAGAAACCAATGGCTGGAGGATCAAGCTAGACAAATTCAGACTAGAAATCGGGTGCAATTTTTTTATAATGAGGGTAATGAATCACTGGAACAACTGACCACAGGATGTGGTGGATTCTCCATCACTGGCAGTTCTTCAATCAAGATGGGATGTTTTTCTCTACAAGATATGCTCTAATTCAAACAGGAACTAATTCAGGGAAGTCCTATGCCCTGTGTTATGCAAGAGATCACACTAGGTGATCACAATAGTACATTCTGGGTTTAAGATATAGGACTTTATTATGGTTCCAAGGTCAAAAAATAAACTCCACAAAATGTAAAAACTGGGATTCCCACTGTTTCCTGTCTTCAGTGTGTCTGTCTTTGAATGGAAGCTTTTCTGGGCAGGAATTGTCTATTCTTGTGGGCCAAGGATAATGCTGGAGCTCACTAAACAGTATATTCTTATAATAACGAGAGACATTTTAAGTGTCAGCAGACGTGTCAACAAATCTAGGCTTCAAAATTGAGGCAGAGAGTGAAGTCCAGAGTCTGGAACCCTTAACAGAGAGCATTCAGCTCCCTCCCATTTAAATGAGGAGGCTTACCATAAGCATCTAACCGACCGCTACTGCAGTATCATTTAAGGAAGAAGTAATCTCCTAGGTGACTTAGAGATGACATGTAAAAGTACAGTGTGGAGTGAAGCAACCTCACAATGGCAAAAGTACATATATACACTTAGCAATGAGGCAACCTAAACATTTTGCGTGTTTGGTTCTGATACACCATTGAACACTAGCCAAACCTGTGGGGGATCCTTCCAGAATCCTTCTTCCTCCACGTAATTCCTCCCCTTTTGGTGGAGGGGTGGGGTAGGAGGAGGGATAGCTCAGTGGTTCGAGCATTGGCCTGCTAAACCCAGGGTTGTGAGCTCAATCCTTGAGGGGGCCATTTAGGAATCTGGGCAAAAAATTGGATTGGTCCTGCTTTGAGCAGGGGGTTGGACTAGATGACCACCTGAGGTCCTTCCAACCCAGATATTCTATGATAAGCACAGCAATAGACACCCACCCCTCCCTCCACACACACATCCCCCTTACCTAGTAGTGTTGTCTTGGGGGTTAGGGACCAGTGATCTTTTACAACTCACCTCCAACATGATGGATGTTGCTTTGGGAAAAGCTGCCAGGCTGGGTCACTGCCCCAAACTCAGGATGGTCTGGGTCTGGAAAGGAGGATTCAATGGCCTTACCCCAATCAAGATGTAACATGACATAGCACAATGCCAATTACTACTGCTGCACCCAGGTCACAGGGTTCTGAGGCAAAGACTTTCCCCATAACCCTTTGAAAATGTTTCCTTGTCTGTCTCAGAAAAGAGAGCACACTAAATACAAGCATCTGTGAGAAAACAAGTCAAAATGGCTTCTTCTAACCAGACTGCAGTTTGAAACACCAATAAACAGTGGGAAAAGGTCTCAGTTTTCAGTCAATTCGATTATAAAAAAATAATAATAGTATCCAACTTTCAAGTTGTTACACATGCTTAAATTATCATCTATAAGAATGTCTGTCACGGAAGTGCCACTAAGTCAAGACCAGACATATTTTGACTTTTTTAAAAAAAATTCTGTTGAATACCTCACATAGCCTACACCAGGGATCACATGCCGCTGAACTAAACATGAGCTACGTTACACTGGAATGTGGTAAGAAATTCACACTGCTGTTCTGTGTGGTTTGGAAATCAAGATGTAACCGAAAGGAAATATCAACCAGGGAGGGCATAACTAGTTTGGATATGCTTGTTTGGGCAGATATGAGGTCTTGTCTACTGTGGCATTTTTCTTAAAATCTCCTACCATTGCACAAAAACATAAGCACATGCTGTTACAGGAGTTCTCTGTGCTTGCATCTGTGTAAACAGTTAACAGAGAACGTGCCAGTAGATGGTGCTCAGAAATATGTAGCATAGTTCCTGGGTTTGTGGGGCCAGTAAAACTTGTGCACGCAATGAAAAGCTCTGTCTCTATGCAGCTGTTTCCATCAGTCTTAACAACTGCCAGCATTTTAAGCACAGCTGTGTGCATAGCTGTTCTTAGCAGGGTTAGACAACATGGTGGTTGAAACATTTGAGATTCTATCTATACTTGGACTATGTGATAGAGAGGGTCTTTGTTGACGGGTCCCCTGTTCTTTGTAAACATCTCTTGCTGCAGACCTGAAACTCACTATGCTACACACAGGTTTTGCAGAGAAAGAATAGCATGTAAAGTACCTACAAAAAGCTTGTAACTGGTCAAAATTCATAGTCATTGCAAGATGTCTGTACAGGTAATATTTAAGGACTATGTATATTGAAAGTATGCTTTATGGTCTTGGATGTAAAAGTCAGTCACCAGAGAATAATATGTCTCTCTGATTTCCCATTCAAGCAGGAGGGAGTTGTCACCCTGCCCAGGTTAGCTGGTGATGTAATAAAAGAATCAGTTGTGTAGCCTTGCTCCATCCCAAGACTATTAATGGAAAGCCATCAGAGACAACTATGAACAATCAAAACCACTTGGACATAAAAAAGGAACGTTACAACAAAAAAGGGATTGCCCTGTCTAGGAATAGAGACAAAAGACAGGTTCAATATAACACAGGGTTGGGAAAGGCACTGTGGATCTGTCACCTGCTCCTAGTGTGGTCTTTTGAGAGGTCCCTGCTTGAGAGGTTGACTAGCCTTCCTTCGTTAGCCCCTAGTCAGGGCGGTTCTTGGACCCTCACCCCTAATTGAGTCTAGCAGTCTGCTTCGCCCTCTTGGCTGTGTTTGTGGAAGCAGCCTAGTGCAAGAGTTGTGTGAGGTTGTTTTTTATTTGGTTCTTTCCTCCCTGCTTTTTATTGTCCCAACCTTTTCTGCCTCCATTTCTGCGCTGTGCTCTCCCTCTTTATAGCAGGACTTGTTTCCTCCATTGGCTGCAGCTGTGGGTGCCTGCCTCCATGATTGGCAGTTGTGGCAGCTGCGTGGGGGTGTGGTCAAGCTGCTTGCCTGTAAATGCTAGAAACCATTTTTGTTTTGGCTTTTTGGGTGTGAAAATTCTGGAATTGAACTGCTTTCCTGTCTGTTTTTGAAAGTAACAAAGAGCACAGCAATGATAGAGCACTTTAGGTATTCGCTCTGTACAGTGGGATTTTTCATTTCATTGTTCGTTTATGACTTGCTGCAGTAATTTCATAGTCTCAGTACCTCTTCAACAACATTACAAAGGAATGTAACGCCGTGGTATCACACTGACATTTACTCTCGGGGCGGGGGGGACTATGGCTCAAACCCAGCAGACGCTTGCACCCAAGCTTTGCTTTAAGCACATGACTAGCCCTATTGATTTTGTGAGTCTACTCACATGCTTAAAGCTAGGATGGTGTGTAAGTTTTTGCACTATTGGGACCTACAATACTGCACCTAGGCAACCTCTGCTAGAGGTCTCTGATCACCAGCATATTTGGACAAAGTAGAACTACAGAAGGATTTTTTTTTGAGGGGGGTAAAGGTCAAAGTCATTACAACAGTCCTGCAGCCAGATCCTGAGCTGGGGCCCATCAGCACAGCAGGAGCTCTGCTGATTTACTCCAGCTCAGGATCTGGCCCTCCATCTTGCAATGTGATGATGTTCTCTACAGCAGAACACCACAAGTCAGTCACTGTCATGAGGTCTCATATGGTATTTCCTGAGATCGGCTTTCAGGGCCTGGGACTGACCCATGAAAGACAGGACAGTCCCCCAGCATTCAGAAGGAGCATCAGTCCTGTACTGTAATGTGTACAGAGAGACTTAAGTGAGTTTAGCCTATGATAAGAATATATTAGAGACATGGTGTAGCTAGGTCAAAATCCCACAACTATTCCTCCTCCCCAAATCCCAGGCATCCTAAATCACCAAAGGCTCCTCTGAAGCAAAATAGGGAAAAAATTCCTAAATGGAGCAAAGTTAAATTAATAGTTTGGATATCAATAAAACAAATGAATTCTGAGGCACAGCCCCCCAGCACTTCCAAGCTGGTTACTAAAATAAATCGATATACTGTAACCCTTCTGCCAGGTGTTATCGGCAGCAACAGGGGCCAGGTTCAATATCTAAGGGTTCTTCTGCATATTACAAAACAGAGCCAGCGCAAGGAAATCTGAGAAATCTAAGCACCATGGCTGGGTACCTCTAACAGGCAATACTTCCCCGCTCACAAGCGCTGAATCTGGGTAGAACAAAATAAAACTCTTAGTACAGGCGAGAAGTAACGCAGCATTAATTTGGGAAAATACTGCACCAGTGATTCCAACATATGCAAACAATAAGTAAACACCTGCCCCACAGTACCTTGGGCAGTAGTGTTTTGCCTCAGTTTCCCACCTTGTGGTGTAAAAGTCCAACAGACGAATGTCCCTTTAACACGCTGCTCACATTTTCCTACCGCTGCACCCCACTCACGGTTGGCTGTTTTAGATCAGCAAAGCCCAGAATCCAAGAGTACATTCAGAAAACAGGCAGAGTATGGTTAAGCAATGCCACCATTGCTATTACATCTAGCTTCAGCTGCCACCTTTGCCTCTAGCTGCGATGCTATGTTCTGAGGTTCTATCACTTACCCCAGTTCTTAGTGATTTCAACAGGAACCATGCTGCTTCTGCATTCTCTATCTTGCCTTTCACCCCCACACATTCCCCATACCAGGTCTAAGATTCAACCACTAGCCCAATCTATCGCTGCTTTCAACTATAGTGATCATGGAGAAGAAACAAGGATTCTCACTTGCGCATGATCAGCTCTGTCTTTAAATATTGGAGAAGGAAAGCCAAACAGTATCTAGGACTTTTAAACAGCAACCACACCCCCTAATAGAAATATTTATTCCCACCCCTTCTGACTTTCACTTAGATTTAGCATCACTTCCCTCTGCCCGCCCCTCCACCCCACTTATTGAGTGAAGTTAAAGTTAGGATGACCCCCCTCAGTTTGGGCATATTGAGTTACCATTCTGTTGCCCTTTAGTCAAAAAAATAAGGATAACAACATTTCACTACTCCTGCATCCAAGACTTAAGGGAATTTTAACCCCAAACAGCTAAAATTTATCACTTTCGCAAAGCAGGTATGTCTGCTGATTTCCTTGAAAAGTAGGCATGTCTATACAAATATAGTCTGCTTGTGAGATCCTTTCCCCCAGTTTATCAATAGAAGGCGGGGACAGCTCATTCACATCACTGGCTTACTGTATAAACAACCAAAACAACCTATAGCATTTGGACTTGATCCTCACAGCCGCCAGTAGCTTCCCTTTGCTGCAAAGGAGCAGTTTCCCTGGCAGATCTTTGTGTTAGAGGCTGCCTTCTCTTTATACTTCCCTCATTAGCATTGAAATGTAATTATCTTTGTTAATCAACTTTTAAAGGGTTCCAGATGTCCTCTCTCAATTCACCTGACATGAAAGAGAAACTCTCCCAAGTCTTAGCTTCTCCTGGAGCTCTCTGGTCACGCTATGTAAGTCAATGTTCTTTCCTTTTAAGAGGGAAAGTGAGATGGAAGGCCCAGAGCCTCAAAGGTTTTTAGGCACTTAAATATCTTAGAGGATCTGGGCCAAAGTACCAGGCCTTAGATGCCAACTCTCTGGGTCTGTATCTGCCTCTCAGATGTGAATAAAACCTCACAACCATTCTACATGTACACATGCACACCTCAAGAGGGTCCATGGTTTCTGTACTCCAGGGAATTTTAGGGGGCAAAAGTCTAATATAGGCACAGCCTTAATGACACACTGACCATTAACTCTCTGACCCTGACGGGTCAGGAAGAAACTCTCACTGGTAGTGCTAATATGTGTCTTTGTCAACATCTTGAATTGGGAGATCCCAGCTCCCAAGATTAATCAGGAATGTGTAAGGGCAGTAAGATTCCCACACGCTTTCCAAGCAGCAGGAAAACCAACTGTCTTCAAAAATGGGCAGTGTTTTGAGGAAATAAAACTGAGCTGTCTCTTGACACAATATAAAATGACTTGGCATGCTCTGAATAACTTAGTGTGATGTCATGGCTGTAATTTAAAGAGAGAAACCCTTTTTTTTCTGATTGGAGTGCCACTTGTGATCTGTTTCTCATAACCCTTTGACCAGAATAGGACAAGGTTAACAAAGCAGTGAAGAGTCTGCAGCATTTAGAAACTGGTTTCAAGCCTAAGTGAATTATTTATCAGTGGCTGAGCACATCTCTTCTATTTGCAGGAATATTGCACAAATTAAAAAGGGTTCTTGCTTATTTTGGCATCCAAGAAACAAATCTGATTAAGATAAACAAGTAGCAGGGTGCTTTTTTTTGAAAGTTATAAATAATGTCTGTAATAAATGTCTACTGGCTGCGTGCCTTGAAGTTATTTTTAAACTTTCCATCCTTTCACATTTCATCTAAAATGCATTATACTGCAATTAACAATACAATACGGTCAACTGCATTAGCCTCCCTTAAATTTCCTGATATCATATCTATATTCATGAGGAAAGGCTAGTACAGGAAAGAGGTATCCTGTTTCATTATTGGGCGCATCGTGGTAATATTATGGATAATCCAGAATGGCAGGTTATTTTAATTTTACATTTTCTTTTTAGTCCTGTCTTGGTTTGAACTCAGGGTAGTTTTGAAAAAAATTAGCCATTCTAACTTGAGCATGTTCCCTTTCCATGTTTAAAGTGATGGACTTAATGTTGGTGAGTATTGTAACCAAGAACCAAGATAATCTTTACCTTTGGCAACTATGGAAAACTGTTTGCCACTGTATGCCACTCAGATGCAGTGGCAATTGACCTTTTGAGATCTAAGGAACCTGTGAAATTTATATGGGGTTTCCGTTGACCTGGGGGAAACTCCAAACTTCATTTGGCTCAAGAGCAGAGCAAGAAAGTTCATGGCACTGCTTGTGCATTTTAAAATCCTCTGCCACTGGTAATGAATGATCAAATGAAATAGCCCTCAGCCTTTTTATATCATACAACAACTGAGAGGAATTTTCTCAGACTCCATAACTACTTGGTTCTATAGGAAGGTTTCCTCTAGGCAAAGGCCCTGGCTGAGGACATGTTGTGGAAGACAGCCAGTGCTCTGTTTCCTCTAGAGAACAGGCTCTCTTCTACAGGGATGCCGCTGTTGCATCCTCAGGGGCGATATTATTGCAATTTACAAGAGGAGGAGCCTAGAGGGGAAGCTCCTCCTGGTGTCTGTCCAGAGTCTGCATCTAGTCCACACCTGATAAGGGATGGGACAATAAAAATAGTCACAGGATATTTGATTTCATTTAAATTCAGATTATGTTGAAGAAGAGAGCAACAAGATACTATAAAGTATCAAATACAGATAAAACAGGTGACAGGTGAGGTGTTATATTCACTGTAGAACCAAGGGAAATGAGTACTAGCTAAACCAAGATCCCAGCATTAGTTAGAGGCTATAGGTGACCACTGGCGCTACCTGTAGGTGATCTATGTTTCATTCACACAGTGTGAAACTGAATGTAGTTTATGCTGAACACGTGGAATTTGATTAAACAATGTACACTTCTCGATCCACGTGGCTGAGTTGCTTCCAGCCTAACTTTCTGTGTTCCCTGTTTCCCTATTCCCTCCAGGGAATATTAGCCTTATGAGTCCATTTCCACTGAATATGATACACTCAGAACTCCTCACATAATACTATAGCTTGATTCTCCTTTCTTACACCACAAGATGCTCAGATGAAGTCAATGGAGTTCCACCAGTGTAAATGAGAGGAGAGTCGGGCCATATTTTACATATATTAATGAAGATAAGTGAACTACAAACTTTTTGTGGGAATCTCGACATGCTGTTTATGTGTGCATGGTTTTTAAAAGTTCAAGAGCATTAACAAAGAAATTATCATATGCTTAAATGGATCTGACATTTTCATTCCCCTCATCCCCATCCTAAGACATTGTTTACCACCCAGATCAGGTACTACAGTCAACAGCAGTACAAGTTTCCCCACAGTCCCCACTGACAATGTACCTGAACCCCAAATTAGACAGGCAACCACTGAGCTCAGCCTGGCATGTTAATCTGGAACTCTCGGAACAGGTCAGGCCGACAATGAACCTCAATGCCTCAAACCCGATTTTTCAGCCTAGCCTTCCCACAATAACCCCAGATACACAAAACAAATGAAAAATAAACAAAGTCTAGCCACTGATGAGAGGAGGAAAGAAAGAGAGAGAGAGGGAGAGAGAGGTATGCTTACATAACCACTATATCATTTTGAGAGGAGCTCAAATCCCACAGTAGTAAAGGACCCAACCAAGATCAGGGACCCATTGTGCTAGGCAGTGTACACACACACTTAGTAAGAGCCAGTCTCTGCATTGAAGATCTTACTGTCTAAAGATGCAAGACAAACAAAAGGTGAGAGGAGAAACAAAGGCACAGGGAGGGGAAGTGACTTACCCAAGATCACTCAGATGATCAGTGGCAAAGCCAGAACAGAAGCCAACTGTCCTGGCTTCCAGTGCAGTGTCCTGTCTCCACACTGATGAGCAACATATAGGAACCTGGACAGGTCCCTCTCCCATTGAAGCTGTTCCACTATATATAAATAAATATTCATAGAAAAAAGGGGACTGCAACACAGTCACACACCTCCCAGGTGAGTTCCCTTATTGCTGGGCTATAGGTGTTGTGATGTATATGTTGCAATATGCTATAGGCCATATGGGCCTAGTATAAATGCTGTATGCTTGACATGAGTATGTGAGTTGTGTGCTGGCAGCTGAAGCAAGAATTTAAGATTATGAGCGGTCAAGAATTGTCTGTGCAAAACAAACTTTGTCATGTCCATAAGAGGAAATGGAATGTCTTGGATTATGGCGGCCTGCCTGGAACTGCTCTTCTGGAGTTATGGATGGAAGTCTTAGTAAACAGACAAAGAGCTAATGACGTGATGGACTGGTGTATAAAAAAGGTTGTTTGCTATAGCTGAAGTTGGAGTCAGACACTGACCCAGAGTCCTGAAAAAGAAGAGGCGTGTAACGTGGGGCTCCCCACGCCTTGTGATCGGACTGAATTTCGACTGGCCATCAGGATTTCCTTTGGATCTTCAGACTCTGGTGTAGTATGAAAGGAGGGTGAATGTGGAGTGAGTGGGGTTTATATTGTAATCAAATAAAAATATTTAGAGTATTATATACCAACACTGTGTCCAGTATCTGCGTGCTCCCCCATCCCGTAGGGAGGCCTCTATCAGAGCCTAACATTTGGTGGAGAATGTGGGCAGTGAATTGCCTGAACATTTATATGGATTCAGTTTTTGTAGTACAAGGATTGTTTTATTGGATTGGGACTTGGAAAAGAAGTAATTGGGAAACAGCTGAGGGAAAAAGTCTGGTCCAAAAGGAGGACTGGAAACAAATTTATAATTGGTTAAAAAGGAATCCACGGAAACTGAAGATATGACATAAAGGCCATCAAAAGCGAGAGGGGAGCGAGAAATTCTGGAATGATAACGCTGACACCTTGGCCAAGATAGAAGCAAAAGAGCCTTTGGGAATTGCAGTGGTTACTAGAGCTCAGGCTATAGAGCAGGAGATTAAGCCAGAAGAAAAATGGGGAAACTGGAGGGTACAGGGGGATAAGCAGTGAACAAAAAGACAGGACAGGTAAAGTGAGTACCTGAAAAAACCCAAAGGGAAGAAATTATTAATGTCTGCCACTCCATGGCACATCAAGGAACAGAGAATATGCTTTTAAAGGTAAAACAAATTGGAATTTGGCCTAGAGTATGGGAGGATGTGGAAAGTTTTGTTAAAAATTGTATAAAATGCATGGCAGACAGCAATAGAACACCTAGTGCGGGGCCATTCTTACATCAGAGAATTGTAGGGCCGTGGAGTAGGATACAAATGGACTATATTGATAAGTTGCCGAAAACTTCCAGAGGAAATCAGTATTTGCTGATGGTGGTGGATTCTTTTTCCGGATGGGTGGAGGCAGTTCCTACCCAGAACCATACTGCAGAGACAACGGCTAAGAAACTATGGGAAGTTGTTTTTAGCAGATATGGAACTCCGAGAGTAATTGCTTTGGATAATGGACCACATTTTGTGGGGGAAGTAGTGAAAAGTTTATTGAAAACTTTAGGAATAAAGCAGCAGTTACACATTCCTTGCCATCCTCAATCATCAGGATCAGTAGAGAGAATGAATCAAATGATTAAGAAGGCTCTACGAAAGGTGGTACAGGAGACAGGTAAAGACTGAGATGAGAAATTACCATTGATGTTGGCAGCGATTCGAAGTACTGATCAGTTAGGTACAGAATACCAGCTGTACCCAATTCTCTTTGGAAGGCCTATGAGACTGTGGGGCCCTCTACTGTACCCAGGAGAAGGGGAAGTAGAGGAAGTATTGGTTACCCAGCGGGTTAAATAGTTACTGACTAAACTTAAGAAAATGGAATTTAGATTAACAGATGCAACTGAGAAAGCAAGAGAATATGTGGACTCACAGGCCGCTCAAGATATGAAATTGTGGAACACAGGGGATAAGATAATGTATCTGAGGCTGACACCAAAAGATCATGTCTTGGAATCAAAATGGGTTGGACCATTTTCAATTATGAATAAAATTTCCCCACTGTAGTGCAAATTAACAAGGGGGAAAAGGGGAAATGGGTGCACACATCACAATTAAAGTTATCGCCCAAAAATTAGATAATCTTTTGGTTTGTTTTACAGAAATGAAAGGGGAATACCCAGTTGCACTGGAGGATATACCGAACAGATCCTGGATTGGGAGTGTGGATACGGTGCAACAACATTTGCAGTTGGGTTGCTGCTTATGCTCACTTTGCTTTGCATTATTTGTCTGGTGGAAAGATTGTGTTGTGTGATTTACATTTTAGGAAGAAGAATACCAGAGCTCAAGCAAAGACAGAAGGGTTTAGCAAAGACTTAACAAAAGCACTTGAGGTAGTAGAGTCAGAGGCACAGGACATTAGTCTTATGGAATAATGACTATGACCTCAACACAAGAGGGGTGCAAAAGTGGAACCAGAAAAGGGGAAAGTTTGCAGGGAATGAAAATTGATTTTAAAGTAAAAGTTCTAACACTCTCAGCAATGATTTGGGAAAAACAGGAAAGTCAATGGCATCCTGAAGGGTGGGGCTATAGCTTCTGGTTTTTATGTTTTGTAAGTATCTGGGGAAGTTTAGGGGTACAAGTATATACACATGGGAGCACCTCTAAAATGGAGGAATGGATTAAAGGGATAAATACGTTCAACTATCCATGGGACACAATGGAGAAAACGGGACCAAACAAAGACAGATGTGAGGGAAAACCTTTTGAGGTGAAATTTGAAATATTGTGGGAAAATGGTAAGAATTTAACATGGGAATATTTAAACCAGAGGACTTCAAGAAGCAATGGAGGTATTTTTATATTATAAAAGAGGAGGGCTGGTTGACAGTTACATTTAGTTATAATGAAAATAACCCTAATATAAGCATCCTGAATTGCACTTTTTGGAATTTGGGATTTATTGTAACTACCCTGAATGTGATTTATGAAAAAGAATTAGCTAATGTCCATGTGGGATAGAATGAGTCAGCGGCTCTCGAAGTGTGGATGTATAATGCTATGGTAAATTCTTCCATAATGGTGAAATTGAGCTGTTTCAGGAAAATCGATAGGGGAATATACTTTTAGGGATAAGGTAGGTATTTTGTGTTTCTTAATCAAATACCAGTAAATAAAGCAGCACCAAGAATTATGGCGATGAACATCCATATAGAAGGGGGAAAGTAATCGAAGCCCCAACTATTGTGGACCAAACAATCTGGCTGGAGGGGTCGCAATTAGATGTGAGTGCACAACATTCAGAGTGTATGCCCTACGCCTTGCCTCTGTTACGAGCATGGCAACAACAATGGGGAGATGGAGCTAAAAAGGGGTAAAAGAGGTTTAGGAGAATATATTGTGGGTGACATTGGTGCTGGGGTTGGGTTGTTGAATTCGTTTGATATTGAGACAATACGAGGGAAAATGTCAACCTTGGGTGAGATTTTGGGAGCCATACAGACACATGTAATACAAAATTTTGGCACATTATCTGAGCAAGGAATAAGGAATGTAGTGCTCCAGTTAAAACAAATACAAGTCTTGGAAGAATCTTTAAATGCAAGTTTATTGAGTGTGTCAGAAATTAAAAACAAGACTGCATTAGCAATATGATGTATACAAATTCAAGCTTATGGGATACAGTATATAGAGAGGATAGTCAATATACTGAGTAATGGGCAATGGCCCTTTGAATTGTTCAAAGACTCCCATATATGGAGACAACGAATTATAGGATGAAAGAAACACCTTGGGTTTAATTGGAATCAGACCACTCTAAAAGGGGATTGAAAGGGCAGGATGCTGTTACATAACACTGGAAAAAACAAAAGAGCGGCAATGGCCTGGGTGCTGCCGAAGATTGTTAACACAGAATTATGGCAAATAGAAATAAGTGGAACACATTTGATCCAGGAAGAGGGGGGCTATAAATTGGGGGAATTGGTAAAACATTGTGAAGAGTGCGGGCAAAATAAATGTGTGCGCCCAGAGCTAACTTGGTCTTTAGAGGGATGTCATCCAAACCATTCAAGTGGACAATGTATAATACAGTATTTAGCCCCTAATGGCACAAAAGTGTTTGATTTAGGCAATGGGTGCATTTGTGAAAAATATATATTTTGGGGAGATATGACAGAAAAAGGTCCAATTCAGTCATGCAAATGTAATGTAACAGAGGTTATTATTGAAGGAATTGTTTATCGGGGACCCTTATTCTTAAAAAAAGGAAATCGCTTGGGAACCAAAAGATGGGGACTGGTCCTTTGATTTAGGGGTACATTGGGAACAATGGGAGGAATTGGTTGATAAAAGTGAAAAAATAAAGCAATATGCAAAGGAAGTATCTAAATCTACCCAGCTGGGAAAGATAAGTATCTTGTTGCATAATGGTCAAATATTAAAATTAGGAAAAGAAGGGGAAGAATTGACAGTCCACCATTGGTATGATGTCTTTAAGGGATGGTGTCCCAGTGCCACCGCCCTCCTGAATGTAGCATTATATCCTATTTTTATATTGTTCGTGTTAATGATTCTATTAATTTTTATCATGCTGTGTTTGTACTGTCAAATAAGAAAACGGCAAGGAGTTTTGGAACAGGAAATATATATAAAGCTGAGCTGCTTCCAAAATTATAAAAGTGATACAGCCTGACAGAGCCAGAAGAGTACCCAGAAGTCACCTACTACAGGACAGGCCCAACAAAGAAAGTAACAGAACACCACTAGCCGTCACCTTCAGCCCCTAACTAAAACCCCTCCAGCGCATCATCGAGGATCTACAAACCTATCCTGAAGGACTATCCCTCACTCTCACAGATCTTGGGAGACAGGCCAGGCCTTGCTTACAGACAGCCCCCTAACCTGAAGCAAATACTCACCAGCAAATACACACCACACAACAAAAACACTAACCCAGGAACCTATCCTTGCAACAAAGCCCATTGCCAACTCTGTCCACATCTCTATTCAGGGGACACCATCATAGGACCTAACCACATCAGCCACACTATCAGAGGCTCGTTCACCTGCATATCTACCAAGGTGATATATGCCATCATGTGTCAGCAGTGCCCCTCTGCCATGTACATTGGCCAAACCAGACAGTCTCTACGTAAAAGAAATAAATCAGACGTCAAGAATTATAACATTCAAAAACCAGTCGGAGAACATTGCAATCTCCCTGGTCACTCCATTACAGACCTAAAAGTGGCAATATTACACCAAAAAAACTTCAAAAACAGACTCCAACAAGAGACTGCTGAATTGGAATTAATTTGCAAACTGGACACCATTAAATTAGACTTGAATAAAGACTGGGAGTGGATGGGTCATTACACAAAGTAAAACTATTTCCCCATGCTTATTTCCCCCTCCCACCCACTACTGTTATTCACACCTTCTTGTCAACTGTTGGAAATGGGCCATCCTGATTATCACTACAAAAGGTTTTTTTCTCCTGCTGATAATAGCTCACCTCCGTTGATCACTCTCGTTATAGTGTGTATGGCAATACCCATTGTTTCATGTTCTCTGTGTATATATATATATATATCTTCCTACTGTATTTTCCACTGCATGCATCCGTTGAAGTGGGTTTTAGCCCACGAAAGCTTATGCTCAAATAAATGTGTTAGTCCTAAGGTTCCACAAGTACTCCTCATTCTTTTTACAATAACCAATGTTATTAATCATGTATCAAAAGGGGGGCTGTTGTGATGCATATGTTGTAATACATTATAGGATATATGGGCCTAGTATAAATACTGTATGCTTGACGTGAGTTGCGTGCTGGCAGCAAGGATTTAAGATTATGAGTGGTCAAGAATTGTCTGTGCAAAACAAACTTTGTTATGTCCATTAGAGGAAATGGAATGTCTTTGATTATGGTGGCCTGTCTGGAACTGCTCTTCTGGAGTTATGGATGGAAGTCTTAGTAAACAGACAAAGAGCTAATGACGTGATGGACTGGTATATAAAAAAGGTTGTTTGCTATAGCTGAAGTTGGAGTCAGACACTGACCCAGAGTCCTGAAAAAGAAGAGGCGTGTAACGTGGGGCTCCCCACGCCTTGTGATCGGACTGAATTTCGACTGGCCATCAGGATTTCCTTTGGATCTTCAGATTTTGGTGTAGTATGAAAGGAGGGTGAATGTGGAGTGAGTAGGGTTTATATTGTAATCAAATAAAAATATTTAGAGTATTATATACCAACACTGTGTCCAGTATCTGCGTGCTCCCCCATCCTGTAGGGAGGCCTCTATCAGAGCCTAATATTGGGTCATTCCAACTCTCTCTCTAGCCCAATGCCTGCTTCAACAGTAGAGACTGAGAGCAACCAGCCCTAAAACACCCTGGAGCCCAGTGATTAGAGCACTCTTGTGGAGAAGGGATTTGAACTTGAACCTCCCTAACTTCCACATCAGGCAGAGGTAGAGAGTGACCCCAGGTCTCCCACAGCCTGGGTGGATACTCTAACCACTGAGCTAAAAGCTATGGAGGGACAACAGCAGATCCTGCTGCCATTTTGTGTGGGTTTAGAAATTCTCAGAGCATGCATACTGGATTGGGCCTAAACTGCAGGGTATGTTGGGAACACAGGGGCCGTGCTAGCTATAGGTAAACTAGGCAGGGGTCTAGGGTGGAAGATTCTGCCTAGGGCAGCAGGAACAGCCAGACAAAACCTGAGTGGCACTGCGATCCCATGCTCGAGGTTACAACATCACTCACTCAAATTCAGATGGCCATTCCCATTATGATGGAGGGACAGCTGGGCCAAACCTGAATGAGTGGTGCTGTAACCTAGTGCTCTCCCCCCCAATGCCTACCGTAACTGCCAAACCATCAGAAGGCTTGCTGTGCCCCCCCACTAAGTCCCCCCCAGGTTGAGAACCTGTGTTCAAAAGCGTAGGAGGAAGGCAGCAAATTGTCTTGAGTTGACTCTGAGAAACACCTAATTTGCGAATCCCAGTAGGGCTTAGGCACCAAGCTGTTGGGCAGTGTCAATTTAGGCACTTCAGGGGCTTTACTGGCAGAAACTTAGATGCCTAGGGATTTTAAGTGACAGCTAAGAAGTGGTTTTGTGATGCCAATGACACCTAAATGTTGGACTTAGGTGCCTGAAGTGGTAGTTAGGTGCCTAAATCCCTTTATGAATCTAGCCCTTGTCTCTTCCTCCAGCTCACCAATAGCCAGCACAAAGAGTTCTTTGTCTCTAGAGCCCTAGCCACAGACTTAGAGGAGCAACATCCAAAAGGAATGTCAGAAACCAAAGAGTGTTGTGTGAAAAGAAATAGACTAGTAGCAATCAGACATTTGAACTCCCCAGACATAAACTAGGACACACTGCAGTAAACGCAAGGATAAAATCAATGAATCAATAACTTTGTGGACTATCGCCTAACACAGTATATAGAAAATAGAACTAGAAAGGGAGAGATTATATTATTTACTTTTGGATAATACATGGGGATACAATTCGAGCTGTAGAAGCAGGTATCCATAATTAGGCCAACTTTGTAATTAAAACCACAGTGAGCCTTGCTACTGTAAATATGATATGGCTAACTTTTAACACAGCGAGTTTTGCAAGACTTGCTGGGTAAATCAAATAAAGTAAATCAATGCAGGCAAAGGGGCCCAGAGGGGAAATCTATATATAATTTATTTTTTATACAAGAGAATTGGGGCACCTCGGTGGAAAGAGAAACATGTCAATTAACCACGATTATCAATGGCTCAGAGGACTACATGGTGCTGGTACAGCATATATCCTTTTTTGTTTTATACATTGCTTCAAAAATAAACTCTGCACAAAGTATCTTAGAAACTATATTAATTTACGATTGATTTATTTAGTTTTAGAGGCCATAACAGAGCCTAGAAGAAGAATTAAGCACTCAGCAAACAAGGGGGGCCACACAGCAAGAGACATATCCTCTCAAATACCAATTTGCACCTGTGAACTATTTCAACAAGGCTTTTCGACAACACCAGGTGTGCCGTATAAATTGATTTTTCACAAGCTGGTGTGCCAGTTAATCATTGTTTAGGGTCACGGAAATGCATTGCATTAAATATATCCCCTGGCGTGCCATTTATAAGGATCCCAATTAAGTGGATTCTATTGTATAGCAATCTTCAGACAAGACATCACAAATCATTCTGAGACTCCCATACTAACATTTGTTTGTTGTGTCTGCTAATAAATACAGTGGGATTTTTAAAATTAGTGTGAATTTCATGTATTTATTTAGATTTAAATAACAAAAAGATTGCCTATACAAGATCTTCAGTCGCCCTGTCATAATTTAATGGTGCAACAAGGTCATAACCCCAGCAGCATTAAGAAACGAACACACAACTGGAACAAATAACTCAATTCAGTGGGCCATCTATAAACAAAAAAAAACCCCTCATTTTCACCCCCCATCATTCTGGGAACGTATCCTCAACCCCCATGAAAAAACCAATTTAAGTAGATGGATTTTGCAGCATGGCTGGAAGGTCTCCAAATTCAAACTATGGGT
Source organism: Natator depressus (assembly GCF_965152275.1). Lineage (NCBI taxonomy): Eukaryota > Metazoa > Chordata > Testudines > Cheloniidae > Natator > Natator depressus. The sequence continues at coordinate 148,052,286 of NC_134234.1, forward strand.
GAATAAGGCCTGCAAAATATAATAAAATGTCAGAAAAGAAGACTATGGAAGGCTCTCTTTAAAAAAATTAGTAAGGCAAAAAGGAAGCTGGGCAAGGACCCAGTTTATTGTGAGTTTGTTATACATTGACTGACTGCTGTCTTTCAAGACTGTCTCATCTGTCTTGTGGCCGAAAGGAAAAAAGGCGAACAAGTACTTTGCTTGTAAACAACTGATGCACGCTGACTGTTTAGAAACACTGTATCATGTAGCATCTGAGTCCTGCAGATTAAAATGAACACCTTAAGAATGAATGTTTCTGAAATGTAATTCCTGCCACAGTGAGAGAAGGGAAGATAACTGGCCATTGAAAAAGAGAAACACAACCCTGAAGGAAAACTCTTTCTAGGGCTCGATCCTGTTCCTGATGAAAACAATGAGAGATATGTCATTGCTTCAGTGGAAGCAGGAGCCGGCCAATCCTCCAGTGGGAGTTGAGTGCACTACATACCTCCCAGGAAACACTCAGTACATTACAGGATTGAGCCCCAAATATAAGATGCAGACTGGTAAAAAGACACAAAAAATAAACATTGGTTATTACATTGGGGAAGGAGGGTAATGGGGACATATGAAAGGGTACACAAAGGTGCCAAGTAAAGATGTTCACAGGGCCAATTTACAGTAGGGTGACCAGATAGCAACTGTGAAAAAATGGGATGGGGGTGGGGGGTAATAGGCACCTATATAAGAAAAAGTCCCAAAAAACAGGACTGTCCCTATAAAAATGGGACATCTGGTCACCCTAATTTACAGCAGCTAGCAAAAATCACACTGTATCTATACCTGTTAATGTCCTCTTTAAAAAAAAAAAAGTATATGCTACATATCTACCAATTTAAATAAATTTACATGGACTACTTTGTGAAATTCTCTCACCCGCAGCTATATGCAATTTTGTTTATGGGTTTTTTTCAGATTGTCCAGACAACCCAAGTCCATGTATCTGAATGTATATTGTTGTTTCACTGTTCTGTAAGGATCTGATCCTTTTTAAAAAGTCAAAAATTCACAATAGAAAACATTGCTAAATGGCCTTAATAAGCAGGTAAACAAGTAAAACCTTCTAGTTAGTCAGCAATTCAAACCTTATATGATACAGAAAAAGTCTATATGATTAGTGACCAAATATGTTTGTATTCAGTAAATTAAATGAGATTTCCCTTTCCATAATATAATTTTGCCTGAATTTCCTCCTATGAATTGTCAAGCATAAACACTACTCTTTGGCTATTAAATCAATAGCTTCCTGTCCACACATCTATGCTTCCATAAATCTACCTTAGACCAACACCAAGATTTTAAAAAGTAACTGGTCATTTTGGGTACCTTCAATTTTGGATACCCAACTTGAAAAAGCTTGATGGGTTTCATGGAGGGGTATTCAGCACATTCTGAAAATCAGGGCACCTTACAGTGTTTGGTCACCCAAAATTTGAGACACCCAGAACCATTAGTCACTTTTGAAAATCATGGTCTGAGACTTTTCAAGCATGGATGCCAAAATGTAGGCTTGTAAATCCATATTTAGACACTTGGTAAGTGACCCAAATATCAAAAGTGCTGCTCACACAGTAACTCCTGTTGACTTCAAGACCAAAGAACTCGGTTTTCCCATAGGTATAGCGTGGTCAGTGGAAGAGCAATCATCATCATCTTGGCCAGCTGATGTACCATAATGCTGGCCTGTAAGGACAACTTCTATAGTTGACAGAGAAGCTCATTTTCTCATGGATTTGACTTCTCTGCTGAGATTGCCAGCTGGGGCACTATTAGTACCAGTTGTGGCAGTGACTTAGTAACATTAACACCTGTCGACTGGAAACCAGACTGCAGACTCCTAATTCCTTTCACATAGGACACCGAACAGCTATCAGAAGGTAAACGTTTTCATATCATTTCTGACTTCAATCAGGTATGAATGGTTGACCTACAGATGAAAGGCTCCATATTAAATTAACAAACCTCTGAAATATCCAATTGCCTTACACCTGCATTTCCTTTCACTAAGTAATAATCCTTCACTGTGAGCATTTGCATTTACATTGGGACTTATTTATGATAACCAATGTGTCACAGAAGATTAAGGTTTTTCTGTCAGAAGATGTTCGGGTGGGATGATAGCAGAGATTTTTTTTTTCTTGATAGAAATTCTAAAATGTATTAGGAAAAAAGAAACCAGATGTTTAAAGAGAGAAAAGCAAAGAGTTAAAATAAGTCAAAAATGATTGGTGCTGTAATTGCACATGCCTTCCTACTGGAGTGGCAGGAAGCTAGACGACTGCTATTTGCTAGTCAACAATTATATAAACAGAAGTAAAGCCCACAGAATTCTTGGCAAGTATCATTACAATAGATTAAATATAAACATAATCCATATCATAAATCATGCAGGAGGAAAAGTGGCTTGGGGAAGGGAATTTATAAAGTATTCTTAACATTTTATGAAGTGCTGTAGGCATCAGACTGCAGAGTCCTCACCACCTAGAGGAATAGGGGGGCAGATTTTTCTCTCAGCTCAGTCTCCTTGAAGCACACTTGCTGAAGAACAAGAGACTAATTAACCCTATAACACTGACATTTAAAAAAAAATATAGTAAATTAAAAGCAAGATGGGAAGGCCAAAATGCAAGTAGTTAGCTGGATTGTTTATAAGGTGCTATTTTTAAAAAATGCTGAACATGTTACCATAGAAACATAGACATGTAGGGCTGGAAGGGACCTTGAGAAGTCATCAAGTCCAGTCCCCTGCAGTATGGCAGGACCAAGTAAACCTAGACCATCCCTGACAGGTATTTGTCCAAGAGCTTCCAATGATGAGCCCTCCACAACCTACTTTGGAAGCCTATTCTAGAGCTTAACTAACTTTATAGTTAGAAAGCTTTTCCTAATATCTAATCTATATCTCCCTTGCTGTACATTAAGTCCATTAATTCTTGTCCTACCTTCAGTGGACAGGGAGAACAATTGATCACCGTTCTCTTTATAACAGCCCTTAACATATTGGAAGACTTATTGGGTCACCCCTCAATCTTCTTTTCTCAAGACTAAACATGCCCCTTTTTTTCCAACCTTGCCTCATAGGTCAGGTTTTCGAAACCTTTGATCATTTTTGTTGCTCTCCTCTGGACGCTTTACAATTTGTCCACATCTTTCCTAAATTTTGGTGGCCAGAACTGGACACAGTGCTCCAGCTGGGGCCATACAAGTGCCAAGTACAGCAGGACAGTTACCTCCTGTATCTTACATACAACACTCCTGTTAATACACCCCAGAATCATATTAGTCTTTTTTGCAGCTGCATCACATTGATGACTCATATTCAGTTTGTGGGCCACTATAACTCCCCAATCCTTTTCAGCAGTACTGCCAACCAGCCAATTATTCCCCATTTTCTAAATTGTAAATGTGATTTTTCCTTCCTAGGTGAAGTACTTTGTACTTGTCTTTATTGAATTTCATCTTGTTGCATTCAGACCAATTCTCCAATTTGTCAAGGTCATTTTGTATTTTAAACCTGTCCTCCAAAGTGCTTGTAATCCCTCCCAGCTTGGTGTCATCTGAAAATTTTATAAGCATACTTTCTATGCCATTATCCAAGTCATTAATGAAAATATTGAATTGTACCAGACCCAGGACTGACCCCTGCAGAACCTCTCACTAGATAGGCCCTCCCAACTGGACAGCAAACCATTGATAACTACTCTTTGGGCATGGTCTTTCAACCAGTTGTGCATTCACCTTATAGTAATTTCATCTAGCCGACTTTTCCCTACTTTGCTTATGAGAATGCGCTAGAGAACTGTGTCAAAAGCCTTACCAAAATCAAGATATATCACATCTATTGCTTCCCCCCATCCTATCAAAGAAGGAAATAAAGTTGGTTTGGCATGATTTGTTCTTGACAAATCCATGCTGACTAATCCTTATTATTAAGGCTGCGACTCAGTGATTTTCCGGGACCTCTGTGACTTCTGCAGCGGCAGGTGCAGCTGGCCCGGGGACCACCTGAGCAGCTCAGGCAGCTCCCAGGCGAGCTGCACCGGCCACTGCTGGAGCAGTCTCAGGCCACTGTGCCCCTCCACCCCCCAGCAGCAGTTGTTCAGGTGTGAGAGGGGGCTCAGGGCTGAGGCAGGGGGTTGGGATGCGGGAGGGCTCTGGGTGGTGCTTACCTCAGGGGGGCTCCCTGGAAGTGGTCGGCATGTCCAGCTCCTAGGCAGAGGTGCGGCTAGGCAGCTGCGCGCGCTGCCTCTGCCTGTAGCTACCACCCCCGCAGCTCCTACTGGCCATGGTTCCTGGCCAATGGGCACTGTGGGCACGGGCAGGGCGCGGAGCCCCCCTGGCCGTGCTTCCGCCTAGGGCCGCTGGAACATGCCAGCTACTTCCAGGAGCTACACAGAGCCAGGTAGGGAGCCTACTAGCCCCACCAGCCTCCCTCTCCCCGCTCCAGCACCAGCAGGGGTCTCAGGCCACAGGTCACCACCCCCACCCCCCGCAGCAGCAGCAGGGATCCCAGGCTGCCTGCCGCTGCCCACCCCCCAGAACCAGTGGGGGTCCTGGGCTCCCCACCCCCCTTCCAGCGCACCCAAGTTTTAGTCAGGGTTATATAATGCAAGTTATGGACAGGTCATGGGCCATGAATTTTCGTTTACTGCCCGCAACCTGTCCATGATTTTTACTAAAAATACCTCTGACTAAAACTTATTATCCTCCAGGTACGTACAAAATTGATTGTTTAAGAATTTGAAACAATATCTGTCCAGCTACTGAAGTTAGCCTGACTGGTCTATAATTCCTTGGGTTCTCCTTTTCCCCCTTTTTAAAGATAGGTACTCTGTTTGCCTTTCTGCAGTCTTCTGGGAAGTCTCCCATCCTCCAGGAGTTCTCACAGATAATTGCTAATGGCTCTGAGATTGCTTCAGGCCCTGCTGACTTTAATACATTTAATTTATATAAATATTCTTTAACATTTTCTTTCCCTATTTTGGCTTGTATTCCTTCCCCCTAGTTGTTAACATTAATTGTGTTGAGTATCTTGTCATCATTAACCTTTTAGTGAAGACAGAAGCAAAATAGGCATTAAGCACTTCGGCTTTTTTGGTGACATCAATTATTAGCTCTCTTTCTCTGCTAAGTAAAGGGCCTGCACTTTCCTATGTCTTTCTCTTACTCCTAATGCATTTGGAGAACCTCTTCTTATTGCTTTTATGTCCCTTGCCAGGTATAACTCATTTTTGGCCTTAGCCTTTCTGATTTTGTCCTTGCATATTTGGGCTATTCTTTTTTACTCCTCCTTATCAGTTTGACCATGTTTCCACTTTTTATGGATTCCTTTTTTATTTTCAGGTCATTAAAGAGCTCCTGATGGAGCCATATTGGCCTCTTACTATTCTTCCTAACTTTCCTTGGCATCGGAATAGTTTACAGTTATGCCTTTAATATTGTTTCCTGTTATATTGTCTCTTGTTATATGCTAGACACTTTTAATAAGGCAATGCAAATAGGAATGCTCACAAAAGACGCTTGCAGGAGATAAAATTGTAAACTATTAGGTTCAGGATTTTACTCCTTGCAGCTAACACATATTCTTTGTTAATTAAAAGCAAATGTTCATGCAAGGAATGTAAATCCTTATACATGAATTCAAGAATACAATTAGAAAAATAACTCAGAGTAAGAAGACTTAGTTGCAGTTTAGTCACAGAGTTCTAAATTAAATTATTTGTAATCCCTTTATTTTGGAATGCTTCAAGAGCTGTCTGGGTATAATAAAATCCTTTGAATTCAAGATACCAGATCCTCAGCCAGGGTAAACTGTTGTAGCATCACTGACTTCAACTGACACTGATTTACGTTAGCTGAAGATCTGGCCTGGTTATTCTAGACATACATGTAGATTCCAACTCAGTTTTAAGAAAGTTTGATTCCCTAAAGCCAAATCAGGACAAAGCACAATCCATGTCATTCCAAGTTCCAGCTTGTTACGAGCTTCCTCAGTTCCCTTAACAGCTGCTATAGTGTCAATCTGCCTGTGTTTAGAATCTCCAATTCTAAAATCCTTCCACAGCCCCAGCCTGGATTAGCATGATTATTAAAAACTGTTTACAGAGTGCTGCAAATTAAAGGCAGCCCTTTATAAACATACACAAGTCACGTTCCTTGCTCTTTTACTCGTTATGAATGCTAAAAAGGGATATTCAGTTGGATGATTCTCACCGGCTATTCACTCCTTCAGTTCTCTTTCAATGGCCTGTTACAATTTTACTTAGTTTCTGCTGCATTTCTTGTGATACAAACTTTCAAACAGACCAAGAGTTGAAGAACAAGGATAATTTTCGTAAAAAGGACAATTCTGCTCTCTGTACAATGCTAGGGCTGATTATGGTGAGCAAGGAAAACCCTACCTGTGGATAGTAATTTCTAAACCTAATCCACATCATGGATGGAAAAAATACCCAAACAAGCCTGAGGATCTGTCAGTGGGAAGAGTTTGAGTGAAATTATAAACTGGGGGAGACACTCACACCACCAGAACATGGAGCATTTTGACATAGCTTCATGTGTACTAGACTCCTTGGTTAAAAGCCTTTTGTCCTCATAAAACCCACAAAGCCATCCAAAATGAAAGTGAGGCTACGGTGACAATCTGGGAGACATGCCTGTGTATGTGGGATCCTGTCTTCATGTACCATACCTACTGTTACTGGGATTTAGGGCCCTTATATTCCTACTGTGAAGTGCAAATTGTTTTTTGGTGAGGTTTTGTTGCAGCTGTTTTAAGGATAGCTGTCTGTGCAGCACACAACTGAGTCTGAGCCCATTACTACTAAGTGACACCCACACTGCTCCTCATACACACCCTCATTAGACTTTGTTATTATGTCGGCAATGGTAGCAGCAAAGATATAGCCATATGAAGCCCAATCTTACTTCCACTGGAGCTGATGCCAAAAGCCTTCATTTACTTCAAAGGTTGCAGGACTGGAACCAGGATAAAAAAACGGGAAGCACATGGAGTTTATTTTTTATACCTACTGAGTAAACTTGGGCAATTGCTCTGTGTAAAGCCTGGTTCCTTCTTCAGAGTCTGATCTGCTCATTTTAGGGACTAAAATAAGTTTGTACTGTGTTAGCCCTGCAGAGTCAACACAGTGCATAGAGAAAATTAGCTTCTTTCCTCCTCGTGCATCTTCAACAGATTTATTTTCTAAATTCAACTCAGCTAAACTGCTGGAGATCTATTCTGTCTATTTAGGTGATTATATAGTCTCCATTATTGTAGTATCTGAGCACCTAGCAAATAATGTTTTTAGCCTCACAAAGCCCACATCTTCTCCCTGGAAATAGAAAGGTATAGTCTCATCATCCCTATTGTACGTATGGAGGAAGCTGAGACACAGAAAGGTTAAGCAACTTGCTCACGGACACACAGGAAGTTTCAGGAAGAGGCCGGATTTTCATGCATGTCCCCTAACTTCAAGTCCAGCACCTTAATCACAAGGCCATCTTCTTCTGTCTTTTGAAAGCAGTGGGTGAAATGTTCAAAGCACCTAAGAGAGTTGCAATGGCTGTTGGGAGTCTAATTCTATTAGGCTCTTTTCAAAATCCCACCCAATCGGGGTTCACACGTGGGTCTAATTTAGCCTTCAGAATCTTTATTGCAAGTGATATTGTGTGAGAAGGAAAGAGCCTCTCTTAACTCTCATATCCCAGGGTGAGTGTGCCGGTCTGGCAGCTAGGAAAAAAGCATCATTTTTACTTGTAAACCAGGGGTCGGCAATCTTCGGCACATGGCCCATCAGGGAGCTGCAGCTCCCATTGGTCGGGAACGGCGAACCGCGGCCACTGGGAGCTGCGGGGGGGCCGTGCCTGCGGACGGTCAACATAAACAAAATGTCTCACGGCCTGCCAGCGGATTATCCTGATGGGCTGCATGCTGAAGGTTATCGACCCCTGTTGTAAACTAAACAAATTTCATCTGAAATCACTAAGACATAGCAAGCATGGAACCTCACAAGGCCATGTTTACAAAGTCATCTTTCAGAGCACAGCCACACTTTAAGCATTACTTTCAAGTCACAAGACCAACCAAGGAGTCAGGGGTGCTACCGACTGAATTTCAATGTTACAAAACAACAACAAGGTTTCTTAAATCTGAATTTCAATGGGATGAGTGGGACAGCAGAGAGGCACATCTCCAAACAAATGCATAAAGCTATGTCCCTGCTGCTGTAAAAGATATGAGGAAAACTCTTTACTATGTAATAAAAAAAAAACAAAACCCTAGCTGTTGACTGGTAATGATAAATGTTTTGAATGCTTTTCTTCAAATAAATTATCTCAACCACCTGATTCCCACAATAAAGTAAAAATTGGATCAGTTTGAAATGTATGCTTGTGGGGGAAGATCAAAATCAGCAAAGTGTGACCACATCTTTAAAAAATGTGTAGGTAGTTCTCATCTTAAAATTATATGGGCTTGCAAAGATTAGATGATGTGCTAGAGTGGTTAGGAGGGGATTGGGAATCCTATCTGCTGTACTTCTTCAACAAGCTCAATTCTCAAGCTGACCTGTTAATAAAGGAAGCCCCTGGACCATGGAGAGAGTTGCTGAGGCATAGCGAGGTGTATTGGCCGTGTTCAGCATTAATGCCAATTGTGAATCACCAATTATTCATGACTAGCTGGAAAGGAAAAGGATATTTCTACTGTTAAGTAAGTAGGGGGGTTGTTCATTTGTTGATTGACTCTGCATGACTAAGGGACATTTACTTCTTCCCGTTCAATAATCAGCCAAAGATATAAATTGCTCTTCTGAGCTTACTGATATGAAGCAGCAGACATTTTTCTTAGTAAATATCAAGGAGGCACACTTGAGGAAAATAATTTTTTTAATGTAAGAAAAGGATTTCTTACTGATAAGTCAAGTAAGAGAAAGCTCAAGATTCAGAAGAGGGGGAGAGGAAACTGGACCAAACTGAACAAACTTAAGGGCTGTGGTCTCATTTCTGCAGTACCTGTAGCATCCGTAGTTATGTGTATGGGGTATGTGTGATGCCAAGTCAAATAATCTGTGTGTGAGCCTGTAATCAGTCCCACTTGCATTTATAAAGGCATTTGGCTTCTCCTGCTTGTGACCGGAGGCAAATGAAACATTATAAACCAAAGCAATTTACAACAGTATATTTCAGTTGTGAACTTTACCCAGGAAACAGAACTCCCCTAAAGTGTATGATCTCTGGGCTACCCAATACTAATAAATCTGCAAGAATCTGGCCATGTACAAAAAAAGGAATTTGCACCAGAGTTTTACGAAGCCTTATATTCAGCTGTAAGCATGTAAGATAGCAGGGAAGCTGTGGGATAAAGATTTGAAATGGAGTGCACAAAACAGGAAAAGCTACAAAACCCTGGTTAATATACATACGATAATAATTAGTAGGCATTGAATCCTTGGGAAGAAAGCAGATGCACAAGTATTTTTACTGTAGATAAATGAAGTGTGGCTGCTGCTGAACGTAAACCACAAAGGGCAACATTTTCTTCTAACTCTGAGTCATGCTTGATGATTTTTCAGCACTTTTGGATGAGAATTAAGTAGAGATATAATGGAAATTAATGTTTCACCTAGTCCACTCAATCTCATTTTCACGATGGGATGAAGTAAAGCATCTTTGTTGTCTGAGAGGCAGTGAGAAGATGCAGACCTAACGATTTTTGGCCTTTGACTGTGTGAGAAAGTTGTAGAAAAAAATCATACAGAAAACCAGTTACCACAACTGGTGATCAAAATAATAAAAAATAATAGCCATTCCCCAGTTTTCTCTGCTGCAGGCTAGGAATTTCTCGATCACTGTACTTCTGTGATAAACTGAAATACCACAGGGAAGAGTAGACATCTAGCATTTTGAGAGAAAGCAGTCTAAAGCCCATAGTGCCACAAAAATCTACAAAGGAAACACTTCCTGGGGGGACAGGGCTCCGGGTGGAAGTGACAAATATGTCATTTCCGGGACCGCCCACACTGGTCCGCGCCCTGCAGCTCACCCGGGCAATTTAAAAGGGCCCAGGGCTCCCAGCCACCGCCACTGGCCCCCAGGCCCTTTTAAATCACCCGGGCCCCAGGGCAATTGCTCCCGCTGTTGGTGGGCCTGTGCTGACCTAAATATTTTTGAGACTCTGGACCTAAGAGCCCTGTTTCTCCGACTCTCCCTATCTGATGCCTGACAGATAGGGAAGAGCCCACCGCGAGAACCAAAGGGGATACCACACATCACCACAAGGTACCCACTCTCTGGATGACCAGTCACCTGTCACCACAGCAGTTACTGTGAGGAACAGCTGCAGGTAGGGGAGTCATCTAGAAATACCTCTGTAAAGTGCACAGAAAGCATGGCAGACCAAAGATCACTGAAATGGAGGGGAGAAGACTATAGGATTAATTTGGGAGGGCGGGGGTGGGAATGGGAGGAAAAGGATGCATTTAGGGCCTGGGAGTGGGGCAGAAGCAAATGGAACACACAGCATCACTGACTGAGGCAGAACAATTCTGAGAGAGCCCGTAGTAAAATATCGGCAGCACATCTCTAGTTATGGATGCTCTTGGAACTTACGAAATAATGTTAGCGTTTTTTGCAGTTCCCATATCTTGATGTGGACAGGAAGCAGGAGAGAGGAGTTCCTTACTATCTTTTTTGTATATATACTGCAGACTGTTTGTTGCAGGGCTGGTTAACAGAATAGCAAACATCTGTTTACACTGTAATACCTTTGTAAGCACATATTTGCAACAGAAAAAAAAAAAACCCCTGACACTTCTAAAAACAATAGCTTAACATGCATAGAATATTCCGGAAGACCATTCAACTTTTCTTTTGGTGCACAATTTTTGCCTGTCAGTGTTAGATTGTTCTTAGGATTGTGTCATGTGTGCATTTCAGTGACCCCATTACAATCTTCTTCATGCAAGTTGTCCTAAGAAGCACTTGATAAGCAGCAGCCCTCTATGGCTATGGGGCTAGGCAAACAGAGTGTGCAGTGATCCTATGAAGTCTGTAGGTTTCATTAGACTGCAAACATCTTAGAAATCTACTGGGCATGCTCCAAAATGTTTTTGTAATCATTTATAAAGTATTTTTAGCTCTCCCCATGAGTACTGAGTCTCATGCCAAGTTCCAAACTTCAGGCTCTTTTGTAACTATTCAAGAAAAAGCAGGATTCAGAACTTTTTTACCATACAATGGGAAAAGTTTTTTAATCCCCACTCCCCTGTAAATCAAAAGCAACGGAATGTGTTTATATTCGAACTTTACCCAAACACACAAAATCACACTCTTGGACAGAGATCAGCATAGAAAATCGAAGGTGAATGCCTCAGTAACAATTTTGAAAACTTCACTATAGCAATTACTAACAGAGTCCTATAATAACAGCAGTAGTCTTCAGGAACTTCTGGTGTGGGGTGCCTGTGCCAAAAGCACACAGCACAGTATAAAATAGCAGGGAAAGAGAGCGAGACAATTCGGGCAAAAAACAACAACCCCACGACCCTTTTCTCCCCAAAAGTGCCATACATTCTTTATGCCTGTGCAGAACAGACAGGACCTCAGATTTTAAAGAGGCCCACACAGAGTGAACTGCATGGAACTCAAACTTCCTTGCAAGGATGAAGGAATGAGCTGACTGTGTTGGGATTTGGAGCATGCTATAAAAACCTATATAGAATGAAACAGAACCTGTGGTTTCAGAGAGCCTAGGGTATTTAAAAACCTGAGGCTTAAATCACTATGCTGTCCCCCTTTGCTTGCTTTAAATACTGCCAGACAAATAAAAAGGTGTATATGTGTGTTAGAATTATAAGACGTTTGGAGCAGAATATATTTCCACTTCACTTAAATCAGGTAAAGGTTGTCTGCAACCAAGTGGAGTGCAATCTGTTCACACACACACACACACACACACACACACACACACACACACACACACACACACACACACACACACACACACACCTTGAAAGGTCTTTCCCCTAAGTTGTTTTAATTCACTGTGCACGATCCACTTCTCAGAAAACACTTTATGCTTCTACTTTAAACATCGAAATGGCTATTCAATGTGGGATTGAAAAAAAAAAAGAATTTACTGAATTCAACAGCCTCAAAGCTATTGAAATGTTTCACACTGGAAATAAGTTTTTCCATGCAGGACTTCTTGTTCTGTTATATATAGCTAGATTTAAGTCCTTTAGGAAGCCCTACTGGCTTCTCTTTAAGCAATCTTTATTGAAACAATAATTTAAACTGCTTCCAGGTAGGCTTCAGAAATTACACATGACAAAGGTTTCCTTTCAAAATATGTCAACTTAGAAGTGCTTTGTTATACCTTTTTATAGCCCCCACACCTACACTTTTTTAAAAACAGAAATCCTGTAAGAAATATTCCTTATTTTATGGCAAGCAGCATATAAATAGAAAAAAAAATGTGTGAGGGGTGCATATTTCTCTGTTGCTAATCCTTTTACTTATTATCAGATGTTTTTGTAATTAAATAAGACCTCAACTATGTATTGCACAGAACTAAAACTTCTCACTGAACCCCATTATACTAAGATAAAGTCAGCATTCCATTTTCTCATTCCAGCTTTCTCATTCTGTCGATTCCCAAGCAGCTCATGCCGGTTTCTCTCTTTCCTGTTGATAAGGAAAATAAATAAGAAGCTGAAGAAAAACCAAAACCAAAAACAACCAGTGCAGCAGCATTGATTCTGAAACAAAGATGGTGTAAAGGAAAAACCCTGTAAAGAGTTTTTTAAATAAGCATTTAGAGCAAGGGTGGGCAAACTTTTTGGCCCAAGGGCCACTTCGGGCTGCAAAACTGTATAGAGGGCTGGGTAGGGAAGGCTGTGCCTCCCCAAACAGCCTAGCCCCCACTCCCTACGCCCCCTCCCACTTCCCGCCCCTGACTGCCCCCCTCAGAATCCCCGACCTATCCAATGCCCCCTGCTCCTTGTCCTCTGACCACCCCCTCCTGGAACCCCACTCCCGATCAACCCCCCACTCCCTGTCCCCTGACTGCCCCGCTCCCTATCCACACCCCCTCCCCCGACAGCTCCCCTGGGACTCACACGCCTATCCAAGGCCTCCTGCTCCCTGTTCCTTGACTGCCCCAGGACCCCCTGCCCCTTATCCAACCCGCCGCTCCCCGCCCCTTTACCATGCAGCTCAGAGAGGCAGGAGCTCGCCGCCCGCGCTGCCCGGGAGGAGCAGCGGGCCAGAGTGCTGGCGGTGCGGCGCGCTGAGGCTACGGGGGAGGGAGGACAGCAGGGAAGGGGCTGGGGGCTAGCCTCCCGGGCCAGGAGCTCAGGGGCCGGACAGGACGGTCCCACAGGCCGGATGTGGCCGCGGGCCATAGTTTGCCTATCTCTAATTTAGAGTAATAGAAATGTAGGGCTGGAAGGGGTCTCAAGATGCCATCAAGTCCAGCCCCCTGTGCAGAGGCAGGACCAAGTAAACCTAGACCATCCCTGACAAGTATTTGTCCAACCTTAAAACCCTACAATGATGGGGATTCCACAAGCTTCCTTGAAGGCCATTCCAGTTCTTAACTGGGATGGGGCATGGATCAGCATTCACGTTGCACTCCCCATCACTACCCGGCCCAGGACAGGGAAGCTAATGATCCAGCCAGCAGACCAAATTTAGTGATGAATCCTTGTCATGTGTCACCTGAGGCATGTTGTGCACACACTAAGAAGTACTTAACTATCCTTATAGAAAGCTTTTCCTAACACCTAATCTCAAGTTGCCTTGCTGAAGATTAAGCCCATTTCCTCTTGTCCTACCTTCAGTGGACATAGAGAACAATTGAACACCGTCTTCTTTATAACAAATACTTACAGTACTTGAAATCAGTTATCAGGTCTACCATGAGTTGTCTCAAGACTAAGCATGCCCAGTTTTTTTAAACTTTCCTCATAAATAAGGTCATCTAAACCTTTTCTCATGTTTTGTTGCTCTCCTCTGGACTCTTTCCAATGTGTCCACATCTTTTTTGAAGAGTGGCACCCAGAACACAGTGCTCCAGGTGAGGCCTCATCTTTGCCAAGCAGAGCAGGACTATTACTTCCCTGTGTCTTACCTACGACACTCCTGTTAATAGACCCCAGAACACTAGCCTTTTTAGCAACTGCATCAGATTGTTGACCCATATTCAATTTGTGGGCCATTATAATCCCAGAGCCTTTTCAGCAGCACTATCACCTAGCCAGTTATTCCCCATTTTGTAGATGTACATTTGATTTTTCCCTCATAAGTGTAGTACTTTGCACTTGTCTTTATTGAATTTCATCTTGTTGAATTCAGACCAATTCTCCAATTAGTCAACGTCATTTTGAATCCTAATCCTGTCCTCCAAAATGCTTTCCTCCCCTCCCATCTTGCTGTCATACACAAATTTTATAAGCATACTTTCTACTCCATTAGCTGAGTCATTAATAAAAATACTTACTAGTACCAGACCCAGGACAGACCCCCGTGGGACCTCACTCGATAAGTACCCCCAGTTTGACAGCCAACCATTGATAACTGCTCTTTGAGTATAGTCTTTCAACCAATTGTGCACCCACCTTAAAGTAATTTCATCTAGACTGCATTTCCCTAGTTTGCTCATGAAAATGTTATGTGGGACTTAGTCAAAAGTCTTACTAAAATCAAGATCTAACACGTCCAGATCTTCCCCAATCCAGTAGGTCAGTAACCCTGTCAGAGAAGGAAATGAGGTTGGTTTGGTGTGATTTGTTCTTGAAAAATATATGTTGGCTATTATCTCTAGATGCTTACAAATTGATTGTTTATTAATTCACTCCAGTACCTTTACAGGTATTGAAGTTAGGCTGACTGGTCTATAATTTTCCAGGCTCTCTTTATTCCCCATTTTAAAGATAGTACTACATTTGCCCTTCTCCAGTCATCGGGGACTGCACCCATCCTTCCTGAGTTCTCGAAGATAATCACTAATGGTTCCAAGATTGCTTCAGCTAGTTCCTTAAGTATCCTAAAGTGCATTTCATCAGGCCCTGCCTGCTTAAATATATCTAACTTATCTAATTGAAGATTGAAGGTCTGGAGTAACAGATATCGACCCTGCGTTGCATACGAGAATCTGAGGATTTCCTGGACAAAAGTCAGGATATGCTTCTACGGGCACAAAGCTCTAAAGATTTAGAGCAGGTTGCGCAGCGGAGCCAAGAGGCCAGTGAAGAAGCTTGGCAACATGTGACCTCCAGAACAAGAAGGGGGAATGTCCAGGTACCAGCAACGCAGACACAGGTAAGTAACCGTTTTCATGTTCTCTCCACAGGTACCATTGCGGAGAGTGGACCAGATGATACGTCTGGGGGGAGAAAGCAGGAGACTCTGCTGGTTGGAAGGCATGAGATGCGCTGTCCTGAGGTTGGGGGTTCCACAACCACCACTCCCAAGAGAAGGAGGTGGGTGGTGGTGGTCGGGGACTCTCTCCTCAGGGGGACTGAGTCATCTATCTGCCGCCCTGACCAGGAAAACAGAGAAGTCTGCTGCTTGCCAGGGGCTAAGATTTGCGATGTGACGGAGAGACTGCCGAGACTCATCAAGCCCTTGGATCGCTACCCCTTCCTGCTTCTCCACGTGGGCACCAATGATACTGCCAAGAATGACCTTGAGCAGATCACTGCGAACTACGTGGCTCTGGGAAGAAGGATAAAGGAGTTTGAGGCGCAAGTGGTGTTCTCGTCCATCCTCCCCGTGGAAAGAAAAGGCCTGGGTAGGGACTGTTGAATCGTGGAAGTCAACGAATGGCAACGCAGGTGGTGTCGGAGAGAAGGCTTTGGATTCTTTGACCATGGGATGGTGTTCCAAGAAGGAGTGCTAGGCAGAGACGGGCTCCACCTAACGAAGAGAGGGAAGAGCATCTTTGCGAGCAGGCTGGCTAACCTAGTGAGGAGGGCTTTAAACGAGGTTCACCGGCGGAAGGAGACCAAAGCCCTGATGTAAGTGGGCAAGCAGGATACCGGGAAGAAGCACAGGCAGGAACGTCTGTGAGGGGAGGGCTCCTACCTCATACTGAGAATGAGGGGCGATCAGCAGGTTATCTCAAGTGCCTATATACAAATGCACAAAGCCTTGGAAACAAGCAGGGAGAACTGGAGGTCCTGGTGAAGGCAAGGAATTATGACGTGATTGGAATAACAGAGACTTGGTGGGATAACTCACATGACTGGAGTACTGTCATGGATGGTTATAAACTGTTCAGGAAGGACAGGCAGGGCAGAAAAGGTGGGGGAGTAGCACTGTATGTAAGGGAGCAGTATGACTGCTCAGAGCTCAAGTATGAAACTACAGAAAAACCTGAGTGTCTCTGGATTAAGTTTAGAAGTGTGAGCAACAAGAGTGATGTCGTGGTGGGAGTCTGCTGTAGACCACCGGACCAGGGGGATGAGGTGGATGAGGCTTTCTTTCAGCAACTCGCAGAAGCTACTAGATCGCACGCACTGGTTCTCATGGGCAACTTTAATCATCCTGATATCTGCTGGGAGAGCACTACAGCAGTGCACAGACAATCCAGGAAGTTTTTGGAAAATGTAGGGGACAATTTCCTGGTGCAAGTGCTGGAGGAGCCAACTAGGGGGAGAGCTTTTCTTGACCTGCTGCTCACAAACCGGGAAGAATTAGTAGGGGAAGCAAAAGTGGATGGGAATCTGGGAGGCAGTGACCATGAGTTGGTCGAGTTCAGGATCCTGACACAGGGAAGAAAGGTAAGCAGCAGAATACGGTCCCTGGACTTCAGGAAAGCAGACTTTGACTCCCTCAGGGAACTGATGGGTAGGATCCCCTGGGGGAATAACATGAGGGGGAAAGGAGTCCAGGAGAGCTGGCTGTATTTCAAAGAATCCCTATTGAGGTTACAGGGACAAACCATCCCAATGTGTCGAAAGAATAGTAAATATGGCAGGCGACCAGCTTGGCTTAACAGTGAAATCCATGCGGATCTTAAACATAAAAAAGAAGCTTACAAGAAGTGGAAGATTGGACAAATGACCAGGGAAGAGTATAAAAATGTTGCTCGGGCATGTAGGAATGAAATCAGGAGGGCCAAATCGCACCTGGAGCTGCAGCTAGCAAGAGATGTTAAGAGTATCAAGAAGGGTTTCTTCAGGTATGTTGGCAATAAGAAGAAAGCCAAGGAAAGTGTGGGCCCCTTACTGAATGAGGGAGGCAACCTAGTGACAGAGGATGTGGAAAAAGCTAATGTGCTCAATGCTTTCTTTGCCTCTGTCTTCACGAACAAGGTCAGCTCCCAGACTGCTGCGCTGGGCAACACAGCATGGGGAGTAGGTGGCCAGCCCTCTGTGGAGAAAGAAGTGGTTCGGGACTATTTAAAAAAGCTGGACGTGCACAAGTCCATGGGGCCAGATGCGTTGCATCCGAGAGTGCTAAAGGAGCTGGCGCTGTGATTGCAGAGCCATTGGCCATTATCTTTGAAAACTCATGGCGATCGGGGGAAGTCCCGGACGACTGGAAAAAGGCTAATGTAGTGCCCATCTTTAAAAAAGGGAAGGAGGAGGATCCTGGGAACTACAGGCCAGTCAGCCTCACCTCAGTCCCCGGAAAAATCATGGAGCAGGTCCTCAAGGAATCAATCCTGAAGCACTTACACGAGAGGAAAGTGATCAGGAACAGTCAGCATGGATTCACCAAGGGAAGATCATGCCTGACTAATCTAATCGCCTTCTATGATGAGATTACTGGTTCTGTGGATGAAGGGAAGGCAGTGGGTGTATTGTTTCTTGACTTTAGCAAAGCTTTTGACACAGTCTCCCACAGTATTCTTGTCAGCAAGTTAAAGAAGTATGGGCTGGATGAATGCACTATAAGGTGGGTAGAAAGTTGGCTAGATTGTCGGGCTCAATGGGTAGTGATCAATGGCTCCATGTCTAGATGGCAGCCGGTATCAAGTGGAGTGCCCCAAGGGTCGGTCCTGGGGCTGGTTTTGTTCAATATCTTCATAAATGATCTGGAGGATGGTGTGGATTGCACTCTCAGCAAATTTGCGGATGATACTAAACTAGGAGGAGTGGTAGATACGGTGGCAGATAGGGATAGTATACAGAGGGACCTAGACAAATTGGAGGATTGGGCCAAAAGAAATCTGATGAGGTTCAACAAGGATAAGTGCAGGCTCCTTCACTTAGGACAGAAGAATCCAATGCACCGCTACAGACTAGGGAACCGAATGGCTAGGCAGCAGTTCTGCGGAAAAGGACCTAGGGGTGACAGTGGACGAGAAGCTGGATATGAGTCAACAGTGTGCCCTTGTTGCCAAGAAGGCCAATGGCATTTTGGGATGTATAAGTAGGGGCATAGCCAGCAGATCGAGGGACATGATCGTTCCCCTCTATTCGACATTGGTGAGGCCTCATCTGGAGTACTGTGTCCAGTTTTGGGCCCCACACTACAAAAAGGATGTGGAAAAATTGGAGAGAGTCCAGCGAAGGGCAACAAAAATGATTAGGGGTCTGGAACACATGACTTATGAGGAGAGGCTGAGGGAACTGGGATTGTTTAGTCTGCAGAAGAGAAGAATGAGGGGGGATTTGATAGCTGCTTTCAACTACCTGAGAGGTGGTTACAAAGAGGGTGGTTCTAGACTATTCTCAGTGGTAGATGACGACAGGACAAGGAGTAATGGTCTCAAGTTGCAGTGGGGGAGGTTTAGGTTGGATATTAGGAAAAACTTTTTCACTAAGAGGGTGGTGAAACACTGGAATGCGTTACCTAGGGAGGTGGTAGAATCTCCTTCCTTAGAAGTTTTTAAGGTCAGGCTTGACAAAGCCCTGGCTGGGATGATTTAATTGGGGATTGGTCCTGCTTTGAGCAGGGGGTTGGACTAGATGACCTCCTGAGGTCCCTTCCAACCCTGATATTCTATGATTCTATGATTCTAATATTCTTTAACCTGATATTTTTCTCTTTAATGAACTACCATGAGATAAAACAGAAATTGGCCTCAACTACAAGAGATGAAGGCAATGGTTCTGATTTTCCCTCCTGCCACAGCTGTACTCAGCACAGGAATTTAGGGTGTTGGGGAAGGTGGGTATTTTATCCCAATGTAAATTACAGCAGTCTCAGGGCTACTCTAATTTTTCTATTATCAAGATATATACTTACATGGGACACACACTGTGACATTGACAAACTGCCCAACTTGTGTATGACCCATAACATTTTAACAAGAGGAATTGAAATGTAATCAAGACAATTTACTGGTATGTGAATTTCAAAGAGATGTCCTAGACCAGCAATCATTAACCCATTTATTTGTAGTAATATAAATCAAGGGTAGATGTTAAGTGCATTTGTCTGTGTTTGCCCATATCTTGTTAGAAGTTTAACAATGTGATCTAATTAGCTTGTAGATGCTAAAATCCTGTTCCTGTCTTATAATGCTTCATTACTGTATTCTATTGTCTCAAAGATCAAAGATGTAAGATTCTACAGGAATTAATAATATTATTTACATTGTCTTCAGCTTAATTATGTATGTTATAATGAACTGCCTTGATTGTTTGAATGGCTAATTGCATTGTGTTAATGAATACAACTAATTTATCTGAATGCATAGGAAACAGCAACACTCTGCACTGTCTATTCTTCATCGGGGAAAGGTCCTGCTGTGACAATTGCTGTCAAGAAGTTTATCAGCTTGTTAGAAGACTATGAAGAAAAGGCCTGATCCTTTTTATCTCAGGTCTGCTTAAACTTTGACAAGAAAGGTCTCAGGCACGAGACTGAGATCTCCAGGTTTACTCTGGATTTACCCTGGAATTCTCATGGAAAATTTTGAACAAACATTACACCTAGATTGCCTAGTGGACTAGAACCTTTTACATTGATTCCAGAAAGACTTTTACAAATCAGCAGCCTCACCATCTCAGCTATGAAACTGACCAGAGGACTTTTTACATATCTCTGTGTATATTGATATCTTAACCACTGCAGTGCTCTTCCTTCTTTTTCCTTTTATTATTAAAACCTTCAGTTACTAAAGGATTGGCATCTGCATGATTATTGGGTAAGATTTGAAACTCATACTGACCTGGGAATCGGTGTCCTGTCCTTTGGGACAGGTGGACCTAACATATGATGAATCTGGTTTTCAATAACCACTCACTATACTAGACTTGGCTCTCTAGGTGGGGGACAAGAGCTGGCATGCTTAAAGGGGACTGTATTTGGCTTCTTGATAACCAGCGTGGTACTACAGAAGCTATTTTGTTACTGGCTTGGTGAATCTAATTATTGAATAAACCACCAGTTTCGGGATTGTCTGCCCTATTCTTTGCAGTCTGCCCTGAGTAGAGCATCCTCAGTGTGGCCCATCCAGTCACCCGGTCTCATGCACACACACACCCATCATTGTAATATCTGAGGACTTGTCCATTGTATGGCTTTTTGTATCCAGTCTAGCTACACCAGTGAAACCTCAGTGTAGATGCACTGCACTGATGTAAAATGAATTTTTGCTGCTGTGACTTATCCCAGTTTAAAATAGTTTAACACTGGTGATGCAGAGATAGAAATTTCTCAGGCATCAGCCCAAGACTGTGGCATGAACTCCAACAGAAACTAAGACCCATCACAAACTTCACCACTTTCTGCTCTAAGTGCAAGGTGCATTTCTTTGACTTTGTTTTTTCTACCATAAATATATAGCAACATGTAAATAAAAAATCCAGAAAAAGACACTTTAACCACACTCTCCTCCCTCTGGGGAGAGGATGAGAACAAACGGGTGACAGATGTTAGTCCCATTGTTTGCTGCAGTACTGAAAGATACACAATACTACAGTGACAAGCACGGCATAAGAACCAATAGAGAATAGAATTGAATCTACACTGGGGGGTTTGTACTGGTGTAAATGTACCTGATATAGACAAGTCTTAAGTGCATCGAACAGATTAATGTATTCATCCTCACAACACTTAGGGTGTCAGAAAATGCTATTATTCCCTACTCTGAAGACGGGGAAATTAAGGCACAGAGAGATTAAGTGACTCACCCAAGATCAACCTGGCAGTCTGCTGCAGAGCCAAAAGGTGAACCCAGGTATGCTGGGTCCCAGTTCACTTCCTTAAACACACCATCTCTCCACCTGTCCTAGAATACGTTACAGCAGCCGAGATTAGGAACATTCTATCCCCCTCCTCCTGAGCACATGCCATCTGCTGGGGCTGGGAGGATGGGTGATGTAGAGTCAGCTATGCCATCTCTCTGCCTTTGAGGGAAGGCCCTATGCTGGGGATTTTCCCTGGTGGTGACATTGTGGCTCCTCTGGCCCCTTTTCACTATCAGAGCAGCATAAACTCTGCATTGGCCCTAAAGGAGGAGAGAAAAATGAGTGAAAAAAGAAGCACAGTTATAAAATAGGAAATGGGGAGTGTAATTATTATAACATTTAGCTGGAGGGGAAGGTTCTTTGTATCTTTATATTAACTTTTGAGAACTCATTCACTCCTTATAGGAGATTTAGTTCAATAAAGCTTCATAGGTTTGTCATAAAAACCCCTTGCCCTACCCCAGGTCCCCCCACCCAAGAGTGGTATAATTGCCTCATCTGCCTGACACTATACACATTTGTCAAAAGATTGGCACATCTGTATCAGAATGGCCCCCTTAGCAGGTCAAAACATTTGTTGGAGCTATTACTTGAATATGTAGCACTCCTCTGGGAGATAATGCACCCTCCTGTCAAACCTCAGTGCCCCGTTAATTTCCAGTGGCCACTTTGAAGCCAATTTGTGTTTGAAAATAAGTTTCTGACTATTGTATTTCAGTAAATGTGAAGGAAAATGAGAGGAATGAAATAAGAGAGACAGAAGAAAACAACATTCTACTATATACTCAGTCAGAATTTAGAATTTCAGAATTTCCACATCATGAAACATGTTGTGGGGAAGTACTCCCAAAACATATAGAAATACGTTTTTTGAAGTGGCAAATTTTATTTAAAATAATTCTGAAGGGCATTTTTCATCATCCCTTTGGGGTTGGAAGGATTTCACATGCACATCTTCTGTTTCCATGTTCCCATCTCGCACTCTAGCAGCATGTATGTTCTTGTTTCTAGTGTACTATTACTACCTTCCTACTACCCCTCGGTCCCTCTCTTCTAAAATTCAAAGTTTCTAAGGAATCCCAGTCCTCCTCTTTTATTGGCCCAGTTTTCTCTTCTGAATTCTTTTCCCACCACTTCATTTCCACACCCTCTCATGTGCCCAGATGTAGTTCTCATCCATCCATCCATACTCCATGAAAGGTCTGTTGCCTTTCAAATTATTGAGGGCCAGATTATCCACCCCTTTTTTGCTTTGGAGAGCAGTTACTCAGGATATGTCTGCGCTGCATAGTGTACCCTGCTCTGGGCATCCAAGCCCCATGAACCTGCACTTGCCAAGCTCACTTCCTAACGTCCATGCTGCAGCCGTATGAATGCCTCACCGTCTCGGAGCGAGGTACAGCTCTGGAACAGTTGATGCACCTGATGTGTGCTGCCATAGCTGTGAATACTCCACACAGAGTGGAGTTTCTGAAGCAGGGTCACAAGCACAGACTAGTGGGATCTCAGTGTCATGGAGATGTGAGATGACTAGAAGTAGGTCCAGAACTTTTGCATTAGGAAACACACCTTTGTGTAGCTGTGTGAGAAGCATGCACCAACTCCCCCGCGCCAGGACACACACACGAGGGAGGCCATACCACTCCAGAAGTAGGCTGCTGTGGACATCTGGAAGCTGGCTACCCCAGACTACTACAGACCCCAAGTCAACTGTTTGCGTTATGGAGCCTTGTGATGCAATTAGGACTGTGGTTTACCCAAAAGTGATGGGCAAAACTAATGTGCCCAAAATAACTGCTGGCTTTGTGAGAATAGGCTTCCCAAACTGTACCATGGCTACAATTGCTACACATGTGCCCACAGTTTGCCCTCCACAAGGAGCAAGCAACTATGTCAACTCTTTGGTCGCCCAGGCGTGCATAGCAATGGAGTAGTATCCTACAAAGTATCCTTTGTAGGATATTACTCCATTGCTATTAGGGATGTAAATGGTTAACTGGTTAACTGGTAAGCATTCGGCTTACTGTTAACAGCACCTTAGCCGTTAACCCTGGTGGCTGGCTGCATCAGGCTGGCTGGTGTGACCCCAGCAGCAGTCGCGCCAGGCCAGGCAGGCTGGAGCAACCCTGGTGGGACTCCAGGCACAGGCGGTGGGCTGGAGTGGCCCCGACTTTGGCCACACTGTGCCAGCGGGTGGGCTGCAGCAGCCCCAGCTGCCAGCTGCAGTGGACCGGCAGGGCCCCAGCCCCAGCGGGAACCCTGCTGCCCCACGCCGTGCTACTGGCGGAATGAAATCAGTTAACGGCTAACCGATCAAATGATATCATTTTAATCCTTTAACCGGTTAACTTTTTTAACCAATATTTACATCCGTAATTGCTATGCAGGCCTTGGCCGACCAAAGGGGCAGGTTTGTGGACACCAGTGCAGGCTGTATTGGCAAGATGCATGATGCCATGGTCCTAAGATCTGGCATTTACCTGTTTGGACAAGCAGGGACCTTATTTGCTCCAAATGACATGATCATCAACGGGGTCTCTGTGCCCACTAATGACAGTGGACCCTGCTTACACTGTCCTGCCATGGCTCATGAAACCGTACTCTGAGCTCAAAGAACCTGGCAAAAGAAAGCTCAATAAAATACTTGGCAGTTGCAGGCTGGTGGCTGAGTGCACATTTGGCAGATTCAAAGCAAGATGGTGTTGCCTTCAAAACTGTTTGGATGCAAGCGTGGCCAACACTGTCCATCTCTTTGTGGCATGCTGCACACTGCACTATGTTTGCAAGGTGAAACGAGCATTTTCACATGGAGTGCACTCAAGTAGATCTCAGCTTACCAGTGTGAGAAAGAGGTTGACAAGCTGTAACCTGAAAGTTATGGAGATCATAATAAATGTTTTCTTTATTTAAGCTGTGCTTTTTAACACACAGTTCAATACTCCCCTCCAGGTTAAAAGGGAAGAATAGTGTAAAAGATTATTCAAAAAGTGAAAAAGTAACACATACTTCAGGTTCATATAGAAAATAGCACTGTATAATCTGGAAATACGGAAAAGAATATTGAATATCGCAGATTAATTTACCATTGAAGCAGTTAGAGTGGTACATTCTGAATGCCAGTACACTGCTTTTTATTTAATAAGTTAAAGGGCTCTGTCATTCAAATGTTACAACCTATTACATAAAGGCATTTGGGGCTGAATAGTGCCGAGATGTATACCACAGTCAACCCCACAGGATACTAATGAGGGCAGAACTTGGCTATATTTTTTATAAACCTGCCCTTATTGTGATATCTAAGTGCCAGACAAATTCATTTAAGTGAACACAGACAAAAACAGCGGCAGAACTTTTCAGTGTTTAAATATTCTACACAGGGCAAAAAGAAGTGCATTTTGTTAGGGTACACAGGGCAAAAAGAAGTGCATTTTGTTAGGGTAACCTTTTTTTTATTTTAGTTACTTTTTCACATATAATTTCTTGTAAGCTACAAAAGTTGTGAAATGCAAAAATGGTAATAAAACAGCAAACTTAAAACAGCTTAGATAAAAAACTCGTCTTTTCCCCCTAACAATGACCATTAAAAATGAACCACATTTTGACGGATTCATTCAATAAACATACCATACACTTTCCAAAAATAAACAGAGAACAACATTAGAGAAACTAATACCATCAACAGCATGAAGTATTTAGTTGATTGATTTGTAAAGACAAATGAAATCTCTAGGCACAGTTTTAGGCATTATAGAGGACACACAGGCAACAGGTTAGTGTGCACTGTTCTGTACAAAAATACAGTCTGAATAAATTACATTGCTAGCCATAAGATTAGACTTCACTTACCAGTTAGTTCATTGCATGTTTAATAATATACAGTTACATGCTAATCCATATATCATTCATATTTCAAACACATAGGTCTCTATATTTATGTCTTTAAAATTTACATGTTGAACTTACAAAAGCTAAATGTAGTTGTGCAAGAAATTCAAAAGAGTGGGTTGGTACTTGTTGCACCAGATAGTATACTTTAAGCTTAAAAAATAAAAATATCTAGCCCTGCTTGCAAGTTCACTATATATATCTGGAAGAGAAACAATGGGTTTGTGGTGTGAAAAATTACCTTGCTATTGAGATAAAGCCAAATATAACTGAAATGATGAAGGCATGACATAAGAATAATATATAAAAATGATAAGTTTATTGTAAATACACTCCAACACAGGAGTGTTTTATTCTATGGGTAGAAAAAATATTTCAGCTTTACATTGTATTTACTTTTAGTTTGGTGCCAAAACATTCAATATTTGGCAATCTTGGCCATGGTAGGGGAAAAAGCAGCAGCATAGGCCAAAATTAGGTGCCTAATTCCATGCTTAGGCTCCTAAATAAAAAGGACCTGATTCTGAGAAGTTTCCCCCCACACAAATCCAACTAGTTTCATAGAGTTTAAGGCCAGAAGGGACCATTAGATCAGCTAGACTGATCAATATAACACAGGCCATTAAATTTCACTCAGATGCCTTTGAGTTAAAACAAAACATTTCAGTCCTCAGGAAACTAAACTTTGTCCCACATGCAGAGAACAGAAGAGACCAAGATGCCACCAATGCCCACGGCCGCTGCAATGGCAGGGAACTGATTATGTGATTATGTGCTGATCACCTGTAGATCCCATTATCTTCAATGGAAGTTGTAGGTATTCAGAACCTCTGAAAATCAAGCCCCCCAATTTTTGATGCCTAAATATGGATACAGGATCCTAACTTTAGGCACTCAAGTTTGAAAATTTTTGCCTAAAGGCCTTTTATGTTATGAATTGTGTTTTCTCCAGTATATGTGCAACTTATGTGTATATGCAATAGCCCACTGAATATCTTCTCTCTAGCTACACAGAAAGAGAAAGGGAGCTTATTAAGATTAGTAGATATGACATAGGTCTAGCATTGTACGGTTTCCTCTCCTTGTACAAAGCAAAATGCTGTGTAATGGTCAGCACCAAAGCACTGGTCCCCTAAAAAGGAACAGATACCCACTCACAGTAGGCTTCTTAAAATTAGCCTAATTCCCATTCCATCACACAATGTTCGTAATGCAGCTAAATAAGAGCAGCGTTACGCTGCAGTCCAGAAAGATTTGCAGTTAACCACATGCCAGGCCTCGGCTTTAAGTCACGCAGGAAAAAATGCAGAGTTCCAAAGATTCTCAGCTGCCTGCAAGAAAGTGAAAGGTGCTCTCCTCCTTTCCCTCATGTCCTTTTGCCCTCGCTCTTCAGCAGGATGCACAAAAACATTTAAGTGAAGCTATCATTTTGCTCTGTCATCCTAGTCTAGCTAATCATCACTGATCCAGGGAAAAGTGCTGATGCGGACTATTCTCCTGTGATATTATACATTCTCTCCCAGAGAGGCCTATGTTGGCTAAGAACTGGGTCTTGTTTGACAGAAATACTTTAAAGAACAACAGGCTACAAACAGGTTTATGCTTCTTCTATACCTATTGCTGAATTGCCTCTCTCTGTAAACTGTGGCGAGTACATTTAATACTATAGGATGTGGTCCTAATGTTAAGTAATTCTTCAATCCTTTTGCAGAATCAGCAATACATCAACAATACGAAAGCATTTTTACAGCTTCAAAGTCCCTGTTCTTACAGAGGCCCAACTAGGATATATTTTAAATTTCTCAATTAACAAAAATAATTATTTCTAAAGTTGTATATTAGAGTTGTATAAAAATATGTTCACAATTAATTCAAAGTACCCAAATAAGCAAATATTAAACAAAAATAAAAGTTATGCTGTGTAAGTCAATTTAAAAATTCCACCCTAGTTTAATTTGGGTCTCATTTCATTTGTATAGCCTCTGGAAGTTTTAAGTGGGAAACATTCAGCAAGTAGTAAATAGATGCATGTCAATCAACCTTTACACTCAGAGAAAAACAAATATTTGAAAAGGTGTACTTCTGGCACCTTAGAGACTAACAAATTTATTTGAGCATAAACTTTCAGGAGCTACAGCTCACTTCATCAGATGCATGCAGTAGAAAATACAGTGGGGAGATTTTATAAACACAGAGAGCATGAAACAATGGGTGTTACCATACACACTGTAACGAGAGTGATCAGGTAAGGTGAGCTATTACCAGCAGGAGAGAAAAAAAACACACCTTTTGTAGTGATAATTATTTTTCCCCCCTACTGTTCCTCACACGTTCTTGTCAACTGCTGGAAATGGCCCACCTTGATTATCACTGCAAAAGGTTTGTTTGGTTTTTTTTTCTCTCCTGCTAGTAATAGCTCACCTTACCTGATCACTCTTGTTACAGTGTGTATGGTAACACCCATTGTTTCATGTTGTTACATTGTTTCATGTTCTCTGTGTATATAAATCTCCCCACTGTATTTTCCACTGAATGCATCTGATGAAGTGGGCTGTAGCTCACGAAAGCTTATGCTCAAATAAATTTGTTAGTCTCTAAGGTGCCACAAGTACTCCTGTTCTTTTTGCAGATACAGACTAACACGGCTGCTACTCTGAAACAAATATTTGAGTACATACTGTACTGATAACATTTTTATACTGTACGTAACTAGATCTCAGCTACATTCTTTCAATTAGAGACAGAAACTAACTGGATTTTTAGAAAGTGGTAGTCTCTCTCCATTAAACAGCTTTTTTTTAAAAAAAAAAAATACTTGTAATAAGTATCAAGCAACTAGCTATTTTAGATTTAATTCCACCTCAAATGTATATGACCTTTTAGATATTTCCCATCAAAACAGAGCATAAGGGCATACAGAGAAAGCAACCAATTTTAAGATGTTTATTTTGCATTACTGACCCAAAATGGAGATAGCGATCCAAGACTCTTAAGAAGGCATACAAAGTTAGTGCTTTAACCACTGCACCACAGCAAATATTACCATTTTGAGATGTAATGTGTTTCTTCCTCTGCATATGTTTATATATTTTATATATATATACTCATTTATACTAACAAATGCCTTCTATAAAAATAGTTGGACTTGTTATTTATGCATTTCTACTGCACAGTTTGGAAATTAAAAGGGCATGAAGACAAATGCAGCTCATACCTGCATTTTATTTGCCTCAGGGAAATTTGAGGCCCCCGTTACCCCTCGTTCCACCCCACAATACTCAGAGCTGAGACAACTTCCAGCCACATAATTAGAAGCACGTGTCTCCAGCTTTTGACTTCCCTTCAGGGATCTGCCACAGTTGGCGGGGAAGATGTGGCTTGCTAATGCATAAACTCCCGGGTTTTCTTTCAGCAAACTGTCCAGTGCAGACATTAGGAAATTCATTGATCATTTACATTCACTGCCCCCAACACATGGTCATTTGCAACTAATTTCTCAACAGCTTTTTCTAGCAAGTGACCAGGGCCCAACAGCACTTATTGATATAAGATGGCACCACCTGCTTATCATGACATCTGAATCCTCCATGATATAAGGAAACTTCTAAATGGAGCTTATGCCAGCTGCTCCCCTGCAGGTGATGGCAGATGCAGGCACTGCATTTTCACTCCAGCAACGTCCCTCACAATGATCGCTGTCATGTAGATCCTTCGCTTGTTGTCAAGAAAAATGACACTAACGTATCAGCAGCTTGCAACGTTTGCCTGTGTAAGATCAGTAATCTTAATTTTTGCAGTTCTCTTAAATGGATGTAAAAGCTAGTTATAGTGTTTGCGGCCAAAAGGCAAAGGCTATTAAATCAACAGAGCAGACTGCTTAATGCTCCACAAGTATTCTAGAAAACAGCGAGTTAGAAAAGATGGAGTAACCCTTTTGTTATTTCATTTTGTTTCCCCCAACCTAAAGTGGTACTAGTAGTAGTCTTCATAGATCTTAGGGTTCAGGCAATAAAGGAGGGCACCCCCAAATGAAAATATAGTTGCACCCCAAGCCAGGCCATAGCCCCAGTTGAACTCATGGTATATTTTCAAGTTGACTGTCTCGATGAACTTGACTGGATAAAGGACTAGGCTGCACGCCTGAAGAACAACTGAAAGAGAAATTAACCAAAAGTCAGAAGAGGGTTTTACTCGTTCACATAAAAACACAAACATTACATTACCAACACTCACATTAAAAATGCCTTTGGTTACATGAACCTATTTGAGTTAGCAGCGAAAGAAATAGCTGCCTATCAACATAGAGAGCAATTACATGAATTGGAAGAAATTTGGATCCTGCTTCTTGATACATTTGGGTAAAGAATGTTGAGATAGCTCAAATAATGCTAGACTTCCATTCCACCTCACCTCTCCACTTTTCCCCTCCCTCTGTCCGTCCTCCAATCTCCTCCTTCCCTTTTTAAAAAAACTGTTAACCCCCCCACACACACACAGACACACTCCAACATGTTATTTCTGTGTAATACCATCTGATTTTGTATTGTTTAGTCTTGCAGCTTTAACAAGTTGTTAAGTTGCATAACTGCATAATTTAATTGGCTAAATGTAGGGTACTTGGTAATATATACAAGCAAGTCATTTACCTTTTTGTATTTTTTAAAAAGTAATTATAAAAATACCTTTGGTCCAATTTTTATTTGTATATTTTGCTCTACTTGTACATAAAAATAAACTGACACAAACTTTATTTAATCCATAGAGAGTATAGCAACTCCAATATATTCCCCAGGAGATGAACAAATGTTATTGCTATTGGATAATGATATGATTCTATTTGTTCCCTGGAGATTTGAAGTAACACCAATCTCTTCTCAATTTCCTTTTCTCTACCTTTTTAAGTCTGGAGTTTGCATTTTCTCTGTAATAAAACTAAACTGACTAATCTAATGGATACTATAAATAGAACACATTGAAGATGAGGAGGAATAAAGGAACCTGAAGAAATACAGTTCACACTCAACCACTTTATTCTAAATGAGGAGCAATATGTGATATTAATATGTCCAATTACAATATAATTCTTATGGAATTATATATTATGTAGATATCACCTACTGTAATCAGGATGAATAATATATTATATGGATTACCAAAGGAATTCATAAAGCTTTGTCACCTATTGTGAAGTCATAAAACTCTAATATGTGGAAAAATATTTGCTGCATACAGTAAATACAGAGAGGAAAAATATGTCCGGCTCTGGCTCAAAACTGATGAAACAGAGCAAATTCTAGGAAGCGAAAGGCTTAAAAATCATTATTTTCTATGATAGTGTCCCTGAGAGAGTCAGAAGATTTCATACAGCAAGAGGTATATGCTCCAAACACATTTGCAATGGAATTCAATAAACCTGGTTAACTATTGTGTTGTATCCTGACCAAATGGAATATGCTTACAGTGAGAGTGCATTGTGTGTGCGTGCATGGATGAAGAACCTAATTTTCTGTTTGGAGAGCTCAGTTTTATCATGGTCCATCCTTCCCTAATGCAGGTACATAACTACCATTAGCATAAT
Organism: Natator depressus; assembly: GCF_965152275.1. Classification (NCBI taxonomy): domain Eukaryota; kingdom Metazoa; phylum Chordata; order Testudines; family Cheloniidae; genus Natator; species Natator depressus. The sequence continues at coordinate 148,082,943 of NC_134234.1, forward strand.
TGAGACAAACAGTTATTGGGTTCAATACAAGGATAAATGGGTGAAATGTAATGGCCTGTATTATGCAGGAGGTGAGACCAGATGATCTAATGGTCCCTTCTGACCTTAAACTCTATGAACTGCATGTGCGCAAGAGGAGAAAAGACACCAGAGCAATGTGATTTCCAGCCTTTTCTCATCCTAAATACACAATGTGCCCCTGATCTCATGAACATTTAAGCAGATGATTAACTTTGCGCACAGGAGCAGCCCCATGATTTCAGTGGGACTATTCACAACCACAATGATAAGCACATGCTTAAGTAATTGCAGCATTGGGTCATATATCGTTGAAAGCACAGAGCTATCTGATATAACACCACCTTTTTTTAAACAAAGAAATGTATTAAATGTAATAAAAATAAGAATGCTATTTAGAGATAATCCTTTATGAGCCCAGTGCCAGATTAAAATTACACTAAAAAATGACTATTCTGAATTCCAGAATTCTGTCTGAAATTACATTGCAAAATTATAGTAAAATGAAATACATCTTAATTGTATTACCCTGGTGTTTAAACATTTATTGCACAAATATCATTTTCATTTTGCTTTTTAGATCCTCCCTGTGCATTCTTTTCCTCTTTTAAGTAAATGGCTTTAGTGCTACCAAAAGATGCCAATTTGACTGCTCTAGAGACTAAAGCCCTCGATTTACTGGCAGAACAGGAACTGCAACAACAATAGTGCAAAATTGTCCTGCCAATGAATCTCAACCCAACACTGTCTCATAGACTTTAAGGCCAGAAGGGACCATCATGATCATCTAGTCTGACCTCCTGCACATCGCAGGCCACAGAATCTCACCAACCCACTCCTGTAATAAACCTATAACCTCTGGCTGAGTTATTCAAGTCCTTAAATCATGATTTTAAAGATGTCAAGTTACAAAGAATCGATCATTTACTCTAGTTCAAACTAGCAAATGACGCATGCCCCATGCTGAAAGAAGGTGATGAAAAAATCCCCAGGGTCTCTGCCAATCAGATCTGGGGGAAAATTCCTTCCTAACCCCAAATGCGGTGATCAGTTAGACCCTGCGCATGTCAGCAAGACCCACCAGCCAGACACCTGGGAAAAAATTCTCTGTAGTAATGCAGAGCCCACCTCATCTAATGTCCCATCTCCAACCACTGGAAATATTTGTTACTAGCAGTAACAGTTGGGCGACATGCCATGGTAGGCAATCTCATCATACCATCCCCTCCATAAACTTATCAAGCTCAGTCTTGAAGCCAGTTAGGTTTTTTTTTGCTCCCATTGCTCTCCTTGGAAGGCTGTTCCAGAACTTCACTCCTCTGATGGTTAGAAACCTTCACCTAATTTCGAGCCTAAAACTTGTTGATGGCCAGTTTATATCCATTTGTTTTTCTGTCAACATTGGTGCTTAACTTAAATAACTCCTCTTCCTCTGTGATATTTACAGAGAGCAATCATATCTCCCCTCAGCCTTTGTTAGGTTAGGCTAAACAAGGCAAGTTCCTCAAGCCTTCTCTCATAAGGTAGGTTTTCCATTCCTCTGATCATCCTTGTAACCCATCTCTGCACCTATTCCAGTTTGAATTCATCTTTCTTAAACATGGGAGATCAGAATTGCACACACTATTCCAGATGAGGTCTCACCAGTGCCTTTTATAACGGTACTAACACTTCCCTGTCTCTACTGAAAATACCTCACCTGATGCATCCTAGGACTGCATTAGCTTTTTTCACAGCCACATCACATTGGTAACTCATAGTCATTTTGTGGTCAACCACTACACCCAGGTCTTTCACCTCCTTTGTCACTTCCAACTGACAAATCACCAGATTATAGCAAAAATTTTTGTTCTTAGTCCCGAAATATGTGACCTTGCAATTTACACTATTAAATTTCATCCCATTTCTATTACTCCAATTTATAAGGTCATGCAGATCATCTTGATAGATATTCTGGTCCTCCTCCGTATTGGCTATACCTCCCAACTTTGTGTCATTCTCAAATTTTATTAGTGCACTCCTCCACTTCTTGTGCCAAGGTCATGAATGAAAATATTAAATAAGATTGGTCCCAAGAGCAATCCCTGAGCAACTCTACTAGTAACCTCCCTTCAGCCTGAGAGTTCACCTTTCAGTCTGACTTGTTATAGTCTCCCCTTTAACCAGTTCCTTATCCACCTTTCTGTTTTCATACTGATCCCCATCTTCTCCAATTTAACTAATAATTTACCACATGGAACTGTAAGAAATGCCTTATTGAAATCCAGGTAGATTAGACCTACTGCATGTCCTTTGCTTAAAAAAAATCAGTTATCTTTTCAAAGAAAGATGAGGTGGGCCTGGCATGATTTACCATTTGTAAAGCCATGCTGTATTTTATCCCAGTTACTGTTCACCTTTATGTTCTTAACTACTTTGTCTTTCAAAATTTGTTCCAAACCCTTGCATACAACTGAGGTCAAACTAACAGGCCTGTAGTTTCCTGGATCACTTTTTTTTCCCCTTTCTTAAAAATAGGAACTATATTAGCAATTCTCCATTTACAGATTCATTAAAAATCCTTGCTATTGGGCTTGCAATTTCATGTGCCAGTTCCTTTAATAATCTTGGATGGAAATTATCTGGGGCCTCCAATTTGAGTCCATGAAGCTGTGTGAGTTTGACTTCCGCCTCGTATGTGGAAATTTCTACCTCCATATCTTCATTTCTATTAGCCACCCTGTCACTACCACTAAACTCCTCATTACCCATATTAATAAGTAGGGTAAAGTATTAGTTGAGGTGCTGGGCCATGCCTAGATTATCTTTAATTTCCACCCCATCCTCAGTGCTTAGTGATCCCACTTCTTTCCTTGTTTTCTTTTTATTTATATGGCTACAGAATCTTTTACTATGGTTTTCATTTCCTTAGCTAGGTCCAAGTCTGCTTGGCTTTTGGCAGTTCTCACTTTTTCCCTACATTTTCTGATCTCCAAGAGGGAGCTTTCCTTGCTGATCCTTCCCACCTTCCATTCCTTGTAGGCTTTCTGCTTTCTCAATCACCTGTTTGAGATGCTTGCTCATCCAGTTTGGTCTGCAACCCTTCACTGTGAACTTTTCCCCCTTGCTTGGGATGCAGTTTTCAGATAGTTTCTGCAACTTTGACTTAAAGTAATTCCAAGCCTCCTCCACATTCAGATCCTTGACTTCTTTGGTCCAGTCCACTTCCCTAACTAATTCCCTTAATTTTTTTAAGTTAGCTCTTTTGAAATCAAGGACCTTTGTTGCAGATCTATTTTTGTTTATCCTTCCATTTAGTTTAAACTGAATTAGCTCATGATCACTCAAACCAAGGCTGTCCTCTACAATCAATTCTTCTATGAGGTCCTTACTACTTACCAATACCAAATTTAAAATAGCATCACCTTCTGTTGGTTCGGGGACTATTTGGTGATGAAATCTGTCAGTCATCACATTTCAGGAATTTCTGGGCCCTATCATTATTAGTAGCACTTGTCCTCCAATGTAGATTTGGAAAATTAAAACCTCCCATAATCTTACAATTCCCAGTAGTATTTATTTCATTAAAATATTAAAGAGGTCTCTATTCATATCCAAAACGGATCCCAGTACAGACCCCAAGTACTAACCCAGTGGAGCCTCTGTTGCCTTTCTTCCCCCAAAGTGATTCTGACCCAGAAAGACTGTTTTATCCATTCTATCACTTAATTTCTTTAGAGTCTACCTTGTCATTAATATCCAATGCTACTCCACCACTTTTACCTTTATTTCTGTCTTTTCTGAACAGCACATATCCTTCAATACCTGTATTTCAGTCATGACTAGTGTTCCATCATGTTTCTGTTATCCCTATATCTGGTTTCTCTTCTGTACCAGAAGTTCTACTTCCTCAGTTTTGTTACCGAGGCTCCTTGCATTGGCCTACAGATATCTTAGTTGTTTCTGCTGGGCTTCACCCAGATTGGTCACCTGATTAGGTATGGTCATTCTACTGCCAGTATCACCTACCTGATTATTAGTGTCATTGGTACTGGCACTTTCTTTTCTCTTGACGTCCATTCTCCTACCCTATTGTTCCTTTCTCCACTGCTTTCTCCTCTCTTACTTGATTGTCCTCCCACTCAATGTTAGAATCACGTGTGGAGACTGCATTAACATCTCCCAGCCATCTCCCATGAATTCCTAGTTTAAAGCTTTTAACCAGTTGTGCCAACCTCCATCCCAGAAATCTATTTCCCTCCCTACTCAGGTGGAGTCCATCCCAGAAGAACTGTCCTCTGTCCATGAATGCCTCCCAGTGATCAAACATCCCAAAGCCCTCCTTATAGCACCACTGCATGAGCCATCTGTTGATTATCATAATCTTTTCTCTCCTTCATTCTCTTCCTCTAGGGACAGGTAGAATCCCACTGAATATCACCTGAGTCTCTATTTTTAATGGATCTTCCCCATCCTGGCATACTCTCCCTTGATGCATTCAGTTGTGTCGTTTGTTCTCACATGAAGGACAATCCGTGGATTATTTCCTGCTCCCATATCTTAGCTCCCAGCAAACAGCACACCTTTCTGTTCTCCAGATCAGCTCCGGTGACAGGTCCCTCTGTCCTTCTTAGTAGGATGTCCCCAATCACATAGACCTGCCTCTTCCTGATGGTTGCAATTCTCTGGCCTTCCTCCTTCCATTCCTTCTGGCTGCAAGTCTTCGTATCTTTTGTTCTCTCTTGCAGTCTTCTGCAAGTCATCCTCTATCCTCCTGGGGCTCTGAACTCTGGCTATCTCTATCGACTTTTCCTCTCTTCTTGTAGAACTAGCTGCTCTTTTCTTCCTTGCCCTTCCACTGTCTGTTACTGCCTGCTGTGCCCCTTCATTTTCCAATTCAGCAAACCTGTTCCTGAGCTCTATTTCTCCTTAGTAGCCAGTCTTTTCCTCTGGCTAGTTCTTGTAATCACATGCTTCCACTGGCCACTTTCCTTATCCAGCAATCTACTCTCAGTTCTCCAGCCCAGCTTGCATCTGCCAGTCCTGAGTGTTCCCTTCAGCCTACTCTCGTCTTCCAGCGATCATCAGCTTAAATCCCCTTCAAAACTCAACCACATTTTCTACCTGAAAATCCAAACCTCAGCCCTTCGCTACCATCAGCTCTACCAGGCAGCTCATCATACAGACAAAGCACTGTTCAGGTACTGCTCCAGGATAACGTGCATGCCACAGCTTCCATGGTCATCTTCATTGTCTCTTCTATTCCTTGAGTCACTACCACTGCTGCTTCTGTAGCTGTGATAGGCTTCCCTCCTAAGCTCCTGTTGAGGAACCCCCCTTCCCCCTCCCACACACCCCACCACAACCACGCAGTCCCTCCCCCAAACTCCCCTTACAACTCCCACTCAAACTCCCGTTTTCAGCTCTGTTTGCTGGCTTCTGTGCTACTGCTCCTGTCTTGCCAATGCATCTCAGATCCAACAGAGACCAAAAAGTAAGAGGGGTTTTCTTGGCCAATCAGTCTTTGGCCTCTCTCTCTCTCTCTCTCTCTTTGGCCACTGTAGATACAGATTTCTGTGACATGGATGCCCATCCACTAGGGATTGTTCTGGGGCCACCAGCTATCAACAGTAAAGATCTTCTGTTTAGGGTGATCACTTTTTCAAAAGACAAAAGTGGAACACACGCAGGAGCCCCACCCCCTCTCTGACCCTGCCCCCTGCTCCTCTTCTTCCCCGAGGCCCTGCCCCTGGCTAGGCCAGAAGCCGGAAGGGAGGGGGGCTGGGAGGCCCAACAGTAACCCCCAGCCCATGTCCTCCCGCACCCCCGGCCGCTGCCCAGGGTATGCCCAACAGGCCAGGTGGAGGGTCCAGGGCTACCCACAGTGGCCCGGGCTCCCTGGGCAGCTCTTACGACTGCCTGGCTCTGGCTTTTGGCCTGGCAAGGAGGAGCTAAGGCCCACCTCTGTTCTCCTACATTAGGAGGAGGCTGGCACTGCCCCTGAGCACAGAGCAGCACCGCAGGGAATTGGGGACAAATGCTGTCCCAGAGTCATTCAGCCTAGGACTGGGTCTTGAACTCTGCATTTCAGGACTGTCCCGCCCAATTCAAGACAGGTAGTCACCCTACTTCTGTTGCTCCCAAACCACTGGAACATTGTACAGACAGAACAGTCCATGCATATAGATCCAATTGCTGGATCCAGTCCTTAATCGAAAGCACAGAAGGAAATAAAAGAACCACACTATTCCTTGAACCAACCGGTCTCTCAACATTTAGGATTTGATTGTGATACTGCTACTCACACTGAGTTATTACCACCTACTCTACACTGAAGGCAATGAGAGCATGAGTGAAGTATGGTACTCCACAGCATGAGCAGAATTATCACAGTCATGCCCTTAGCTTTTAAAAGAAAACTATTTCTCACTCTTCTCAAGTTTGCTATTCTAATCTCTCACTTGTTTAATTCACCGACTTCATTAAGTTGCCTTGATTAGTTCTTCAGGAGTTAAACATCAGGCTCCATGGCTACAACTGTAAAAATAGCAGCTTAAAGGTAGGTTTGTAAATCCATATTCAGACCGTGAAACAAGTGACCTAATTTGGAGAAGTGCTGAGCATCCAGCATCTCCCTCTGACTTTCGTTGTCACTAGCTGTGTTTCCAGGTGGTTGTTGCTGCTCTCTTTGATTTAAGAACTGTCTTGATCTATGAGTTTGGGCTGTTTCACTAAGCTTACAATCAGTACATTTAGGAAAGTTTCTGTCATGACTCACAGGCCTCAAACACAGGTCCACAGGGATTACAAGAGCAGCCACACTTTAGCCCTCCACCTGGTGCCTTCTGACAATGTCTGACCCACAACCCACAAAGCCCAGCCCCAGTTAGAGACAGATATCCCATTGGCAGAATCCCAGAGTAGCCAACTGGCCCGCTGACTTCACATAAGCCAGCAACAGGAACAGGCAGCTGTGTGAACAACTGAGATCCATTCTGCTTCTGCTCTTGTTCCCCTGGTCTGACTTCCTGGCATCCTGACCTGGCTTCGCTGATTCGTTCAGTAGCCCAAGAAAAAAAAAAACAGCTTAAAATAAACTCTTGCTACTCAAAATGTGCTAGTCCTGGTTACAAACTGAAATATTCAAGTCCAGGCCACCCTGCAGAGCTTGTTTTTATGAAGTATTCTACTGCATTTCCAAGACTTCTCTCCCGGAAGTTGCATTTGAACCAGAATTTTATATAACACTGTATATGCAGAAGAACAACACTTCCGAAAATAGGAAAAAAGTAATCCACTAGCTTTTTTCATCTTGTTCAAAAATGTTAAGATAAGAAGATTTTGCTGAACAACAGTCAATACAGCCTTCTATTTGGAAAATGTTTATGAAAATGGAGGTACTTCTACGTAAATATACTTCTCAACCTCCCCCCCCACACACACACACATACTGAGTAATAACTGGTAGGTGCTGTAATTTCAAAGATTAGCAGACATGCAAGATATACGACATGAAACAACTAAGAACAAAGTCAACCAAATCCTGTGCATCATGCCCTTATAATCACTAGATCTGGATTCTAATGAGCCGAGAAGGGAAGTGAATTTCAAAGACATGGGCCCTTGGAGAGGGAGCGTGTGCCCAGCACACTGTCATGAAGTGTTGAAATACAGTGTCTGAAAGCAAGCATTTCCTAACTGATCTCCGCTGCCTTGGAATTGTATAAGGTGAGAGAGAAGGGTCTCTCAGCTAGAACTGGTCCCAAACAGTCTGAACAGGGCTTTCGGGTACTATTCAAGGTGTTGGTGATGGCCTTTAAAGAAAATCCCTGACTCAGTCCTAAAACTTATCAAAGGGGTGGGATTTCCTGCCAGCTCTCTAGCCAACCATTGTCTGGGAGCAGAAGGCTGACCCTACTTCTTGCTGCCCAATCTCCTCCAACTGGAAGAAGAGATTATGCAGGGTGCAGGAGAAGAATCTGATTTTTGGGCTGGGAGGCAGGTCTCTAGGTATGAAACTGTGACAGTGTGTACCCCTACGTCCACGCCTTTTAGAGGATCATGATAAAACTTGTACAAAGTATGAATTGTGAGGGATCATTTGAAAACTCATGACTTGCTGATCATTATTGTCTTGGTAAAATATGTGTGGCCACATAGTATGTAAAGTTATAAGATTCCACTGTGAGATATTACATGTTCCAGCATGTTCTGAAGGGCAGTCACAAACCACTTCCCCAGAAACAAAAGGCTAGCCAACGCCTCAGCCAGGCGCCAACGAGATCAAATGGACCATCACCTGATTAAGTGGCCACTCTTTAGCATGAGAGAGGCTGTGGGCAAAGAATCTGCATTTTGACAAAGAAGCAACTTGAGGTTCCTGTCCACGCAGAGTTTCTGTCTCCTGAACCTCAGCTGGAGAGGATTCTTGCACAAGAGAAATAACTACAAGATGAGAGATCAAATGCCCCAAATCATCTCTTCCTTTCTCTCTATCAATGGCATCCACAACACCTGAAGAACAAAGGAGCAGCATTGGACTGGGGAGGGATCCTGACTGAAAGATTCAGCCACTAAGACAGGAGGAACTTGTGATGAGAGAGACCTTGGCTTTGAAGTCACTTAGCTTGTTAAGTTAGGTATTAGTTGTGTTTTACTTTTTATTTCTTTGTAACCAATTCTGACTTTTATACCTCATTACCTGTAATCACTTAAAATCTATCTTTCTATAGTTAATAAATCTGTTTTATCTAAACCAGTGTGGTTGGACTGAAGTGTTTGGGAAACTTCATTCGGGATAACAGGATTCATGCATATCATTTTCTATTCATGAAATGACTGACTTTATATGAGCTTGTATTGTCCAAGATGCACATTTCTGGGGGAAAGTCTGGGACTAGGAGTTTTCTGGTTTTTCCCTGCAGTGTAATTCATGAGTGGCTGGCTATAGCACTCATACAGTATAACTTGGAGTAATTTACATGCTGGAGCTGTGTGTGAGCAGACCAGCAGTGGTTACTCTCACGGCAAAGCAATGGAAAAGGTACCCCAGATTGGAGAATTGAGGGGACACAGCTGTCCAAAGGTCCAGATTGTATCCTCCGTAATGTCACAGAAACTGTATGCAAGAATTGGTCAGAACACAAAGATAAGTAGGAGCCCTGACCAATGTTACATCTAATTTTTTCCATCCATGTGTGGAATAAATTTTATTATGTGCACCGAGGTAATGTATGCCACCACTAGAAACAAAAAAACCTAGATATAGTATATATATTTTAAAAGTTACCATAGAGATAATTACTCCAGCCAGGAAAGGTTAGGCATTTTAGAAGTCACTATTCAAAGAATTCAATTTATGTGTAAGAGAAATAAAAATTATGAAATGCATAGACCAGTCAAAAAACTAAAATAACACACTTTGAAAGACTAAAATTACAGAGAATATATGTGCATTGCAGGAAGTACCAAGAAGTAAACAACAATAACACAAGTATGTGTTGGGAGGGGTGTGTGTGTATGTAGAGACACACAAACTGCATGCGTGCGTGAGTGTGAGTGAGAAAGGAGAGAGAGAGAGAGACACAGACAGAGCAGAGATTGCATGTGCTGGGGAAGTCTCTGAGAGACCGTGCGCTCTCTCTTTAAGGTAAAGGCACTCACTCACCACCTGGAACAGCATTCAGACCTCAGACCCTCCAGGCTGTCCCCTCTCCCCTGCTGGAGTACAGGGGCAGGGGGACACCCTGACATCAGCATCCCCTTCCCCCTTCCCCTCCCCACCCGCTCTGCACAGCCAGCAGGAGTGTCTCAGGAGCAGCCGGGGCTCCAAGGCCAAGGGCAGGAGCAACATGAAGCAGCGGGAGGAGGGGCACCTGAATACATGCTGCCGGCTGGATGCGAGCGGCTCTGCTAATCAACTGCACGGCACTTCAATCAGTCCTGGGTGGTAAGAGTTTGGAACAAGTATGATTTAGTTGGGGATTGGTCCTGCTTTGAGCAGGGGGTTGGACTAGATGACCTCCTGAGGCCCCTTCCAACCCTGATATTCTATGATTCTATGACAAGTAGTTACCTGAGAGGGGAGCCCCTACTAGAGAGTGTAACTCAAAATACAAATGAAATATACATTATTCTAAAACTAGATCGTGCTTACATACTCACAATGAACTCATGCCCTACTATGGAAATCCCTTTGGGGACACCCTTCAAGTTTCAGTTTGTAGCGCTTCTGACACATCCTGAAAACAGGGGGCAGCATTTGCCTGCTCACTTTATTAGTCGTTTCTTATATTGCCCAGTGCTCAAAATCCACTATCTGGATGAGAGCTCCATTATTACAGGTGCGGCACACAGGAAGAGACAGCCTCTGCCTTCAAGAGTATACAAACTAAAACGCCAAGACATACCAAGGGTAGCGGGATATACAAACAAGCAAAGTGATCAGGTAATGATTGACTAGCATCTTGTTTGCTTCACAGTGTTTTGTAGAGGAGGGGCTTGTTTTTGTTTTTATTTTTTTTAAATATACCTTGTCCTCAATTGCTCCTCTACTTACCCATTGTTAATTTCAGATGTCTATTAACATGTAAACTATCCCGATCTGCTGTTCTAGCTTACCTTCTGCCCTGTGTTGGCCCACTCTCAATAATTAGCCAGGGTTGCTTCACTACCTGTTGTGCTTCTGCCTTCCTACTCCCCAAGTATCCTGCTACACACACATACTTACTAGCTAAGGCCTTTTGCTGGGAGAAAAAAAATAAAAAAGTGGTAGTCAATCACAAAAGCCCTCAACAATTGTCCAGAATCTAAAGTCTCTGGAGGCCACCATGTGACATGGGGTGGGCTGATTCCCATCCTTACACATTCTCATCTGCCCCCAGCACACACAGTCTGTGGCTCTAGGCACTTCTTTTGTTCTACCTGGAGTAGATATCTCCATCTGAAGGGAGGGGGAATAAATTCTTAACTATAATCATGCAGGTTCCTGGAGCTGGGACCCTCCAACCTCTAAAATATTCTGAAATCCACAAAGACAATCTGAATCTAGAGACATCTGCATGGAGGGAAAACACCTCTGTGCTCCAGCCTAGATGTCCTCAATAGCATCACAGGTCTCGCAGGTGCTGCCTGGACCCTGTCCAACTCCAAAGATAGTTGAAAGAAGAGTTGTGACCCTTCGGAACAAATGACAACGTCAACATTAAATCCCAAAACTATTTCCCACCGATTTGCCAGGCAACATTGTTGCACAGGGCAGCTCTCCTCAGCCTCACCATATCCCTCCCTCCAACACATTTTGGGCCATGGCTCTTAAATACTAACAACCTAGGGTAAAGGAAACAGGTAAATTATCTTCCACATGGTAGAGCTTTAATATAGTCATAATGATGTAGGTAAGTGTTAAGAGCAGAACTGTTGTAATAAACAAGCAAATTTACTTTAATCCCAGTGGAACACATTGGGATTCTTTCTCCCCCTCTCTCTGAAAAGAGAAAGCAAGGCTTTTATAAAAAAAGAAAAAGCTACAAATTTAATAACATATTAATTAAGCAATAAGTCATGATAGGCAGTATATTTCTGGGCAATTACTGCACAGTATTATGAGACTTGGAGTCAAAGGCCAAATGAGAAACCACCAGAAGTACAATAATCCCATTTCCCTAGAAATTAACTGCCTGGAGTGTTTTATAATGTTATGGTTGAAGGTGAGTTTTAAAAAAAATAAAAGAGACTAGTGCTTTCATTTAGTGGGCATGTGTCAGTTAATTCACATACAGATCAAAAAGATCCATTTCTACTCAAGATTTCTGAACCCATTTTGCATTTTCTCAGTAAAAGCAAATGAGAAAGAAAACAGTAATATTACATGCATGCATAAAAGTGTGTCCCTATCCTTGCTAAATTGTAGCAGGCCAACTGTATTAATACATACAGCAGGGGGCAGCAAGATCCTTCCCCAGAGCTTTGTTTCAGCTCTAAATACCCTCCACATTCTGAAGGCCTATCTTTTCATATCCTTGAAAATGGCTTTTTTTAAATCCATCTAGCAGACTAGATGTATCTGTCAGTCTCTTCATTATGGGCTATCAGAGAGGCTTAATCTGTTGGCTCCAGCACAGATATGACTGACAGGATGAAGGGAAGTCATGCTTGGTGGATCTCAGGCGGAGGGAAATATATCGTTTACTGGCCAAGCCGAAAAACACCAGAATGCATAATAGGATAGGATTTGGTATGGCAGTTATTACAGAATTCTTGGGGCCTATTTTTTTTTTCAAAGGTCTTTCTTAAGGTCTCCATGTATCTCTGCATAAACTGTTCCACTTTGGTGCTTTGAAAATCAAAGAAGAGCTTTAAAGTATATGACAACTGTTAAAATTAATAATTAAGAGTTAAACAATTAAATTAATTCCTCTCGTGGTGCAGGAGCAGAAACAAACACCTTTAAAATTTAATCCTATTTATTTTCATCCTTATGGCTTCAAGGGTTCATTCACCCTTATGAATTGATTTTTCAATCTCAAATTTTAAAAAAGAACATTAAAATTTATCAGAATGGGCTTCAAGAAGAATAAAGGGGGACATGAAGCAACACAAAATAACCTCCTCAAAAAGCTGATACTTTTGAGTTATCCCCTGCAGTCCCTCATGCAGCAGGTACTTCAGACAATATTTATTTGCATTGGATTTAGAAGCTGCAAGAGTGTAAATGTAAAAATTATTAACATATTACAAAATTGATATGCTAAATAGTATTAAGTATTTTTGGGATAAGACAAACTAAATGTCTCTGTATGACTACAGTGGACAGCTACTGCATATAAGTAAAGCTGTACAAATAAAATTTTAAACACAGTTCTGGAAGTGATTAATTTATTTACCTGCTGCAAAGAGCATGACCGCGAGTGGTCTGTAGAACCGCCTCCGAGACCCCACACAGATAGAGATCAGACCAATCAGGAAAGCTATGAGAATGATGGTAGCACCGCCCAAAAGTAAAGCGAGAGTCGCTATCTGCCAGTCTAGAAAGAGAAAGAAATAAAAACAATTGCAGCAAAACAACAAACACTTGCCCTACAGAGGAAAAGGAGAACTATGAAGGACGGGTACAGAGCATATCAGGACCTGAGGAAACTCACAACCATTTTTTTTTTTAAATGAGTACAAATCCTTCAGGAGTTTTTAAATGCTTCGTATGATAGATGCAAGTTAAAAGGCAAATCCTGCAATCCTTTCTCAAGATTCAAGTGGGGGTTTTGCCTGAGTAGCAACTGCTGGAGTTGAGTCTTTGGCTTTCTCCAGTTTAGGGAGAAAGGACAAGGTTAGGTCAGGATTAGTTAACGTGTTAGCTTAGTCCAGTCTAAATCACAGCTTTCCCCTAATGTAGAATAAAGGTTAATACTAGGGCTGTCAATTAATGCGATTAACTAAAACAAAATCACAATTAAAAAAATAATCATAATTAATCGCAGTTTTAATCACATTGTTAAACAATAGAATACCAATTGAAATTTATTAATTTTGATGTTTTTCTACATTTTCAAATATATTGATTTCAATTACAACACAGAATACAAAGTGTACAGTGCTCATTTTATATTATATTTATTACAAATATTGGCACTGTAAAGATGATAAAAGACACAATATTTTTCAATTCACCTCATACAAGTATTCTAGTGTAATCTTTTTATCGTGAAAGTGCAACTTACAAATGTAGATTTTTTTTGTTACATAACTGCACTCAAAAACAAAACAATGCAAAACTTTAGAGCCTACAAGTCCACTCAGTCCTACTTCTCGTTCAGCCAATCACTAAGAAAAAGAAGTTTCTTTATATTTACGGGAGATAATGCTGCCCACTTCTTATTTACAATGTCACCAGAAAGTAAGAACAGGCATTCGCATGACACTTTTGTAGCTGTCATTGCAAGGTATTTATGTGCCAGATATGCTAAACATTTGTATGCCCCTTCATGCTTCGGACATCATTCTAGGGAACATGCTTTCATGCTGATGATGCTTGTTAAAAAAATAATGCATTAATTAAATTTGTGACTGAACTCCTTGGGGGAGAATTGTATGTCTCCAGCACTATTTTACCCACATTCTGCCATATATTTCACGTTATAGCAGTCTCGGATGATGATTCAGCACATGTTCATTTTAAGAACACTTTCACTGCAGATTTGACAAAACGCAAAGACGGTACCAATGTCAGATTTCTAAAGATAGATACAGCACTTGACCCAAGGTTTAAGAATCTGAAGCTCAGTGATAATTCACAAACATCTTGGCAGTCTGGAATCATGCATTTCTGTACACTGCAAAATCCACCCCTGTGCGGAGGGCCAGGCAATCCTAATTTGAGGGTTTAATCTAAAATTGAAGGGGCCTTGTGCTGACCATCTGCAAAGAAGCAGATTTCAACCTTAGTCCCACTGCAACAATACAGATCAAGCAAGAGGATCATAGCAACAACTCCAGTCATTCAGAACTAGAAGAGAGATAATCACCAACACAAATCCCTACAATGAGTTAGTGGGACAGAAAGAGCTATGGAAACTTTGGCTCTCTCACTCCTTGGCACATCTAGTGCTGATATTTCAGTTGGAATAGAAAAGCAAAGTGTATGACTGGTACAAAGTTAATAAAGAACTGATTTAGGACCTCATTCTCAGCATGGATTTAGAGATCAAACTTTACCAGAATAAGATCAAATCAAGAAGAATAAATTGCCCAGAACCCTTAACTTTTTTTTTTTAAAAGGCAAGCAAGCAAAATATGTTCAAAATTAAGCACATTTGGGTTTCAACAATTAGTTAGAAGGATACCTACAGTATGAATGAAAGAAACTAAGAGTGTAAATACGTATTACATAAAAACAATATATACATAGTACACAACCGATTCAAACCCATAAAGTAGACACTCTGCAATAACCTGAAGAGGGACTTACCACCCGCATGACTTAGCCCAGTAAATCACCAGTAAGTCATGTATGAGTGGAGCATCTCTTCGCTAATGGGTCTGTGCTACTGTAACTATATAGATGCAGTCACATTAGAGAAATCTGCAGCAATGAAGACAGGTCCTCGGTGATGGAGGTTCAGATATTGGACTGCCTATGGATCTGGGAACCAGGAACTCTTCAAGTCTCCTACCCTGACTCAGTATGCAGTTAAAGAAGTCATTTACTCTCTCTCTCTCTCTCTCTCTCTGTGTTTTACTATTAGTGAAATGGAAGTACTGTCTTATCTACCTACAGGAGTGTTACAAGGACTGACTGATTAATGCTGATATGACAAAGAAAATTGTAAATGATTATAATTTTTGTTAAATGATTATTGTTACTGATGTATAAGACACTCTCCCAGTAACAGAGTACTGTACAAAATGAATATATAAACATAGTAACACCTACAGATATCAAATGGAGGAGCATCCCACCAGCATGGAACCACATCAGAGAAAACCCTACACTTAAAAATTGCACAGGTACAAAGACAAGACATGTAATTCCTCTCACCCAGAATGTAAAGCCCACCCAAGAGTGCAAGTATAAATCAAATTGCATACATATGGAGAAGCTAGGGAATGGAAATTTTAAATGCTTACAAATAATAAGAGATTACATGTTTGTGACGAAGCGGGACTGTTCTTAATGTTTCCTCTGAATATTGTGGGGGTGCCTCGGTTTCCCCTATGCAGTTCTTAAGTATCTAGGTGGTGGGATAAGGATGTATTTTCGTTGCAGAGCCCTAGCGGGCAGGTGTGTGCAGGAGTCTGGACACAGAGAATGGCCAACACCCTGTTTCCTGGAGACTGATGGCCTGGCCCTTCCCCCCTTGCAAGGTGAGAGCTAAAGGGTTGAAGACAAAGAGATCAGGTGACCTCCTGGCCCGGGAAAGGGACAAAGCCCAGAGGAGGAGGCACTGGAGAGAGTCAGTTTGGGGCTGGCTGGGGACATGGAGTGAAGTACATATGTGGTTGTCTGGCTCACTGCCCCCCAAAAATGGACCCAGCTGAGGGGTCCTGTTCTCTGCACCTACAAGCTCTGTTTTAGACCATGTTCCTGTCATCTAATAAACCTTCTGTTTTACTGGCTGGCTGAGAGTCAAGTCTGACTGCGAAGTTGGGGTGCAGGACCCTCTGGCTTCCCCAGGACCCCACCTGGGTGGACTCGCTGTGGGAAACGCATGGAGGGGCAGAGGATGCCAAATGCTCCGAGGTCAGACCCAGGAAGGTGGAAGTTGTGTGAGCTGTGTGTCCTGAAGACAGTCTGCTTACAGAAAGGAGACTTCCCCGGAATCCTGCCTGGCTTCGTAGGGAGCAGTTCCAGAGCATCACCCGGGGACTCCATGACAATGTTATCTTCAGGATGATCAGAAGCCAGAATGTCTCCTTAAATAAAGATGTGTGACACTGGAGCTACAAGGTGATGAAAAAATTAAGAATGCTACTGCTTTCCAAAGGGATTGCAAATGGGTAATAGATGAGGCAGGAAGACTAATCAAGTGGTAACAATAGTCCAAGTCCAAGATGAGAACTTGGGCTAACATCTTAGCCACCAGTTCAGACACATTATGGATTTGGAAAGGTTAAAAACAACGATACCACCATGTTTCATTACTGATGTGGGCTGTAAGCAGACAAATCAATGCTGACAAACACCCATTTTCCAAACTAAGAGATTTGGACTAGTCAAGTGGAATGGACTTCCAGGATATGGGGACTGAGAATGTGGTGTTGACAATCAGCTCAGAACAGCAAAACTTCAATTTTGTCTATTCATTCCCAAATATTAATTGAGGGACAGTTATTTTAACTACAGGCAGAATTCTGGATTCAAATGTATTGGGGAGAGGTGGAGATTTCCAACAGGGACTGCCTCTTTTGTACCTTGGTTCATAAAGTCTCCACTCACAGGGCCATATAGTAACATCAGTTTTTAAGCAGAACTCCCCATTGGACTCAATAGGGAGTTCTGTTTAAAAACTGATGACACAATATGAAACACAGTCAAATGTTATGTAGTGCACAAAATAATCTTGGGTTGAGATTTGCATAGATGACCAAACGAGAGTGATGCATCAAAATCCCCTTAGAAAAAATCTCAATCCTCAAGTTTCGAAGGCTATTGCAGGAAGTGACAAAGGAGAGCTTAAATGGGACTTAAGTGAACATGGGCCTTCAGAGCTCTCTGTACAGAGGGAAATTTCATCCTACATGCATAATAATATTTTTAAAAGGAATATGCAGACTGTTGGACCGCTTTTATACAGAAAAACAAAAATGGGAATAGATGCCTTTAAAAATGAGAGTTTTATGTAATAAATATATGTTCCATTTTATAAGGAACTCTTTTTTTATACTACATGTATCTATGGAATTGCAGTGAAATAATTTATAATAAATGGTAACAAAGCAAGAACATCAGTTAACAGCAAGATTTCTTCTCTCTGTTTCTTCTATCTATATCACTAGTACTTAAGAGCTGATGTCACATGAATGCATTACCAGTACAAAATAAAATAGTATAAAATTGCTTCTTTTTAAGCTTAATTATTTCATACCATTTATATATATATATGAAATGATTAAGAGTGATGACTCCCTGTATTATACTACAAAGTCTATTTTAGAGACATGCAAAATTTGCTTCCTCAAAGACTTAAAACCCAATCATGCAAACAAGCACAGGAGTTACTTTATATATGTGAGGTTTCAGAGTAACAGCCGTGTTAGTCTGTATTCGCAAAAAGGAGTACTTGTGGCACCTTAGAGACTAACCAATTTATTTGAGCATAAGCTTTCGTGAGCTACAGCTTGAAGTGAGCTGTAGCTCACGAAAGCTTATGCTCAAATAAATTGGTTAGTCTCTAAGGTGCCACAAGTACTCCTTTTCTTTTTATATATGTGAGTAGTTCCTTAAATTCAGTGTGATTGCTCACATGTATAAAGTGATGGATGTGACGAAAGTTTGAAAATTGAGGCCTTATTGACCAGTATTAGTTGTATTGGTTCTGAAACATGATCCACATACATTGTAATAGTACAGTACATCACAGCAAGATACACAACATTACACATCAACGAACAGAGCAAGACTTTGGTGACTACAACAAAGTTGTTAGAAATTGTGCTAGTCTTTTCACTATGCCTAAATGGTAGATATCTTATATAATTTGGGATTTAAAAGAATGTTCTCCTTAAATTTGAACCCAAATGTAGATACTTAGATTTTGAAAGAATAGCTTTTTAAAATCCTAAACCCACCTGAAATATTTCCAGGGTATTTTTAACATTTAAAAGAAAACAGTTATTTTCACTCATAAAGTGTTTGCAACCCAAACATTGCAACACCCAGAACCTGAAATTGGTCATGAACAAAAGTGAAACTGAATTAACTGATTTTCATTGGACAAGCTGAGAGAAATGAAAAAAGAAAAGTAAATTAGGTTTTAAAATTCTTTCAGTTTTGAAAATCTAAGTTGTTGTTAGTAACAAGTACAGAATTATTACATTAAATGTGTCCTTTAATTCCCACCTGCTTGATCACAATTAACATACCTAGTATGTAATTATACATTCCTCATGAAATGCCTCTGGGATAGATATGCTAAGCAGGGGGACTATAACTCCCATCAGCCCTCTTCCCACTGCATATCTCCTTTCCCCTGGCCAGGGAAGGGGAATGGTGCTGAACCAGGAAACGGCTGGACTCTGTTTGGAAGTGGCAGCTACATGGCCACTGAGGTCAGGGAAGCTGAAGCAGAAGTTGCATGGCTAGCCAGAAGCTGCACAGAAGCTAGATGCTAGAGAGGAATCCCCAGGGACTGTACACAGAGCCGCCTGTGTCCAGGCTGGGATGCTGGACGATAAAGCCAGGTGTAGGTCTGCATGGTACTTATGGGGGAGAAGCAACAGCTGGGCAGAGAACCAGTCCAGAGAGGCCCCCATAAGATACAGTAACTGAGCCTGGCCTAGAACCCTGCAAGCTCCTATGCGCTCAAATAGAGACTGGACTGGAAAGGGCACCTCAGGCATTAGGCATGAGGAGCCCTGTCTCTCGATTTGACTGCCCCAGAGGCCCAAACAAGAACTTCCATTGTTCACTAGAACGGTAATTGTTTAAGGGCTTGTCTACACTACTGCTTAAGGCGATGTAACTTACATCACTCGGGGGGTGAAAAAGCTACCCTCTGAGCGATGCAAGTTATATCACCCTAAGCACTGTCCACACCAGCGCTAAGTGGGCAGGAAACACTCTCTCACCGACATAACTTCCTCCTTTGGTTGAGGTGGAGTAATTATGCTGACAGGAGAGCGCTCTCCTGTTGACATACCACATCTTCAGCAGAAGCAGTGCTGCACCAATGCAGTGCACCAGTGCACCAATGTAGCACAGTAGCTTAGACTAGCCCCCAGGTTGTGTTCCTCAGGTATCTGCAACCTCTCCCTTTCCTGCCAGGCCTAGTACTTACTGAGACCCGCCAGGGCTAGCACCTGCAAGGCCTAACTACTGAAGCACCAACAGAGCTTGCCCCCAAGTTGTGGTGCACTTGCACGCTGTGTTTGGTGTACTGAGCAGCCCCAATAATTACACTTCTTTCAATGCACAGCTACTAATGTATTTGAAAATCTAGATGTAGATTTGTGCCCTTAAGGGGACACACTATACATGCCATAGGAAACAATCACCCCTACACTGATCCTGGTGGGTGTTTTTATAACAAAGATTTAGTAATAATTTTATTATTTTAGGGGTATCACAAAATTTGCAAAGTCTATGTGATTTTTAACCAGAACAATTTCATACATATTTTCATTATCCAGAATGTGCCATACAAAACAGAAAATGAGCCTTTAACATATAAATGCTCTTCTCAATTAAATAAAATAAAAATAAGTAGTCCTGGCCCCTTTTACATTAATCACTTACTTGCAACTCATATTTAAGTCTTTGCCTTTTCCTATCTGAGCATAGCTTCAGTTTCATATCTATTTAGAAATTCTGCCAGTTTCTAAGCTATTTATAAGCACGGTGTTAATTCGACCTTGAAAAGTATCACTCTCCACCCTGCTACCCAGTAAAGTGAAGTGAACCTAAGCACTCAGCTTAGGTTCTTCATTCTTAATTAAAAATAGCTTTATCTGCTCAATTTCTTTGCCAAAATAATACTTCCGTTTTAGGATAATATCAGCAGAAGTCATAAAAGAAGGATAAAATGTCTCAAATTGCCGAGAATAAAAAAATGTATTTCCTTTTAATAAAGAGGTTATTCATTGTAAATATGTGAAAGAGCCATGCAAATGTTGTGTGTTTCAGTTCTTCAGTGTTTTGGGGAATTCCTGAAAAAGAAAATCTTTTTCTATCCACAGAACTCTGAATTGAATGTGGTTGTGAAAATACATAATATACTGAATGTTAACATACAGTAGCTCTTTCATATACTGTAAATAAACTTAGTTAATCTCTTTTGGAAAATAGGATAAAGCCAAGGATGGGTCCTTTGATTTGTACAAAAGTTCTCCACTGAGCCCTCTGCTTGTAAGGAATGAAATAAGAGAAATTATTTGTGTCATTGTGACAGTGGTAATGAAACATTGGAAGAATTTCTTTCTTCCAATGCTGAACAAGAAGAAACTTTATTAGAATAATGAAAATAGTATTTTCTCTAACACTATTCTCTCAGCTTCTCAGTAGAACTTATACCTAGGACACATCCCAGCCTCCTCCTGTTTAGCATCCTGCTACAGATTTAAAGTAACAGTACACATCCTCAGAGTTTGTAATACAGAATTTAGATCAAAGAATGATGAACCTGAAAAAATGTGCTAAGTGAAATGCAGAAAAATTATTGACACTCCTACACCAGATACAAAAGAAATTAAGTATAGCCCACTGAGTGTGATAGCAAGGAACTAATAAAGCAAATAAGATGAGACATTTCTAATTACTTTAAAATGTCAACAAGTGATTTGTGCAGTTATAAATAGCTATATACCTCTCCTTTTGCTACATTTACAAATCTCCAAAAACAAGTTAACCATAAAGAAACAAATCATCATTAAAGCAAAACAAAGTAGAGTATCCTTTCTAAAAAGTTATCTGACCAGCAAACTTGTCATCTCTTTTCTTAAGATTATCCATATGCAAAGACTAACATGCTAGGCCTGATTCTCTTCTCATACCCAAGTAACTTAGGAGTAACTCCATTGAAGTCAGTGGAGTTATTGGTGGAAAAGGAATATCATGACCACCACAAAGCTCTTGTGATGAAATTACTCCACCCACATAGACACCAAGTATCTGGGCTCTGTATGAGTGGCGCACAGTACATGCAAAGAATTTCTTGGAAAGGTTATTTGGACTCTCTGCAGGCAGAGTGCAGAGCTGTTAGCGACGTGAAATCCACTTCCGACCTTTCCATCCCCACCAAGCCAGGGCCAGGCCATGGGTCTGCTATGCAGTCCATCTCTCCAGCTATGAGCACAGAGTACTGGGGCCAACAAGATCAAAATAAAGATGGATCTGCAGCATCTCTCCTTATGGCTCTCGTCAGACAGATCCTTTGCACATCTTGCAGAGGTTCACAGACACCCCCGTGAAGTCACTCCATCAGCAAACCTCCATAGCAGTCCCTTACACAGGCACTCCATACTACTATAGGTGACTTTTCTGTGCTATTTACTTGCTTATATTGTTCCCATCATCATGCATCACTGGTGCTGCCCCTTTTGATCTTTGTATGTTGTAGCAGATTCTTAGGCACTTGGGAATATTTTACCTAAGGCCAATCCTGCCTACATGAAGCCATTGTCTGTGAACCTGCACTATTGTGGCTGTATAAACAGTTTTCTTAGGGTTGAATACAAATACTTTGTTGAGTCATTGCTCTGTTTGTGACATGAAACTGAATTTTGGCACTCAGTACCGCTATCTAAGTCTACAAATGCACTGAAAGCAGCCATTCATGGGAAAAGACAGAAGTAATTTTACAAACCAAATATCTAATACCACCAAGTTCTGCTGCTATCTTAGAACAAGAAAACTTGGAGGCAATAACTATTTTATTAAATATCAAACTCCAAATAAGGCATATTAAAATAAAATATATTTATTAATTAATTCAACAAAATGGCCCAGAATATATTTTTGTACTTAAGATTCACAGCTAAGGGGTGGAGAGTTATCATTTTCATAGAATCATAGAACTGAAAGAGACCTCGAGAGATCATCTAGTCCAGTCCCCCGCACTCAAGGCAGGACTAAGTATTTTATACACAAAGATCCAAATATTACTTGTTTTACCCACGTAAAATGCCAGTTAAGGCCCCCATTCTACAAACTACTGTTGTGATAGTTGGGCCTACAAATTTAGCCGAATTGTGAGCTGAACTGTAAAAGATAAAAGTTCATAAAATGTCAACAATAACCTATAATAAATTTTGATGGGAATAGTTGTGGAAGGGAGAAAACAAGTGAATTAATCCAAACAAAAAGATCTACTGATATAATTCAAGACTTTTAAAATCATAGTAAACAAGAAAATAAGAACTAAAATCTTAGTAAATGAGAAAAGTGTGAAACCAGAAATCAGTGAACCAAAATTGTTGTATCAGAGACTAGGTCTAATTGGTGGAAAAAATAATGAAGAGATAGGCTATTCTATCCATCACTCCTTCTGTGGGTCCTAAAACAAAGAGACTTTGGTGGGAAAATATGGAAAAACAGAGGGAGGCTACTGGAGTGATCTTCACTGTCATCCCCACCATTTGCTGTGATCCCAGACCTTCTTCATCCTAATTCTGAGAGATCTCCCAACCAGACTGGACCAGAAAGAGGGACCCAAATGGCATTGCCACCTCTGCCGGCTCCAGCTTAATCCCAACCACCACCTGGGATGAAATGGGATCAGACTGTAAGAGCAGCAGCAGCTTCACCCCTTCGTAACTAACTTCTTCTCTCACAGTGGTTCTCAACTCATTTACCATTGTGGGTTGCAAACGCAGCTCTTTGTGTGTTATCTGAGCCGCATCCACACAATAAAGATACTACACGCCCTGAGGATGTCACATAGGCCGCAGCTGTGTGCTGCCTGGGCGGCAAGTGACCTGCGGGCCGTAGGTTGAGAACCACTGCAGGAGGACAGTTATTACTATCTTGAACTAGGATAGCCAACTTTGTAATATTTAAAAACCGGACACTCCAGCAGGAGTGGTGGAACCTCCCCTGACCCATCTCTTCCCCCGAGTCCCCACTCCAGCCCTGCCCCCGTTCACTCCTCTTTTCCCTTCCCCCTGTAGCTCACTGCTCTTCCCCTCTCTCCCCCACCTCTTCCCGGGTTGGGAAGAACTTGCCTCCCTGCCTCCCACACCTGCAGTAAGCGGACTTTGGGCGTCCGGTCAATAGATCTGACCGAACACTATCAGGTCCCATTTTCAACCAGACTTTCCAGTCGAAAACCAGGCACTAGGCCACCCAATCTTTAACACATTCAGAAAGACTGTCAAACTAGGGGGTTTTTCCTTGCAAGATTCTCTCCAGCTAAAGGGAAAGAGAATAAGGAATGTTGTTAAAATAAAGGTCTTATTTTACATTCCAAATGCTTTAATGGGTTTTCCTTATTCATTCCTGTATCTTTAGTAAAACTTTTAAAAGAATTTTAATGGTTTGTATGCCACAATGCCAAGGTCTCTGCATGCCAAACCCTGGACCATATTTAACATGTTTAATGTTTGACAGTGACTGGGTTACATTAACACTTTTTGCCCATTTATTCCATCTAAGTTAATACAACACTGCCCCATATAGGCAGCACCCTGTGTTTATCCGAAATGGCACTGTAATCAGTGGGGGTCTGTGCAAAGATCCATTTGCACAAAGCAGCTTGCAGGACCAGGGCCTAAGACAAGATGAGTTTCACATAACACAAACAGAATTTGCAGTACAATTTTCAAGAGCACCTAGATGATTTAGGAGCCTAAGTCCCACTGATTTTCAGTTAGACTTAGGATATGTCTACACTGCAGTCAATGGGTGTGATTGCTGCTTGTTGGGGGGAGGGATAGCTCAGTGGTTTGAGCATTGGCCTGCTAAACCCAGGGTTGTGAGTTCAATCCTTGAGGGGGGCCATTTAGGGATGTGGGGCAAAAATTGGGGATTGTGCCTGCTTTGAGCAGGGGTTTGGACTAGATGACCTCCTGAGGTCCCTTCCAACCCTGATATTCTACGATAAGGCACTGTGCTGTATGTATCCAGCTAGCTCTAATCATTTACCCTTAGTCTTCATAGAAGAAAGTCAAATCTATCCCAAAGATATTAGCATCTAGTGGTCTGTAAATAATATAGGTTTGCATGTTAAAAAAAAAAGGGGGGGGGGCACCAGGATGCATAAGTTTACAGATGTATGAACAACTTGAGATGTATCATGCACTTGATCATTTGGTCATTGATGTATTGCTTCCAAGCAAAGTAAAACTTAATTTTTATTTAATAAAAAAATCCCCCAAAACAATTGGATACAAAGTTTCCTTTTTAAGCCAGCTGCTCTCGCTTTTCCAACTCCACTGAACACAAGCTTCTAAGACCTTGTGGGACTATTCTTTAAGTGATGAGGAAGAAAGTGTTTTCATCAGATGAAAGAAGATATACTTGATGTGAAATGCTTAACACTTTTTTTAAAAGGTGCTATACATCGGACATTACTTTAGCCAATCAATCTTCAGACTACAAGACAAGCACAGTATTACAGGAAATCATGTAATCTATAATTTATTCACCGTGTAGTGTATGCCTGGGAATTTTCTGCATCAGATACATGACCTTGCGCTGAGATTCTTATAGAATGTTTACGGTGTTAAAAATAATTGCTGGGCATTCATTCCAATAATTACAGAAAGCTAGAAACCGTAGAATTACATGTGGCTAGTGCAGAGAAAAGGAGGGAGACAAAGACTGAAGACTACTTTTCCAGGTAAAAAGAATCTAATCTCTCCTTTTCTGAGCTCCTATATACACACCACTGCATTTGGCTTATAATATTTCAACAACTAGAAATGGGGGCAGGGAAGATGAGAGAAATACACTTCACATTGCAGTATGAATGTCATTATTTTCCAGAATTATCATTATTTACCAGAATTAGCAGAGTGCTTAAAGCGAATGGGCAATTTTTTTCCTAACATTTGTAAAACTCATTCCAATGTACCCTGTGGAAAAACTATTAGCACTTCAAAATCGCGCAAAGAGCATTTTCCATCAAAATGATGGTCTTTATATTACTGATCTGGAGCAAGCAAAAAATGAATGTAGCAATACAACCTGACAGACCCTACTCGCTCCTGCTTGTTAGATTGGATCCTATGTGATCATCTTTGGCCAAGGTTACAGTCCACTTGGTTCTAAATATAAGTCTCATCAAATATTTAACCACTTCTATTATCATTAGCTTTAAGAGCAGAAGAGCATCTGGAACCAGATTTTTTTTTTCTTTCAAATAAGCACACTTTAATAGAAGAATAAGCATTATCATTGTAAAAGTGATAATGCACAAAAGCAGTGGCAGTAATTTGAAGTAGGTTAGGAGAAACTTTATTGAAAATATTTTTCTTGCTTTAAAAAACACTGTTGGGTGTCTTTCTTTATTTGAACACATGCACACACACCCCATGTGTGTTTGCTTAGTGAGAGTATTGCTGGGTTCCATGTATATGCTTCCCACTTGGGTGACTGGAGAACGTTTGCCTATGTCACACCAAAAGGCCTGAAACACTGTGTTTCATGGTATGCTGTAGTGGGAACATGTGTAGCCTAGAAGAACAAGCATCGGATTTGCTGTGAAAAGGTCCTGAGCTCTAATCCTGGTTCTGTTAGCCAGATCTTGGTCTTGGACAAGTCACTTTGTCAGTTTTCCTACCCATAAAACAGGGAACATATTTACATCATGGGGCTGTTGGGATGATTAATTAGTTAGTGATTCTAAGGCACTTCAAATATGTTTCAAGCACTATATAAATACTAATTTATTATTATTATTATTATTATTATTACCAGAACTTCATTGGTGGCAGGTTTGAAGTAAGTATTTTACTTTTGTGCTGAGTCCACGTAAACTGCCAATTTAAAAGAGGTGATCTTGTTGAAGGATGGATTAAATAACCCAACAGGCCCCTAAGCTCCAACCTGATCTATTGAATTACTATATGAGGATTAATGTTTCTCTGCCACTGACAGAAAAGAATGCTAAAAATGTTTGTATCCTTATAGGTCAGTATTATTCCTTTGGGGGGTAGGGGAAATGTGTATGTTCTGGAATTATGGAAATCTAAAGAAAAATCACTAAAAATCAATTTTCTCTCAAGGCAGAAAAGAGAAATTGTGTTTTATTTACTTTGACATATAACTTTTTTTGGATGTACAAAAGTTTTCATGTTAGCAATGGGACTGAGTATTAATTTTCCATTCCTGTTTAACTACCTTTTTTTTTAGACTTAATAAAATTACATTTGTTCTGCTTATGCTACTTTATAGCAAGCCAGAAGAGGATACTGAAGTGACTACCCATCTTGCTGCAAATATGTGTCAATACCTACTCACTTAACGCAAAGATCCATAGCTTCCAAGGACAAAGTCACTTTTGAGCTAGCAACTTTGCTTTGAAACAATTGATCAGGTTCAAAATAAGCATGTATGTGTCATCCAAGACTATTGACCATGTTAGTTCAGAAATTTTCACCTAGTGTATAATTTAGGTTAAACTCATGCAAGTGATCTGACACCAAACAAGGTCAGTTCTACTTTATTTTTTTAAGAACAGCTTACTACATTAGAATAGGATTTTAAGCATAAATCTACAGTTAAATAATTTTTAATATGCACTATGTTCCAAGTTAAGGATGGATTATCATCTTATCTTCAATGACTTCTGACTACTAAATTTAAAGATCTATAAAGACCTTGTTGTATTTATTCCCTTGGGGTTGTTTTGTCTTTTAAACCTTCATGGAAAGTTGTAAAGAGTATAATTTTCTTAAAGGAAATTAAATGTGGCAAATATGTGTATTTAGGTGGTTTACTAAAAAGAATATATATGGGCCCTATAAACCAGAAAACCTTTACACTTGTTAACTATATTCATAAATAGTTTTATGTGCATTATTGATGCAATAAGCCATAATGCTCCCCAATGAGCCATTTTGGTCTATGAAATACATGTGTCTATATTTAAACCAAAATACACAATGTTTACCTGCTATAAATGGTTCCTTCAGAACTGATCTATTTACCAGTTCATATTTATGTATTTTTGATTTGACAGACTATATTGGCTAAGGTCTACTGTTAAAAAAAACAAACAAACAAGTATCTCATGGTTCTGCAGAACAAGCTATTTAGACATACCATACCATTTTTATATAAGATGCATTTAATTATATAGAAAAATCATGAAAAATTAAGTGTGCATGGTCAATAACCCCTATTTAAACATGGACTTCTTTTGCCTTAAACACATTACAATTTAAAAAGAGCCCAACCCAAATCAGAATAATAATCTGCAAGATTCTGTTTAAAAATAAAGCCAAAGAAAGCATCCAAATCCTGTAAATCCTTGGTGTTAGTCCCAAATATTTAAAAATCAGAAGGATGAATTTAAAAAAAAAATGTACAGGCATATTTGCACATAGGCAAAACTCTGCATATTAAGTTTTTGCCCCAGAAAAAATTTGTATTCCAGCACAACTCCTAAAATACTAAATTGGCATAACCAACTCTTGCAATTGTATTGCAAGTCTTGTGATACTTTGTGACTTTTCCTTAAAGCCCCAGCTTCTGGAGATGTGTGATTAGGTAAGAATATCAACTTTCATTTGAAAACTAAATTAAGGTTCTAGCCCTCAGGGTTGCTGAGAAAAAATTGAAAACATCACCCAAGTGAACCCTAAAGACTCATAAGCCAGGAGGCAAATACAAAGAACCCTAAAATGTATTTACATTTTTTAAAAATATCATACTTTTTAAGCCAATCTCGTGATTTTGTTGGCCTGACTCATGATTTTTGAACACATAGGGCTGGCAATACCAGAAAGTATTCACAAAGCTCTAAGTATAACAATGCTAAGAAAGACATGGGGTGCTTGGTTAAAATTATTTAAAAAAAAAATCCTCAAGAACAGATGTATACTGTATGCCAAGTGATGGAAGCATTGGCATGGATGAAAACAGGCAAAAGGAATTATTTTCAGCTACAGCCCATGCAATCACTCTCAGTAAATTCCTTGCTACAAACACAACAAAGTTGCTCTTTTGATAGCAGTTGGGAACCCTAAGTCTAGTTATGACAAAAGTTTCCAAACTATACTGCTTAATATTCTTCATGTAGTAAGAAATTGCATTTCAAATATTAAGCAAGAACACATGATGTCATGGAATATGGGTCTGATCTAACTCTCACTGAATTCAGCAGGAGCCTTTCCATTGACCTTAATGAGTTGTATCTGGCTCTAAAGAGAAGCGGGGCAGAAAGAACAGCTCAGTTTCTCATATTTCAGGTTCCCTTTGAGAATAGGATCATGTGCCAAACATGAGGAAAGTAAAGGTCTTGTTCTAGTCACCTTAAATAAAACAATCATTCACTTCTTCCCCAGTAGCTTGTGAAACCTGGCTCTCCTTAAAGGAAAATGAGCAAAGCTGTTTCAAAGAACTGGAATAGAATCTAACAGTCAAGAATTTTTGCAAGAGGTGGAGAAAGGGTCAGGCGAGGGCAGCAGATCTGTCCTAATTTTTAACATGCACTGTCCAGCAAGACTGCATTTGACATCCTACCCCATCCCCCTTTCTCCACCCACCTGCCTCCCTCTGTCTTCCATAAAAATAGAAAAGGTAGATGACTGACAAAGCAATTAGAGACAGATTAACAACCCTCAAATGCTGCTTTGCACTGTCCAGCTTCTTTTAATTCTCCACATTCTTTTGTGGGGAAGGGGCAAACACACAGTGAAAGAAAAGGGGGGAGATAAAGCCATCTGAAAAGTCTTTATGCAATCAAGGGGATATTATTTCAGGAGACAGAGAAGGGGCAAAGGATTCACGTTGCTAAGGAGACACTTCGAAGCTGACATTCCTACATAAATTTACATTTATACTGAAGAAAGAAAAGAAAGCTGTCCTCCAAAGTTTGTTTAAATTCCCTGGTAACTGAACCAAGATGACATTTTTGAGAGTAATTTTTGCATTACATAGTCTAAAACAAATAACACTAAACCCCACCAAATGTTACCCCAGACACTGACAATGAATAAAATAATTTAAGACAACCAACGAGGGGAATTCTGTAATATTGTTTTCAAGCAGAGCTTAGATTGGTTCTGAGAACTACAAAAAGATTTCAGAGAAACCAGGAAAAGAAGAAATCCATGCATTAAAAACATACAGTGCAAAACCAGGCAAACAGATAATGATTTCTTCCCTGCATGGTTACCAAAAATCTGAGGGCAAAGACTGACCCAAATGGATGCTTTTGCAGTTTTTTCTGTGCAGATTTTGATTTAACTTGTAAATGTTTCCATTGGGACTCCAGAAGTTTTTGCAATGAAGCCTAGAAAAACCCGTAAGAGAGCAGATTTTTTTAAATGAGTGAAATCCAAGAGGCAGCTTGTTTGTTTCATTCACAGACCGTTTCTGAGTATCCCAAGCAGTTTTTAAGTAGGAAAGGTGTCCCCTCTCCCCCCCCATCCATGAACAAAAAGTTGAAGAAACACCAAGAAACCAAAACGAGAGAAGTGATAATAGGGCGAAAGGAGTATGAAAGGAGACAAAAGGCAGGGGTGAAAGTAAAATAAAAGACATGCAGGTATGGGGGCCCAGCTCCGGGCAGAAGGGGTGGGGCTGGGGGTCAGCCTCCCCCAGACAGCCCTTCTACACTGCCCGGTCCGCGCCAGTCCAGCTCTGGCGGTGATTTAAAGGGCAGAGCCCCAGGCCCTTTTAAATCGCCAGCCCCAGGGCAGCTCTCCACTTTGCCCCCCCCCCACGTTGGTGGCCCTTGGGGGGCAAAAGGGGCAGTGACAGCACATTAACGTTGCTGCCCCTTTTACCCCTCTCTTGTCGGCGGCCCTGCAGGTAGGGTAGCTTTCCTGGAAAAGGTTTCAGAGTGGTAGCCATGTTAGTCTGTATCAGCAAAAAGAACGAGGAGTATTTGTGGCACCTTAGAGAATAACAAATTTATTTGGGCATAAGCTTTCATGCGCTAAAACCCACTTCATCGGATGCATGCAGTGGAAAATACAGTAGGAAGATATATAGCGATAGATAGATAGATAGATAGATAGATATACACACCGAGAAATGAAAAAATGGGTGATCACCTTAATTGATCACTCTCCTTAGTGTATGGCAACACCCATTTTTTCATGTTCTCTGTGTGTGTGTATATATCTATCTATCTATCTTCCTACTGTATTTTCCACTGCATGCATCCGATGAAGTGGGTTTTAGCCCATGAAAGCTTATGCTCAAATAAATTTGTTAGTCTCTACGGTGCCACAAGTACTCCTCATTCTTTTTCCTGGAAAAGACATACACTTTCTAAGAAGGGAAGCACATAACCAGGGGGGAAGAGAGGAGCAAAGGGATGACAGAATCCAGAGGGTGTCTGCTCAGGATAAAGTAAAAAAAAGCAAAACTATTTCTTGTAGGCTGATCTAGGGTGATCAGATGTCCTGCTTTTATTGGGACAGTCCCAATATTTGGGGCTTTTTTCTTATATAGATGCCTATTACCCCCCACCCCCAGCCCGGTTTTACACACTTGCTATCTGGTCACCCTAGGCTGATCTGCAGATCACTGGGCTGGAAGCCCCAACTTTACAGGCAGATCCTGCTGGTCACTTTGGAGGGGAGAAGTGATATAACCCTTGTTCTCCAAGAACTGCTCCTTCTTTGGTGAACAACCACCACCGGTCAAAAACCAGAACTAACCAAAACTCAGGACCTTTTGGCATAACAAAGACAAATGCAGCCACCTAGCTGATTTACAGAAACTACCCATTCTTAACCCGCTCCTGCCTCCCTGACCACAAAATAGAGAAAGGGCATGAGTGGTACATGGAGCTCTCTGCACATATGCATTATTCACAGATATCACTTTCTATCCATTTGGAACTAGCGAGATGGATGGGGAGGAGCAGAGGTGCAGGACGGGGATGCAGTATGGCCGAGTGGAACCTGGAAGGCAGCGCTAAAGGAGGAGACAAGGGAGACTGGGACGCATCTGTAGAGGGAAGAGAGGGCTGGGACTGGGATGCAGCACCGAGGAGGCCAGGCAGCAGAGAGGGAGACTGGGATGCAGTCTGGCTGTGGAGGGGGACTGGGATTCGGAGACAATGGTGGCAGATAGGCAGGCAGAGGAGGATACAGTGCAGGGTGGAAGGGCTGGGGTTGGAATGTGGTGCTAGGTCGGAGGGGCGGAGTGGAATGGCTAGGATCTAATGGGTGGGAAAGCTGGGTATGGGTGGATATTCTGGACGGTTGCAGGGTGGGGTGCTGGATACGGGTCGATGGAGGGTGGGATGGCGAGGTCGGAGTGACTTGGGGTAGAGGTGCTGGCTGGGTGGGGACACGGGCGGCTGGAGGGGGGGATCGTGAGGGGGAGCTGCCGGGGAGCGGGAAAGCAGGGATGCTGTAGCTCACCGCTGTGCAGGGTGGACTCGCAGAGCCAGCTGTCCAAGTTGCCGGGCTTGCGGCAGGACTCCCACAGGGACAGGTAATACTGGTGGTCGGCCGTGACCCAGGCCGGGCTCAGCACGGCTCCCAGATCCAGGCACAGCGACAGGAAGATGCACATCAGCCCCACCAGCTTGAGCGGGGTCAGCACCGACACGCGCACCTCCTCCATGCCGCTGCCGGCTGAAGCCATGGGGGCCGGGGCAGAGCCGCCGCCGCCGCCCGCTACACCGGCCCGGCAAGAGGGGGAGCCGCGCTGGTGAACTGCAGCCAGCCCAGAGCCCCGCGGCGGGAGCGGGGCCGGGCGGGAGGCTGGACCCCTGCCCCGAGCCCTCCCGGGTCACCACGCGCAGCAGCGGCCGCGGCAGCAGCAGCTCCCGCCAGTCCCCCGGCTCTCTGAGCGCGCCCAGCCCCGCTCCCCGGCTCTGCCCAGCTCACTCCTCCCTCCCCTCGTCTGGGGAAGGCGGGGGGGGGGAGCTTGCACCGGGGCCCCCCTCCGAGCCACGCACGTCACGCCCAGGGCTTCCTCCAGGGAGCGGGGGAAGGAAAGGCGGCGAGCCGCCTGGCCCTGCCCTGCTCTCCGGCACACGCTGATCTCCCCAGCCAATTGTGGGGAGAGTCGCCCCAGCCGGTTTGCCTGGCTCCTGCGAGGGCCGTGGTGGTGGGGAAAGGGGCGGCCGTGCAGGGATGTTAACGCAGATTAACTCCCCCCCTCCGCCCCCCGTCAGCTCCTGCGCCTGGTTCGCTGCGATCCCCTCCCCCCGATAAAGTTTTTGGGAACTTTTAGCTCTTCTCCCCTTCGCCACCCAGGGCAGCCTCCCTGCTCACCCCTCGCTCCCACTCTGCGTCCCCTGCTCCCTTTCTTCTCGGCTGTGCCTGGCAGCCCCTAGAGATCTGCTCCCGGGGGCGATTTGAACCTGAGCAGTTTGAAAATCCATTCGCACCGTTTCCAAATCAATCCCGTTTTCCAATTTACGCCACCTAGGGGTTTTCTTTCTCTCTTTTTAATTTGGTCTGATTCATTTGTTTAGCAAGCTGTTCAGACACAAAACAAAACCCTTTCGGGACCATTAAATACACAAGGTTTCTCTGGGGAAAGTTGCCAGCCCCGCTGAGAGACCGTGCAAATAAGAAAGTACAGCACCGTGCAGACGAGATCTCCTCTTGCACCCCACCCAGATACCCCTTACCCGGAACTCTCCGCTCATAACTTGGGTGGGAGGTGACCTCGATTTACACCTATGATCTCAGGCATCTGTGATGCGTGAAAGTAGATTGTGCAGTTGCTAATCTAGTAGTTAGATTTTTTTTAACCCTAAATTTCATTTCGTGAGAACTAATCCACCAAAACCACACTTGAAAAGATACCGTCTATCGTGGTTTTTTTAAAGAATGCTGGGGGAGGGGGGGTTGTCACAGTCTGGTTCAGATTTGACGACCCCCCCCCTTTTTTTTTTTTCTGGGACACTAGTCTGAATCACTTGCGGGCAGGGAGGGAAATGAACCCAGCGGACATGCACGAAAACAAGAGTGAGGAGGAATGTCTTTGAAGCTATGTTTGGACGTAAGGCTAACAGCCCCCAACTGGTAGGCCTACTTCAAACACAATTATTTTGCAAAGTATATTAACAAAGAAATGAAAGAACACTTCTGGTTCAGGATTAGCAGCGAAGGATGTCGACTATAATTCATTCTTTTAAGGATGAAACCCTCTGCCTCTTCTAAACCCCAAAGGGTATGTGTGTGGCTTTCAAAAACTGAAACATTAAATCTTTTCTTGCAAATGTAGGCTAGTGTTTTCCATTTCCCTCTCTTTAACTGAATCTCTTACCCCAAATTCAGTCTTAAATTATTGGTGCTGTGGGGCAGTTTTGTTTCCATTTGTGTGTGTGTTTAATTAGCACTATAGTGCTGTGAATGTCAAGGGCATATGTTTTTGAGCCATTATTAAACACTGTTACTGGTCCTATTCAACTTCACTTTCCAAATCAACTTACAGGAGAAAGATGGAAACAGCCTGGGAACATTTCTGGTGTCAAGCAAGGATTATTTTTTTAATAAACTGATTAAAGTTCCAGATTTTTAAAAATATATTGATTGTATATCATTATATGTACATTTGAGGTAGGACTATGAAAAATGGATAGGTGGGAGAAAGCACCTCAAGGAAGCAATAATCAGACTCTCTAAATACAAGGAACTGTTCCCTAGGCCATACTAATTATTTTGCATGCAAGTTATCCATCTTTCTTTAAAGCTCCATTTTTTCTCTAAAAGGCCTCCTCCTGCTTCTTTTGAACTCCATAGGAATTTTGCCAGTGACATAATAGGTAAGAGATCAGAATCTAAATGACAACCTAACCCCCCGCCCCTCCCAAATTCCTGGTTTCCTCCATTTATATCCTCTTGAGATGTTTCAAAAGCCGTTCAGAGCAAAGCACACTACCAAACTTTTAGCGTGCAGGGTCCACACAGACACTTGCATGGCAGACTAGTGCGAGTTAGATTTCCTTCCCAGTGTGCTGTGAACTAGGTGTTCCTATAGTCAAGCCCAGAGAGAGAGATGGGGGGGCGGGGATCATATTACTTAGATTCTAAATTTTTAGGGGGCAGAAACAGTCTTTTCATTATAGGTCTGAACAGTGCTTAGCACAATGGAGTCTGGTTCTTGACTGGTAACATGTAGGTGCATTGCAGTACATATAATTGTCATATTTTGCAACCATTTCTAATTTTCAAGGAGATTCATGGACTCTACAATTTCCCCTGTGCCTCAGCATACCATTATCCATTTCAAAATGCTCAAGGTGAAAACCAAATCATAACAGTAGAATTAAAAGGTTTTTTTTTAAACAGGTTGCTAAGATTTTTATTTCTATGTAGTAGAAATTTGTGTCCTTGTGAAGTACAGCTGAAGCCCATTAATCTCAGCCAGTCATTAATCCCAAGGAAATACCCTGTTTTGAATCATTTTGCTATTTTAGGATGAAGTTGGAAGGGAGTGTGAAATAGGTGTATGGATTTTTTTAATGACTGGGGCAGTTTCAATTAGTAGGTAGAAGTCATTTATACAATAGCCAATCAGCTTGCTTGAACCTCAGCATTGCATTCATCTTATAATAATTATTAATTAAAAGAATATGGGAAATATAATTAGAAAATGAGAACAGGATTAAAAATGGATGAAGAGTGTACTTGGGCCAAGCTAGACACACTGTTCCAAACCGGGATGATATGAAGAATCACGGCTCAGTGTTTCCTCCACAATTTCATGAGAGTGGGATAAATGTCAGCAAAATGTTAGCAGCACAGGGAAATTGTATGTATTTTAGTTGGAGATGGTCATGCTGTCTTTAGTGTTGCCTAGCTCCAGGGTTTTCACAACAAAATTTTTAGTGGGCTCAGAGTGACAACCTTTCCTAAAATACTTAATTAACTTAAGAAAAACAAATATACATGTCCAAATCATCGTAATTTATTTATGTAGATTTTCTTTTTGCAAACTCAGTAATAAAAATAATGTACAGTTGCCTCTATTCTTTACTGGATCTAAACAGAACAGAAACACAAACAAGGTACTTTGCACATTCTTGGGTTTTTTGTTGTTTCTTTTGCTTCTTTGGTTGCCTTTTTTAAAAAGACTTGCTAGTTAGTAAGTCTGCTGCTGTGAAAAGTAATATTTGTTAATATCACTTTTCACAGCAGACTTACTAGCTTGCTGGGAGGCTGTGAAAAGTGATATTAACGAATATACAAATATGAATTTTCACAGCAGATTTACTCAACCCTGGCAAACCAGGGGACAAAGTAAGCCCTGGATGGGGAAGTGGGTAGGGAGACAGCAGGGGCCAGTGGCGATGTGGGGGTGGTGGTGAGCCAAGGGTCAGCACCTGGAGCCCAAAGCCCCTTCCTTGACTGAAGCCTGCCGCCTGCCACCCCAGAGCTGAAGCCCAAAGCTGGAGCCTCACTGCCCCGGGGAGGTGGGAACTCACTGAACTCCTCCGGTGTTTGTGGCTCCACGAGGGATCAGGGTCCATTCCCTGCTGGTGGCCCTGAGGGAAGGTCCACTGCTGTCTCCCTGCCCCACCCCATTCTCCCTCCTCCTATCCCCCCCAAGTCACTGCCCAGGAGGCTGTGGCCACAAGAAAAGCTCCTGGTGGCCGCATTTGAGAAATGTTGGCCTAGCACTTTCCATTGTAAGACCTTCCTTTGAGTTGCTTATAACTTTAACAGTTTAGACTGAACTTTTCCATGTCAGGTGTCTGTTTCAGGCTGCCTTTTTTTTTTTTTTTTTTTTTTTTAAAGTTTCAGTTAAAATGGTTAGGCCATTTCCATGAATGAGATTAGGGGGTGGGGGGGAATTGGTTTTACCCATGTTAAAAAAAAAAAAATCTTATGCCTGTTTCAATGAGAAGCTCCAGCACCTCCATGCATGTGCAGGGACTTGAAATTTCAAAGAGAAATTCTCCCAGGAATGTGCTTTTTATCATCCCCATGAAAATATGGCCAAGTGGTAAGGTTTTTGAAAAGTCTCAGTTTGCACATGCTGCATAGAGACTTGCTAGTGTTTAGCTAAATTCTCGGAAGATTCCATATGTACTGACTGTACTCCATCCCTCACAACTCCTGTCTGTGACTGGATAGTGTTGTGCATGAACAACTGAGCATGCTCCACCCAGGGCTGCGGGGGTTCTCCTTTTCCTGCAATTGCCCTTCCTGGCTGCTGTGGTATGGGGCTCTGGAACACAGAATAGGGAAACTGTCTTCCCTGTACTTCCAATGGGTCCCCCTGAAGTGTCCAGGAGAAGATGGAGGAAACAGACCCACTGGAATTCAAAGGGATGGGGATAGAAGGGTAGAATAGAAGCAGAGGGGGTATAGACAGAAAGACAGAAGCTGGTTGGGGGATGGACAGCAGGAGAGGGTGGCAGGAGTTATGATGGGGGAGATAGGAGTAGAAGGGGTGAGAGACAAGCTTGGAGGCGGGGATGGGGGGAGGAAGGAAGAAGAATCTAACCATATCACACTCCCACCAGAACCTGGATTTGAGCCCAGGAATCCTAAGTCAATATTCCTCTGCTGTCAGCAAAAAGCTGAAGCGATTTACCCATACGTACACTGCAGAGGGAAACTGACAAAGACAGATATTCTTTTCCCATCAAAGTCAAAGCAAAACTCGTATTTACTTCAGGAGAGCAGCACTTGCCAGTTAGTGTCCACTCCAGTAAGGTGCTAAGTGCACTCCATTCCCACTGATCAACACGTTGTATAACGACTGCATGTAAGAAGTAGTCCTGCGAAGGGTCCAGCCTCGCAACTTTTACACAAGTATTGCTCATGCAAGTAGTTCTATTGACTTCAGAGGGGCTACTGGCATAAGAACTGCACAAATGCATAAGGGTTGCAGGACTGGGCCCTAAGATGGTAGGAATAGTTATTCTAACGTAACAGTCTTCCCCTATGTCTGGTGCCATGCATAAAGTGCCTTTGTGTTTCAGTTCAGCACTATTTGTGGCCGACGTTGCTAGCGCTTGTTGTACCACATTAGATTCTTAAGCCAGGGAGCATCATAGAATCACAGGGTTGGAAGGGACCTCAGGAGGCCCCCTCAAGGATTGAGCTCACAACCCTGGGTTGAGCAGGCCAATGCTCAAACCACTGAGCTATCCCTCCCCCTCATCCAAACAGGAAACATGCTACCAACTGAAGGAGTGGCATGGTTCTTACCCACGGTGAATCTATCACTGCAGGCTAGACGGGAAGCCCTTAATGGTGTCATGAAGAACTACTGCCTTTTTTGCTTATTAAAAAAAAAACCACCACCAGTTTTGGATACTAGTGTCCTACTAGATGACATATGAGCAAAAACAGAGTGACTCGCAGCAGAAATACTGAGAAAGAAGCATAGAAAATTGTTAGCTTAGTATGAGCATGGAAGGCAGTAGAAAAAAATACATAAGGTGAACTGTAACTTAAAGACCATGATGAAGCCAAAGTATGGCTACCTTGTGAAAAGAAGAGATGAAGCATGAACTGTCCTATGACCGAAATAGACAGAAGTTGTAGCAAGGATAGGAAATGGTTATGTTGGTGGCTGTGATGGAATGCACCCTTGTATTCACACCCTACACACTATTGTAATAATCTTTGTACAAAACGTGCCTTGTAAGTAGGTTTGTCAAGTGATTAAAAAAAAATAATCGCACAATTAAAAAATTAATGGTGATTAATTGCACTGTTAAACAATAATAGAATACCATTTATTTAAATATTTTGGATGTTTTCTACATTTTCAAATATATTGATGTCAATTACAACACAGAATTACAAAGTATACGGTGCTCGTTTTATATTTATTTTTTATTACAAAAGGGGAGGACTGGACAGAGCAGCACAGAACACACATTTTGTGGGGGAAATCTGGGACTATGAGTGTGTTGGGGTCACCCTGAATGTGGTAACCAAAGCTGATGGAAGCCAGAGTGTGACTGAAGAGTGGCTGGGAAGCTGCACCTACACACAGATACTTAGGGTGTGACTTGCATGCTGGAAGGCTGTTTGTGAGTGGCCTAGATGGGAGCTACATCAGCAAGGAATTGTGAGGCACCCAAGGTTGCAGTGCTGAGGTTATCCAGCCCCTCACTGGTCTGGATTAAACCCTGGAATGTTATAGTGACACATATTGCAAAGTGAATATCTATGGTTAGTCCATAATGGGGATGATTGGCACCATTACTATATATTTTGATGTCTTTGTTCTGCAGAAGCTGTGATTATAAGGAGTCTATTATCTCCTGACATATCATCACCCCTTATGGTCAAGTGCATTACTATGAATCCTCATAGTCAGCACATTTAAGAAAGAGCATTTGTTCTGCTATTTGATCCCTGTTGGAATTTCTTTCACAATGTTTTAAATCTTTTCCCCTAAGTCATTGTCATTTGTATTTCTGACAGAGCACATTTCTTCACTCATATATCAGCGCTTCTCATGTGCCTGTAAGCAGGAACAAAAATATATTTTTCATTGGCTGAATTGATGTTGCTCTGTTTTTGCCTGTAATTCATTTGTTTTCTGGTGTTCACTTGCTATTAGAGATGGCATGGCTTTTAGAGACTGCACACTTGTTTATTGTTATTTTTTGTTTTTATAAAAACAATGCCTTCAAATCTGCAAGCTTGGGTGGTCTAGTAAAAGGCAATGAGAAAAAAAATTTACAACTTGAATAAAGTACTATGTGGGGACTCACAACTAGAGCTGGTCATTAACTTTTTAATGTAACTTTGAATTTTTGGTCAAAACCAGAGAGAGAGAGAGAGAGATCAACCCATCTTAGAATAGCCAATATCCTTGCCAAACGGAATTCTTGTTTTCCAGCCAGCT
The DNA here is from genome assembly GCF_965152275.1 of Natator depressus. Taxonomy (NCBI): domain Eukaryota; kingdom Metazoa; phylum Chordata; order Testudines; family Cheloniidae; genus Natator; species Natator depressus. Next base: position 148,122,052 of record NC_134234.1, read on the forward strand.
CTACTCACAAGACATGGATAGAAGCCAGAAGCTTAGAGTTTTGTTCCTGGCTCTGCCAGCTAACTCATTGTATAGCCCTGGACAAGTCCTTCACACTTCTATATCTCAGCCTTTGCACCTGTAAAATGGGAATAAGGAACATACTCCCACTCTTACATCCTAGAATACTCAAGGAGCTGACTGAGGAGACATCTGAGCCATTAGTGATTATCTTTGAAAAGTCATGGAAGATGGGAAAGATTCCAAAGGACTGGAAAATGGTAAATATAGTGCCAATCTATAAAAAGGGAAATAAGGCCAACCTGTGGAATTACAGATAAGTCAAGTTTCAGAGTAGCAGCCGTGTTAGTCTGTATTCGAAAAAAGAAAAGGAGTACTTGTGGCACCTTAGAGACTAACCAATTTAGTCAACTTCAGTACTCTGGAAGAAAATGGAGCAAATAATTAAGAAATCAATTTGCAAATACGTAGAAGATAATCATGCTGACTGTTATTTATCACCTTGATTTGTCAAGAACAAATCATGCCAAACCAACCTAATAGCTTTCTTTGACAGGGTAACAAGCCTCGTGGATGGGGGGATGAGGTAGATTTGGTATATCTTGACTTTAATAAGGCTTCTTATACTGTCTCATCTGACTGTCTCATTAAAAAACTGGGGAAATACAAGATAGAGCTACTATAAGGTGGGTGCATGACTGGTTGGAAAATCATTCCCAGAGAGTTATCAGTGGTTCACATTCAAGCTGGAAGGGTATATCGAGTGGGGTCCCGCAAGAATCAGTTCTGGCTCCAGTTCTGGTCAATATCTTCATCAATGATTTAGATAATGGCATACAGAGTACACTTATAAAGTTTGCGGATGATACCAAACTGGGAAGGGTTGCAAGTGCTTTGGAGGATAGGATTAACATTCAAAATTATCTGTACAAACTGGAGAAATGGTCTGAAGTAAATAGGATGAAATTCAATAAAGACAAATGCAAAGCACTCCACTTAGGAAGAAACAATCAGTTGCACATATACAGAATGGCAAGTGACTGCCTAGGAAGGAGTACTGCAGAAAGGGATCTGGGGGTCATAGTGAATCACAAACTAAATATGAAGTAATTGTTCTGCTCTACCCCGCACTAATTAGGCCTCAGCTCGAGTGTTGTGTCCAGTTCTGGACGCCACATTTCAGGAAAGATGTGGACAAACTGGAGAAAGTCCAGAGGAGAACAACATAAATGATGAAAGGTCTAGAAAACATATCCTGTGAGGGAAGATTGAAAAAATTGGGTTTGTTTAGTCTGGAGAAGAGAAGACTGAAAGGGGACATGATAACTGTTTTCACGTACATAAAAGGTTGTTACAAGGAGGAGAGAGAAAAAATATTCTCCTTAACCACTGAGGATAGGACAAGAAGCAATGGTCTTAAATTTCAGCCAGGGCAGTTTAGGTTGGATGTTAGGAAAAACTTCCTGACTAGCAGGGGTGTTAAGCACTGGAATAAATTGCCTAGATAGGTTGTGCAATCTCCATCCTGGGAGATTGTTAAGAGTAGGTTAAATAAACATCTATCAGGAATGGTCTAGATAATAGTTAGTCCTGACCTGAGTGCAGGGGACTGGATTAGATGACCTCTCAAGGTCCTTTCCAGTCCTACGAATCTATGATGCTATAATTCTGTACTGAATAGTTGGAAGGGAAAGCAACACTTAGGTTTCTTTTTAGAGTACTTTTCCTCTTGTCAGTCTTCCTCTCAGTGTCTCCCTACATTCCCCATCAATCAAGTTCACTTCTGCACACATTGCATATTCGGAATAAGATAACTAAGAGTCCTACAACTCTATTTTCTGACTCCTTCCTCTTCCACATGACAGTCATCAAGTGTTTTTGACAGAGTCCACAAATGGTAAATTGCATCACTAGTTGCTATCCTGTTCATAGTAAGGCTACTAATAAACAAGATTCCACTGGATTCTCTCAGTCATATAAGAAGTGGTAAAAATAAAAGTAAAGGGAAATTTGCAATCATCAGTACAGTGGCTAAAAATCTATGGTGATAAAATTATAAGATCCTGAAAAATTTCAAATAGAATCAAATACAAAGTTTCAGCAAGTATTGTCTTTAGGGAAATGAGATCACAAAAATGCTTTTTCATCTCTATCTACTTTTTAAGAGCTTTATTACTCATCAGTCTTTTAGAAAGGGCTCTATTTTCAGGGTTAAACATTACCAACAAAATTCAAATTTCAAAATTGGTTTTAAATCAGAAATTAAATGAGTGAGAGTCATTTTTCCATGTAGCTAGCTACTCAACTTATTTGTGTTGTTTACTGAAGAGAGTTCTCCACTGTCCATTTAGGCATGTAGCTCAAATCTCCAGCCATTTCATAAAGGAAAGGACTCCAGCTGGCCATGGAGAATCCCCTAGTATCATCAATAAAGCAAAGATACATTTGATCTATCATCAATGAGGATCTATCCCTGTGTTGTATCAATGGAACAGCCACATCAAAAATGCCAAAGACCAGAATGGGAAATTCATTAATCCTGTAATTATTATTTAAAAGAGGGGATCAGGTAGGGAAAGTAAGTTTGGTGGAACATGTTCCCAAACTCATTCCTCTCTAGCAGTCATAGCCATGTGTTATATGTAAATATTATTGTTTAAAAATTAGCATAGACTTTGAATGAAGCAATATGAGGGAACATGCACTGAAAATGAAACTGATGGCAGTTGTCAACTTGTTCCATTTAGAAATGTATTTTAATCATTTTAGTTCCTTGAAGTGATCACCTTTCCAAACCCCTTAAAATGCAAGTGTGAGCCAGAGACCCCTTGGCAAAGGGTCCCCGTTCTTTGCAAACAACTCTCATCTGAGACCTGTCAAAATCACTACACCAAACATATCTTGCAGTGTATTTACACATAAAAGATAACATGTAAGTGTGACGTTCCCCTGATCTTATCTGGACCAGCGATCTGCTAGATCACTCCAATCCTCGACTCTGGGAGCCAGCCTTACCCTGCTCTGCTGTGAGAACCCCCACGCCTGGGCTGTTTACGCACAGCCTCTAGCATGTGAGCTGCTTGGATTGTGCAACCGAATGACACTAGCCAATATCTCCAGTCCCAGACACAACCCCAGGAATCTCTGTCTTGCAGTGTCCAGTTATGCCCACTGGACGCTGCAAGCTTACATGAGTTCATCAATTTAACAAGGAAATTGATATGTACCAGGCTTGTTATCCCAAGGGGAGTCTCTGACATACTTCAAACCAAATGCACTGCTTCAGTAGAATAAACAAACAAATTTATTAACTACAAAAGATAGATTTTAAGTGATTATAAGTCACAGCACAACAAGTCAAATTTGGTCAAATGAAATAAAAGCAAAACGCATTCTAAGCTGATCTTAACACTTTCAATGCCCTTACAAACTTAGATGCATCTCACCACAGGCTGGCTGGTTGCCCTTCAGCCAGGCTCTCCCCTTTGATCAGCACTTCAGTCACCTGGTGGTGATGTCAGTAGATGGAGGTAGAAAAGAGAGAAAGAGCATGGCAAATGTCTCTCCCTTTTATCATGTTCTTTCTTCCTCTTGGCTTTGGCCCCCCTTTCAGGGTCAGGTAAGCATTACCTCATTGTAGTCCCTGAATGACCAAGGGAAGGGGGGTGACTCACTGGAGAGTCCAACAGATTCTTTGTTGCTGCCTAGGCCAGTGTCCTTTGTTCCTATGATACTGGGCTGGGTTTGTCCCATACATGCCCTGATGAGGTGTGAACTGCCCCACTGTTCCTGGAGAGTTTTACCTGGGCTTGTTTTAAGCCATGAGGACACATTTTCAGCCTCCTAACTATATACATGGAATTATAACGTATAACTTTACTATAACAACAATGCTCAGTGCATCATGAGCCCGCTGAAGACACCCGACACGACAAACTTTGCATTGGATACCACACAATCATATTATAAGGATGAACATGGGGGTGGAGGGTGTTCCCCCGAGATACAGAGTGTCACAGTAAGGTATCTACAGAAAGCGTGTAACTTGTCAAGACTCAATCATTGCAAGATGTGGGTATGAGTAATATTTAAGGAATACCACAGCTACACTGAAAAAATATGTTTTATGGTGTTGGATGTAAAAATTAGCCACAGGGCCTATGTCTCAGTGATGGTCCATTCAAGCAGGAGAGAGTTGTCACCCTGTCCTGATTAGCCAGTGATATAATGCAAGGCTCAATTGTCTAGCTGTGCTCAATCCCAAGACTATCAGTGGAAAACCATCAGAGACAACTGCAAACAATCAAAACCACTTGGATGTAAAAAACAAACATTAGAACATTAATTGCCCTGTTTATGAATACAGACAAAAGACTGTTTCAGTGTAATACAGAGTGGGAAGAGGCACTCTGTATCCCTTCACTGAGTAAACATCTTCTAGAGTGTGAAAGAACGTACACTGGTTCCTGGGAAGCCAGCTAGATCTGCAACAAACTGATTTTGGGGGGGGGGGGTGGCGGGGGGAGAGGGACAAACCTACTTTATTAGTTAGGAAAGATAACTTAATAAGGTATAGGCCCTAGGTGGTGTTTTATGATTTTTTTGGTATTGTAACCATTTTTTCCAGCGCACTCTCATTTCAAGTTGAACCTTAATTCTTTCTTAAATAAACCTACTTTGTTTTTTTATAAGTGCTCACATATGCTGTGTGTTGTACAGGAGCAGTGATTTAAGGTAAAACTGGTAAAGTGGGATACACTGCTCCTTTGAGTAGCCAGTGTCAGGGGCTGGATATCAGACGGGAATGATTCAAGGAGACTCGGGGACTCTGGTGCACCTGTTATTAACCTGCAAGGCAAAGACAGGGCTTGCATAGCCCAGAGGAGCGTGCTTGAGTGGCTAAAAGGCTGATGTTTGTGGTAACTGGGTGCCAGCTTCCTAACAAGACTTCCTCATGCTGGAGCCAGGGAGTAACAAGTCAACACAGTCCTGGGTACCTCAAGAACTGTCACAATGAACCCAAGAAATAAAGGGATTCATTCACTGCTGCACTGCTTCAGTTGCACCATGCTCATGTGACTCCACTGAAGGCAACCACGTTGCACTAACATAAAACTGGATTAATGCAGTGATCAATCCAGCCCAACATACTTTCTCCCACCTGCCAAATCTAAAACTGCCAGTGTATTATCACACTAGTTTTTAATCTGCTATCCCAACAAAAGAAAGAAAGTAAGAGAACTTGAGTAATAGTGAACCTTGTGCTTCCGTTTCTGGGAGAGGCTGGGATCCAAGTCCAGATCCCAGCTGGGAAGTGCGGAGGAGAAGGGAGGTTCATTTTTGTCCCATGCTCCTCCTTCCACCACAGTTTGCCAAAAACCTTCAACCAGGGCTCTGCAGAGTTCCAGTTCCACTGTTGAGGACAGAGCAGAAGAGGAGAGCCTGGAATTGGGGGCCAGTTAGTGCCATCCAAAATCTGCAGGGAAAAGCAGTCCAAGCAATGACAAACAGGAGGTACTGAAAAGCAGTAATATCTGGGAGAGCCCATGCCTCACAACACAGCTCTTCTGGAAGCCTTGCTGTCAGAGAGCAGTTATGTGGATGCAAGAGCCTTCAGTCAGAAGTCTTTTCTCTCCCCTCTGACTATTTGGGTCTCTCTGGCCTGGGGGGGGCTGAACTCCCTGCAGTATGTGGATGTTCAAGCTGCATGCCTCCTAATACAGAAGTTAGAAGAAAACCCTGAGTGCAACTTGGAATATTTCCTTTTTCCTTCATTTCCTTCCCCACATAGAGGAACAAAGGGGCCAGGCATAGTCCCTGTCTACTGAGAGAATTCAAAGCACCCTTGGATATCTTCTCCATCATTGTACATTTGTCAAGGTGAACAGTTAGCTGGCTTTTACAGAGCCAGAACACACAATTAGCAAAGAATCTGAAATTAAATGACTAATTTTAGTACAAACCAATTTAAAAGGGGAAATTGCTATGCTCCAGTGCACACATGTATCACAAGACCAGGGCCATGTAACTAATCTGCTTTCAAAGGTGTCACTGGATATACTAAGTTTATGGCAGTCACTGACTGAAAGAAAATTATAGATACATAGAATATATGATAGATTGAAGAAAAATCACTATGACTAGCATGGAAATTAAAGCACATAGATAGGGCCCTGCATTCCTTTCACATCATGAACTCTTATTCATTTAAACAGTTCTGAGCATGCAAGGAATACAGGATCAGGCTCATAGCACAGCATGAAGAGAATATGAAAAGATTTCTACCGTATCATTGCATTTTTGACTTTTGACTCCAAATGACTGGTATTTTTTTAATAAAGAAGGAATCATCAAATATTCTCTTTAATTTCCAGTCTGCATTGAGTTTGTTCCCTTTCCTTTATCACTTACAGAAATAATATATTTTTAATCCTTAAAACTTTATATTCTTATGGGACTGCACTGGGACCATGGCCAACTGTTGGCACCAGTGTTGCTTGTTTTGCACTCTCTCTTGAGTCCTGACCAGAGGTAGTATATCCAAAGGCATGCTAAGAACAGAAGCCTAAGGTAATCTGTTCATTTTGAAATTAACCCTGGTTATTGATCTTGTGTTCTGTGCTTCAGTGCAACCACACTACTTTGTTTAAAAGCTGTCTGCAGTACAAGAGAGCGTGGTGGGAAAGTACAAGCCATTTTATATGGAGCCCTTCAGTGTTACTAAGTAATAGATAATGGAGTTCTATTTCTGCACAGATATCAAAAATCTTAAAGGAAGATAGAGCTACATTCTTATTTACAACCAAGTATCTTTGCACCACTCTGGCAGCTTACAGTGGCATCAAGGTGCCTGAGGCTATGTCTACACTTATGCTCAAATAAATTGGTTAGTCTCTAAGGTGCCACAAGTACTCCTTTTCTTTTTGCAGATACAGACTAACACGGCTGTTACTCTGAAACCTACACTTACAGCAGTGTTTAGAGTACAGGCACTACATCCTGCCCCCAGCATGGGTATAAATAGCAGTGTAGATGGTGAGGCACTACCTAGGTGAGTAGAGAACAGACATGCCAAAACTTTAGGTATGTAACCTACATGTCTCTCTGCACGCCCGAGCAGTGCCTCCCACATAGCAGTGTAGCATCCCACTGCCTCCACGCTGCTCAAGCCTTTCCCCACTGCCTTCCCCCGGCCAGAACTTTTCACTGCCTCATGTAGCGACACACCACAGTGTGAACACAGCCTGCTTTTCACTGTGGCATGAAGCTACACATACCCTACTTGCCACCACCATGGCCTTAGTAGAAACGAGAATCAAATCCAGAGTCTCCAGTGAATGATAGCCCCTTTTGGCTTTGGGGGAAAGATTTTTATAGTTACCACAGCTAGTAGGAAACAACTGAAAATGTATGCCTCCATTCACCAAGGTATTTATAAGAACGTGCCTAAATTAAGTACAAGTAATCCCAGGGAAATTAGTGGGACTGCTTAAAGTTTGACAATCTTAAATGCCTTGGTGAACCAAGTGCAGGTTACCCTGGTTGAACAAATATAAAGTTTCTAGAGAACACTGTGGGAACCAACCAATAGAGTACAAAAATATAAATTAGCAAAGAACAGAAACATTTTAGAACTTCAGAATATAGCTTTATCATCACCAATGAAAATAAGCATGAATTTCAAAGTTGTTTTCCATAATTCTTGATTAACATTCTTAAGAATGACACTGTATGTAATATGGAGATCTAAAGCGATCAAGTTTTTAATTTATGAAGTTTTGTAAACTTTTAAAATTTCATTTTATAAAAAATGAATAACCCTGTGTTATCCTGTGAGGCTTGGGATCAAATCCAAGCTGGCTGTGCCATAATTATCTTAAAGCCTCATTGAGCTGTGAGACAACTTTACCTTAGTGCCGATATTTCTGTTTAGCACATCAGATGGTGCTATGTATGAACAAAGGTAAATGGACATAATAAACTAGCATCTTCATATTTACCTGGAGTCACTCCATGTCCTTGGCTCCAAAACTATGTAAATTAAAGTTTGTCATTTTAAATTTATTTGCTGTGCCCGATCCAGCTGAAGCAAAAGACGGTGTGTTTACAAATGTATTTATTTTTTTTCAGAATGATTTCTTATTTAGAAAAAGCTCTTAAATTAATAACTACAGTTACAAAATTTACTTAAAACAAAATTTACTTAAAAGAAGGAGCTGGCCTAGTGACAGTACTTTGCACTGATATCAAGGAGACCTCAGTTTAATTCCTATCCTTTTATCTGGTAGGGAAACTCACTCAGTCCTTTTGAGAAAGAAAGAACTAGAACAATGCTTCCCATGTGAGATGGGACTGTTGTGAGGATTGGAAGTGGCAATGAGATTCGGAGGTCACTGCTGACAGACATCTAAGAAACAGAAAAATAATCCTCCCATCTGTCCCAAATGTCTGTGACTTCCACTCTAGACATTTCCACTTGTGTGTTTTAATTGGCTGTGTTCATTTGTGTTTGGTTGATATTATGTTTTATTTGCATTTGATATTTGAACCGATGCTAGCCCATTTGGGGCCCTAAGCAAAAATATCCCCCCCCAGTACAAAAATAGGCAAGTTTTTGTATTAAAAAGTGAACAGAAGCCCCCTTGTGTTGCTTGGGGCCTTAAGCAATTGTTTAGTCTGCTTATGCCTAGCACCGGCACTGTTTGCTATATAAGTAAAATAAGGGAATGCATAAGAGTAGCCACTATGGTAAATGGATACTGACCCAATCCTGGAACCACAAAGGTCTTGGCTTCTAAATGGTGGAAAGGACTAGGAAATAAGGGAAACTTTCCGTAAAGATTTGGGGAACTTCTGGGGCAAGGGGATGTTTCTCTCCTAGAAGTATGCTATCTGTGTGAGTATTCTCTTCTTCAGCAACATGGTGTCAGGAGTGACTGAATCCCTCTCTCTAAAAGGAGAGCATGGAGAAAGAAAGAACAGTCCTCACTGCCAACTGGGTATGCTGATGGGGAAAGTTTGAAAGTCAGGGAAGGTAACAGGGAGAACTACAGCAAAAAGAAGAGAAAGATGCTCAACTGTGGGAACTGAAAGGAAAGGAAAGCCAGATATCAAGTCTAAAGGATGAAGAAGGAGCCTGAACAGAAGCTGTATAGAGAAATAAATACAACTTCAAGACTGCCTACAAAGTCAAAAAATAAGTGCAAGACCTATCTCCATAACATACTAAAGATAGCAGCAAACTTAAAGGCACAGAAGCTGCTAGTGCTTCAAAAAAAAATAGCCACAATGGAACCCATAGTCCAAAAGACTGCACCAGAGTATTCAATTGTCGAAACTCATATGGCTGGGTTAACTGGATCCAAAGATTTGAAAAATTCTAGATGGTTTAATAGAAAAGTCAGAAGAATGCCAGTTAAATGCCCTAATACTGGCCTTTGGCCGGGCTGCAGATGATTTGTTACATTTATTACTCCTCACTGATGTGGAAAAGATAGATTACCCCCAGTGAATGAGGCATTTGATCCCTGATTTATAGGTAGGCATAATATTATATAGGAAAAGGGCAAATTTAATAGGAAGTTGCAGGAATGAGAGGAAACAGCTGACGTTTTCATAACAGCAGTTCACAGTCTTGCTGAACATTGCGAATAGGGAGCCTTAAAAGAAGAACTAATAAAAGATAGGATAGCTGTACACGTAAGGGATAATAAGTTGTCAGAACATCTTCAATAAACCATATCTGATACTAGTGAAAGCTATAACTCAAGTCAGAGCACAAGAAACCATAGAGAAAGAGTACTACAATTTATATTCTAGCAGCAGGAGGCACCATATCAGATAACACTGATACAGTAAAGATGAGAAAAACAAATGAAACAAGCAATGAGACTAACCTCCTAACATAAGAATCGTCTAGAACTAAAAAGTGGGAGGACAAAGAGTATTTACTGGAGGGAAAGTCAAATAAACAAACACCAAAACTACTGTGGAAGATGCGGCAAGACACCCAACCACACCTGGACACATTGTAAAGTGAAAGGGACAAAGTGTAGCATATGCAACAAAAAAAGTTCATTTTGTAATAGCCTGCAGAACCCCATATTTCTTGGGTAGATATCTTCAGAAAAGCAGGAAGAAAAGAGGGGCAGTACACATAAATTAATCTAAATGGATGAAACTGCCACTGAAACAGCTGTCACTATTATTAAAAAAAATACTCCAAGGCTGGTGATGTGCAAAGACCCAATATGATTCTACACTGGTTCAGTTTTATATGAATAAAATATCCTAAAGTCAGGGATAAGAGGGGAGGAACCAGGTTAAGAGGTTTCCCGCCTAAAAGCATAGCACCGATGTTGCATTGTTCTGTTGCCCATATTACCATTAAGAAAAGGAGGACTTGTGGCACCTTAGAGACTAACCAATTTATTTGAGCATAAGCTTTCGTGAGCTACAGCTCACTTCATCGGATGCATACTGCGGAAAGTGTAGAAGATCTTTTTATATACACACAAAGCATGAAAAAATACCTCCTCCCACCCCACTCTCCTGCTGGTAATAGCTATTATTATTATCAGGTAATAGCTATTACCAGCAGGAGAGTGGGGTGGGAGGAGGTATTTTTTCATGCTTTGTGTGTATATAAAAAGATCTTCTACACTTTCCGCAGTATGCATCCGATGAAGTGAGCTGTAGCTCACGAAAGCTTATGCTCAAATAAATTGGTTAGTCTCTAAGGTGCCACAAGTACTCCTTTTCTTTTTGCAAATACAGACTAACACGGCTGTTACTCTGAAACCTGTCATATTACCATTGTTACACAAGTAAAAGGACATATACCCTGTTGGTTTGTGGACCCAAAGTTTTCTCCACAGAGGACCACAAATTCTCACTGTTCCTGAGTGCTAGCTCTTGATTCTGGGTCTCTGACGGAGATGTCTATAAACTCACAGTTAATCAGGCATTTCCTTTATTGACTATACCCTTTAGGAAGCTCATGTTTGTTTTCTACGTGTGTATTGAATAATTACACTCAATAAATTAGTTCCTGATATGGCTTTCTTCAATAATAGGACATGATTAGCTGGGTCACAAGGCTAAGATCTTCATCCTTTTAAAGAAGGGAATCTTATTCTCCCAGGAAGACAGACATTAGTTTAGACAAAGTGTAACACCAACAAACCCCAGTTGTCAGTGGGTGGGATCAAACCTTGGGAGCTGAGTGCACGAGTCTCTACTGAATAAGCTACAAGCCATACTGTTGTTAGCTAAGGCTGCAGAGCACGCTCGCTCTCTCTCTTACACGCAGTGTGTGTGGGTTACAAAAGCAGCAGCCTGTTGAGTTATGTTTTTAAAGCACCCCATCACTTGCCTATTTGTTGTGGAATGCCATGGATATCAAGGGAGTTTCTCTTCTTCTTGGTCTTGTCTTAACTTAGAATGTACACTTTTTTGGTAAGGAACTCACTGCATCTGTATTTCTTTGTAAAGTACCATGCACGTGTGTAGTGCTATGGAGCGAAATAATATTAATAATATTTCCATCCTTTCCCCCTTCAGTGAGCCCTGCTGTGCTGCAGCATCAAGCGTATGTTTCATTTTCAGTCTGGTAAAGATTAATGGCTATACCTGAGTGGGACAACTCTAATATGGCAACATGTATCCAGCTGCAGCACCTGCTGGAGGCTCCTGTTAAACAGTGCATGTCTGAAGTTAATTTTTTCATAATTACATCCACAGGCAATGGAATTTAACATAACTGTATTAACCTTGATACAGTTCAGGATAAATAAATTAGAAGATATAGGAACTTGTCTACAGTGCAAAATTGTTTGTTTGAATACAAATATTATTTGATTTGTTAATTTGGAACATGTAAAGGCAACTAAACAAAATAGCTTAGGCAGACTGAAATGTGAAAATAATGAAAAATGAGTGAACTTATTGATTGGAATCTCAGTGTCCCTGTTTGAGCTCTGTGTGTGAATAACTGTTTTTGGTATGCTGACAATTCTGGGGGGAAAATTCTCATTTCAGGTCAACTCAAAACTGAATCTTCTGGGAATTTTTGGCAAATCAAAGAGTTGGGAAACATTTCCGCTTGGGTCAAAGGAAAAGTTTTGCTTGACCCAAAACATTGCATTTCAATTTTGGATTTTTTTTTAAGCAAATGATAGTTCAGGCTAGATTTACAGTCAAAGCACATGGGAATTCTGTTACTGCCAATTGGCTGGTGATTAGGGGACTCAGCTGGGAGATGAGGCAGCTGGATTCAGATCCCCACTCTGAAACAGGGATTTGAACCTAGCTCTTGTACATGCTGGGTAAGTACCCTAACTCCAAAAAGAAAAGGAGTACTTGTGGCACCTTAGAGACTAACCAATTTATTTGAGCATAAGCTTTCGTGAGCTACAGCTCACTTCATCGGATGCATGCTGTGGAAAGTGTAGAAGATCTTTTAAACACACAAAGCATGAAAAAATACCTCCCCCCACCCCACTCTCCTGCTGGCAATAGCTTATCTAAAGTGATCACTCTCCTTACAATGTGTATGATAATCAAGTTGGGCCATTTCCAGCACAAATCCAGGTTTTCTCAACCCCCCCCCCCCACACCCACTCTCCTGCTGGTAATAGCTTATCTAAAGTGACCACTCTCCTTACAATGTGTATGATAATCAAGGTGGGCCATTTCCAGCACAAATCCAGGGTTTAACAAGAACGTCTGGGGTGGGGTAGGAAAAAACAAGAGGAAATAGGTTACCTTGCATAATGACTTAGCCACTCCCAGTCTCTATTCAAGCCTAAGTTAATTGTATCCAATTTGCAAATTAATTCCAATTCAACAGTTTCTCGCTGGAGTCTGGATCTTGAAGTTTTTTTGTTGAAGAATTGCAACTTTCATGTCTGTAATCACGTGACCAGAGAGATTGAAGTGTTCTCCGACTAGTTTATGAATGTTATAATTCTTGACATCTGATTTGTGTCCATTTATTCTTTTGCGTAGAGACTGTCCAGTTTGACCAATGTACATGGCAGGGGGGCATTGCTGGCACATGATGACATATATCACATTGGTGGATGTGCAGGTGAACGAGCCTCTGATAGCGTGGCTGCTGTTATTAGGCCCTGTGATGGTGTCCCCTGAATAGATATGTGGGCACAGTTGGCAACGGGCTTTGTTGCAAGGATAGGTTCCTGGGTTAGTGGTTCTGTTGTGTGGTATGTGGTTGCTGGTGAGATTTTGCTTCAGGTTGGGGGGCTGTCTGTAGGCAAGGACTGGCTTATCTCCCAGGATTTGTGAGAGTGTTGGGTCATCCTTCAGGATAGGTTGTAGATCCTTAATAATGCGTTGAAGGGGTTTTAGTTGGGGGCTGAAGGTGACGGCTAGTGGCGTTCTGTTATTTTCTTTGTTAGGCCTGTCCTGTAGTAGGTGACTTCTGGGAACTCTTCTGGCTCTATCAATCTGTTTCTTCACTTCCACAGGTGGGTATTGTAGTTGTAAGAATGCTTGATATAGATCTTGTAGGTGTTTGTCTCTGTCTGAGGGGTTGGAGCAAATGTGGTTGTATCGCAGAGCTTGGCTGTAGACAATGGACCGTGTGGTGTGATCTGGGTGAAAGCTGGAGGCATGTAGGTAGGAATAGCGGTCAGTAGGTTTCCGGTATAGGGTGGTGTTTATGTGACCATCGTTTATTAGCACTGTAGTGTCCAGGAAGTGGATCTCTTGTGTGGACTGGACCAGGCTGAGGTTGATGGTGGGATGGAAATTGTTGAAATCATGGTGGAATTCCTCAAGGGCTTCTTTTCCATGGGTCCAGATGATGAAGATGTCATCAATATAGTGCAAATAGAATAGGGGCGTTAGGGGACGAGAGCTGAGGAAGCGTTGTTCTAAGTCAGCCATAAAAATGTTGGCATGCTGTGGGGCCATGCGGGTACCCATAGCAGTGTCGCTGATTATCATACACATTGTAAGGAGAGGGATCACTTTAGATAAGCTATTGCCAGCAGGAGAGTGGGGTGTGGGGAGGTATTTTTTCATGCTTTGTGTGTATAAAAGATCTTCTACACTTTCCACAGTATGCATCTGATGAAGTGAGCTGTAGCTCACGAAAGCTTATGCTCAAATAAATTGGTTAGTCTCTAAGGTGCCACAAGTACTCCTTTTCTTTTTGCGAATACGGACTAACACGGCTGTTACTCTGAAACCTACCCTAACTCCCAGGCTATAGTGGGGGCTCTCAGTTTCTCCTGTTGAAGCTGTTCCATTTTGTACTAAGTATTTAAATATCCATTGGGCCAGAGAGAGAGAGAGAGCATGTGAGTGAAAAATGACTCTGTGATCTGGTGTCTAGGTCACTCACAGAAGGGGAGGGGCAGCTGGGTTCCAGTCCCTGCTCCAATAAATATTTAATTATTTATTCAAAGTGGAACAGCTTCAACAGGAAAGACAAGGAGACACCCACCCCCGAACACCCTGTACTGGTGGTCTGGGCACTCACCTAAGATGGGAGATCTGGGTTAAAGTCCCTGATCTAAAGAAGGGACTTGAACCTGGGTCCCCCATATCCCATGAGAGCGTCCTAATCACCAGGGTGTTCGGTGGGGAGGATACTACCAAAGTTGACATGAATTCATGTAGTGTTTTGGATTACCTGAATCTGGCAAAAAAAATTCACCCATCTCTAGTCCCTGTGAGTGGCAGTAACAGAGGGTTGCTATCATACCTACTCATTTGAAGAATGTGAACTGGATCCAATAAGGGGGCAATTGTATGTCACTGAAGACAGTTGCTGTGCCTTAAATGGGCAATTATTAGAATACTTTTTTTGAGGACCACACAAACAGCTTAACCTCAGTACTAGTATAGTTAATGTCAAGGAGTCCTAATATTGTACACCACTTCAAGCTATTCCTGCAAATTAATACTTATTACAAAGGTTGTTGCTAACGTTAACTTGAGCTTAACTTCAATGCACTGATATCTGCCATAAGTTTATTATGGTCAGTGATTGCATCAGAAATGCTTAGGCATGACATTAAACGTTAGAAAAATGGGTCCCCTTTCATTTTAGGTTTCTTCCGCTATTATTTATGTCTCTAAAAATGAACAATTGTAGAAGGCTCAGTGTCCCACATTTGGAATCCAACAGTAAGTATCCCCTTCAAAAAAGGCAGTATTTGTGGGAATGAGGCCTCTGTGTTGGCATCAGCATTAGGGGTTTTTTTTCTTGGTGGCAATACCTGTAGATCTGTAAATTTCTTGGTGAAACTACCTAGCTCATCAGTAAGCCTATTTTCATCCATTTCCCCAAGGTTTGTTATAACATTCTAAAGCTGTGAGCAGATGCAAACAGCTGCCATTAAAAACAAAAACAAAACCCACACACTAGAGAAATCTTTTTCTTTTATCACAAGTATCACCTGTAACATTTTTCTTATCTGAGGCCCAGAGTAGGCAATAGTGAGTCCTACACCAGTGGCAGGTCTGAAGTCTAAGTGGGAGATTTATACTAGTGGAAAGAGGTGACTTCTAGTTTCCAAACAGATTGATAGCCCTTGCTTCTTGCTTTAGGAGGTCCGAAGATCTTGTACATTAAAATCACATTGTTCGGTATAGAAAAGCTAGTTAAGGTCATTTTTAGAGTTAAAAAAAATCAGCAATATTTCTCTCCCCCTCTGAGACCTGTATAATTAGACTTTGACCAAGATGCACAAAGAAATTTAGGCACCTAAATCCCAAATGAGGATCCTCATAACTCATGCTCAGCTGCCGCTTACCCCTGAATGTGCCTAAATTCCCTAAGCACCTACATTACTGCTTCCAGCATCCCATAAGCACCTAAATTTCTGCTGTTGGCCAGGCATATAGCCATGTACATCCTGACACCCAGGGCCTAATTCATGCCTAAACCCTGGCAGGATTTTCAAACTAGGCAGTCCCCTTCCTATATCACCTGCAGGGCCTAATCCAGTAGATGAGCTCTGAGAACCTTGGAGCACATCTAGTGGATTGGGGCCTGCACAAAACACAGTGGTAGCGCTCCCATGTCAGTATGCTATCCACAGTCTCTGTGGCCCAATGAATATGTAATTAGATATACAAAGGGGAAGTTTTTCAACAGGAGACACTGACAAAAAACAAGTCCCAAATACTCTGTAGCCCAGGGATCAAGGCACCCACCTCGGAGGCAGATACCTGGATTCAAGTCCCTGCTCCATATCTGGCAGAGTGGGAAGTTGAACTGGATGAGTGCTCTAGTCACTGGACATAAGCAGGGACACTGCCATCACCACCGTTTTTGCAAGGAAATGGTGATCTGCCATAGATATCTAACTCTAGGAGAGGATGCATGGCTATGAATCCCAGCTACTATATAAAGAGCCTGGGCACCTAATGGATGGTGCCTAAAAATTAGGTGGTGCAGTGCTGAGCCAAGGTCCCCTTTGTGGATCTAGCCTATGGTAACTAAGGACCTAAGCATGCTGTAACTAAACAATGGCAAAACCCCAAATAATTTCAGTGGAAGAAGGATCAGGACCGAATGGCTTTACAGGTGTGTACACACACACACGAATCACCTCATCCATCACTAAAATGCAGTTGTCAGCGTATGTCTAGAACACATCCATTTAGCATCATCTTTGGCAAAATGCATTTTTATTTTTGCCCTTTCAGAACAATCATCCACATCCTAGTTGGAATCACAGCTGGTATTTCAGTTTCCATGTTAAATATGTTCTAACATACTTAAGTGTACATCTTCAAACCTAAGATGGCGGTGTACGCTCCAGCACTATAAGAACCTATCATTCCTGGAAAAGTGGCACTCTCTTTTCCTGAATGTCTATAATGACCTATTGTATCCCTGTCCCTCAGCTGATCAAAAAGATAACCGGATTCTGATGGTGTAATCCCTACACAGACAGACAAAGAGTGCTCCAGTTCTTCCCCTGGTGGTGCAAAGAAGCTGCAAAGGGAGCTGTTCAGGAACAAGCCTTATCTTAAGAAGGTCCCCCATGGATGGAGGAGCCCTATTCCAACTTCCTGAGCAGCCCAGAGCATGCTGGGTATGGTCTTTTGTGGGGGGAGGGAGGCAGGAGAGAGGGAACGTAGTCAGAGCGTACTACAGAATGGAACAGTCCATAGCAAGCCACAGAAGGCTGCAGTAACATACAGCAACCCCTCGGGATGCTCTAAGTCGCATTGGTGGCTGAGGAGGCCTGTAGCCTGGCACAAAATTTGGTGGACACAAAGGTGGCATAAATCCATCTTTGACCTTGCCGAGGCTGCCCCTTCTGCATTCGATTCTGTGCTGTGCCTCACAGAATTTCCTAAGAATACTTAGTCCTGCCTTGAGAGCAGGGGACTGAACTAGAGGACCTCTCAAGGTTCCTTCCAGTCCTACAATTCTATGATGCTCCCCTCAGTCACAACTGGTAAGCACTTAAACAAGCAATCACATCAGTGTCACTGAAACGGCTCAAGAGTCACACAATCTACCCCCATCATGGGACTTTGTAGTAATTTCACCACTTTTAAAGGAGGGAATTGTTTAAAATTCAAGAGACTATCCAAAAATAATGGAATATTTTTCAAAAGTGTATCCACTTCCTGTTCTTTCAGTAAATCCCAGTATTCTTAGATTGCAACTTTTATTATTATTTGCTGAAATTTCAATCTTGCTATGTAACAAAGAATTGTCCTTTATCTGAACACTAGAAAGAGCTTTTAAACTCTCAACCCTAGCTCAGGTGGCTTAGGTATTATTGCTCACAGTTTTGATGTCTACTTCAAGTGTTTCTATTTTCTTCTGAACATCAGAAGACCAAAGGAGACATTATTCGCAGACCAAACGAGGCATTTTCTTCTTTGCTACATTAACAGAATGGAATGCAGTTAATTTAAAATCTATGTGACATCAGTTAAAGCAGCAAAAGTTAGAATCATAGAATATCAGGGTTAGAAGGGACCTCAGGAGATCATCTAGTCCAACCTCCTGCTCAAAGCAGGACCAATCCCCAACTAAATCACCCCAGCCAGGGCTTTGTCAAGCCTGACCTTAAAAAGGTTTAAGGAAGGAGATTCCACCACCTCCCTAGGTAACACATTCCAGTGCTTCACCACCCTCCTAGTGAAAAAGTTTTTCCTAATATCCAACCTAAACCTCCCACACTGCAACTTGAGACCATTACTCCTTGTTCTGTCATCTGCTACCACTGAGAACAGTCTAGATCCATCCTCTTTGGAAGCAGCTATCAAATCTCTCCTCATTCTTCTCTTCTGCAGAATAAATAATCCCAGTTTCCTCAGCCTGGCCTCATAAGTCATGTGCTCCAGCCCCCTAATATTTTTTGTTGCCCTCCGCTGGACTCTTTCCAATTTTTCCACATCCTTCTTGTAGTGTGGGGCCCAAAACTGGACACAGTACTCCAAATGAGGCCTCACCAATGTCAAATAGAGGGGAATAATCATGTTCCTCAATCTGCTGGCAATGCTCCTACTTATACAGCCCAAAATGCCATTAGCCTTCTTGGCAACAAGGGCACACTGTTGACTCATATCCAGCTTTTCGTCCACCGTAACCCCTAGGTCCTTTTCTGCAGAACTGCTGTCTAGCCACTCGGTCCCTAGTTTGTAGCAGTGCATGGGATTCTTCCGTCCTAAGTGCAGGACTCTGCACTTGTCCTTGTTGAACTTCATCAGATTTATTTTGGCCCAATCCTCCAATTTCTCTAGGTCCCTCTGTATCCTATCCCTACCCTCCAGCATATCTAGCTCTCCTCCCAGTTTAGTGTCATCTGAAATCTGGGAGGAGTGGAATCCATGATTTGAGAGGCCAGACAGTTGGTGGGAAAGCTGTTGTGATTTATCGATACATTTAAAAACTGATTGATACAAATAAGCATGGTATAGTGAAACATGATTCTGAGGCTGAGGAGAAGAGCTTGGTGGAATATTGTGATAGAAGCCCATCCCCCATCCTAAGGGGAGGAGCTACTGAACACAGGAATTAAATAATTCCAGGGTCAACAAATGAAAAACAGGGCCAGGAGTGAGGGTTACAGGTTCAAAATCAGGGAGCCAGAAGGGGACACCAAGCAGAGAACCTTGAATAGTGCCCACTGCTGCTCAAAGGTATGTAGAGAGCCAGTGGATGCAGCCCAGAGGAACTCTGCCCAGACACATGATTGAAGGGAGGAATGAAAATAGTACCCACAGTTGCAGAGCTCCTCATCCAGCATCCTCCTCCTGGTGGAATAGATGACCACCTTGGCCAGCACCAGTACGAGGTTCATGAAGAGGGTATCATAAATCAGAAGGTGCAGGGGAAAGTGCAGCCAGAACCTAAGGAGAAGGTTCTGGAGGAGCTGAAAAAGGGGCTGCTACCTGGTGCACTCGAGATAGATATGCACCAGAGTCTCCCTCATACCACAAAAGGGGCAGGTGTTGGGGAGAGGGGTGAACTGTGCCAAGGGTTGGGAACTATCAGCTAAGCCAGCGCTCTGATCACTTAAACACCAATTAATTTACTCCCTCCCATGGACCTGACTGTGCCTAATCAGCAGATTAGAATGGGCTGGGGAGGACAAAGGAGCTAATTAGCACATCAACACAGAGGTTAGAAGACAGCACAGGAAGGAAGTGCTAGTGGGAGAGGCAGGCTAGCAAAGCCAGAACCAAGAGATCTCTTCCCTTTCTGCTCCTTGGTGGAGGGCTGAGGAGCAATGGATGCTGTAAATGATATGGAGCTTGGATAAGGTGGTGGGAAGAGCAGTGCAAATAAACTACACCGTGGTGTTTAACAACGGAAGGTCTCTGACTAGTCTGTGTAGACCGGACAGAAGACGGGCAGGATCTTGTCCTGTCACCAGTATAATTAACTAATTTTTTGTTAAATTTTCATATGTACTTGTTCAGAACTATTTCCCAAGTTCTTCAGCAAACAAACTTTTATGTTCTGCCAACTGTTCAATGAGTTTGTTGCGAAAGTTTGAACTCACCCCATGATCAAGTCAGACAGACAGTTATTGTTCCCTGACTGGATGTCTGCTGCAACTAATCATATGCAGCACACATTTCACATTGCATATTCAAATCTGCAGTTCAGCATTTGAACTGATGGTTAGTTATGCAATTTGAAATTCCTGCTTTTGTGAAATATGCTCTTGGGTAACATTCAAGCTGAAATGAAACTAGTTCATTAGTATGTTTGTTAGAAGAAAATAGATGATTTTATTTAAAAATTTGAATATTTGAAAAAACCACCTGTTTTGGAAGAATTAACTCAGCCCTGTTGAAGACCAAATGTAACCCTTGGCTTCAACAGAAGATTGGCATCGAGAACAGCAGTGCTGAACTTGTTCCCCATCCAAAGCTTTAAGCTCTGGTTAGCTAGTTGGTCTTATAAGGCTATGTCTACACTTGGAGGTAGGGGTGTGTTTCCCAGCTTGCATAAACATATTCTCAATAGCTCTCATTGAGCTAGCACCTGAAAAAATAATAACGCCACAGTACCATGGGCAACGGCATGGACTAGCTGCCCCAAGTACATACCCACAGAGGCCTGGCACGTTTGTACTTAAGGTAGCTAGGCCAGGCCTCTGCTCATCACTGCCTGTACTACCATGGCTGCACTATTATTTTTAGTGTGCTAGCTTGGTTCAAGGTAGCAGGAGTGTGCTGGTGTGTCCTGGGAATCACACCCCTAGTCTAGACATAGTCTTAGTGAGGTTACAGCCAAGATTTTCTATAGTGACTGATGATTTGGGGGCATAGCCATCAATTTTGGAGTGTCTGTCATGTGACACAGTGAGGGGAGCATTCGCCCTATGAATATCAGGGCCTTTTAAGGTGTCTTAAGTTGGGCATCCAAACTTACTAATCATCTTTGAAAATCTTATAGTTTTTTTACTTCTAAATAGAAGATTAAAGAAGTGGCTATTTTTCTGTCTTTTACAGGGCAAAATCAGGAGTAATGGCCTGCAATTAGAAATGGAAAGATTCAAGTTAGATATAAGAAACCATTTCTTAGCAGAAAAAGTAATTAGCAAATGGAAAAATAAAACTGTCTACTGAAAGAGCTGAGTCACCCTCATTAGAGATGTTCAGAACTAAGTCAGATAAATTCCTAGTTGGCTTAGTGCAGTGGTTCTCAACTGTGGTCCACCGCTTGTTCAGGGAAAGCCCCTGGCCAGTTTGTTTACCTGCCATGTCCGCAGGTTCGTCCAATCGCAGCTCCCACTGACCGCGGTTCGCTGCTCCAGGCCAATGGGGGCTGCGGGAATCGGCGCGGGCCGGGGGATGTGCTGGCCGCCCTTCTTGCAGCCCCCATTGGCCTGGAGCGGCGAACCGCGGCCAGTGGGTGCCGCAATCGGCTGAACCTGAGGACACAGCAGGTAAACAAACCGGCCCAGCATGCCAGAGGCTTTCCCTGAACAAGCAGTGGACCACAGTTGAGAACCAGTGGCTTAGTGTATAGGAAGATCACGCTCCACACAGGAGGCTGGGCTGCAAGATCTGAAATTGGTGAAACCCACTAATCAAAGATTTTGTAAGTAACACAAAGCATGACAGAACAGTGAACTCTCTTAATTATCGTTTGACTGAAATATACTGTAACTGCAAAACATACAATTTAATAGAACCTCGCCAGTTCTCATTTTGCTCATGCAGAAATCTGATAATTCTTATTTTTGTACTCGCCCCTTTTCTTAGCATAAATTTAACAGGCAAAGTGCTATAGTGAAGGTTTCTATTACTAAAACTTCATTACTTTTACAAACGATACTACAGGGTGTTTGCTAGGAGGCTGTCAGTACTACTGTAAATAAAAACTAAAAACTTTTTTTAAAATAAAAGAAGAAATTGAGTAGTCTAGACTCACTAAGGGATCCTATTCTTATTGTTAGCTTAAGCTCCACTATAATAGATTGAAGACTATGTCAGAAGTTAAAGAATACGAATAAAATGAATAGTAAATGCATGCTGGAAAGATGATTTTGCCATAATATTGTTCGTGACATATTGACAGAGTGTGGTAAATTTTCAAAAGGCCAAAAGCCCCAGCTTCTCTTTTTTCAGTCCTATTTTGTGCCCATAAAAACTTACAGCTTCATTTCTTCCCTGCAAATCTAAATGCTTGTGCCTCTAACTACCTGATATGCATGCACAATCAGGTAATTACAGTTGCAACAATTCAGAGTTGCACTTGCAATCCAATTGAATGTACAGTTTTTTCATGAAGTGAGCTGTAGCTCACGAAAGCTTATGCTCAAATAAATTGGTTAGTCTCTAAGGTGCCACAAGTACTCCTGTTCTTTGTGCGGATACAGACTAACACGGCTGCTTCTCTGAAACCAGTTTTTTTCAGGTCGCAATTGTGCCTTCAAAAGAAGAGGCCTTCCTTTTGAAAATTCGTCCCATTGTGTGTGTGTGTGTGTGTGTGTATGTGTGTGTGTGTAAACATAAATATGTATATACCTTATTTTTACAATTTGGTTTATTTTTTCAAATTTTTTAAATTTAGTAATCACATTTCTGATAAATACTTGAACAATGCATCTTTTGTGAGGTTGTATTCTTTTATAACATCCATTTGCTTTCATTGGTGCATTTACAGTAGTCTGGTAAATATAAATTTCATTTCAGACATTAGTGCAAATTACTGAGGTTCTCCTGCACTCTATGAAAGTATGGTTATATCTTATGAAAGATATTAAAAGCAATGTCAAAATATAATATAATTATGTGCTCATGACTAACAAAGAAATAATAGCTAATAGCAGCACTTATGGATTCACTGAAATTAGGGATATTCAGGCCCTACTTCATTTGCGATATTGCAGATCATGCAATATTAGGTTTCTACTGCAATTTTGATTTTAATTAGCTTAGTTTGCACAGTCCACAATTTTGCATACATTTTGAGTATGTAATTAGTATGACACCAACATGCAATGCCTGTAAAATGTAAAAAGCTAAAGTCTTCTGAATTTTATATTGTACTTGTCACTTTATTTTTTAAAATGAATGTAATATAGTTCCAGCAAAATGTCTGGTTATCAAAGAATTTAGCAGGCATAACATAATACTTGAGAGTTTATATCATTCCAGCAATTTTTTCTTAAACCAATAGGTTTACTATGGCTTTTCCAAACTATCACTATTAATAAAGGTCCATTATTACTTTTCTGCGATTTTCCATGTCTTGTCCGAAACTCACCCACAATTATTTGAAGAGCATCCCATGATTCAAGTAGGCCCAATAGATAGATGATAGATGGAAGATGATAGATAGGCTATGTGATTCAAGTAGGGCCTTATATATGTTCGTTCTTGCCACTTTCCTATTCAGGACTGGTGACTTTTATAGCCTTCTTCCAAAACTCCTGATTGCACACAAGGCTGTCATGCAGATTGATCTTTATGAGGCCTCCTGATATCCAGCCATGTACTGAGTCTTTCGTCTCCCTTTTAGTCATCTTCCATTCACATTCAGTGCAAGAACCATCTACCAATATAACTCTCAAGTCTCCACTGGATATGCCCGTAACAACGTAGCCTAGCCTCCCTCAACTTGTCTTCAGTGGGAGCAACCCTCATTAGGCCTCTTACAACCTCATTTTGTTTTCTGTCAAAGAGTGTCCAGCTATTTGGCCATCTCACCATTGTCATTTCCATGGTGGAAAGCATACTGATTTCTTTTCTAGTGGCTGGCCAAGTCTGTGTTCTGGACATTAGGATGGGTCAAATTACAGCTTTATACATGCTACCTTTTAACTTTATCAGCATTGTTTTGTCACAAAGAACTGGGGTCAGTTCCGACCATTTGCACCACACAGCTTTATTACAATACCAGGCATCACTCAGGAGGGCACCATCATCATCAACCATTGATCCTAGAAGAAAGAAAGAAGACCTAAGCTCTTTGCCTGTAATATCCTTTATGGTGAGTCCTCCTCCCTCAGTTATGATAGTTCTGAGCAGGCTGGACTTAGTGAATGTTGGTAAGACTGAGGCTATTTTGCCACTATTCAAAATTGGCTTGCAGGGTCTCAAAATCTTTTGCACATATCACTAAGTCAGCAGCGAACAGCATATTGCAAGGCAGCTCCCTTCGTAGATTCTCACTTGCTACATCCATGACAACCGCAAACAAAAAGGGGTTCACAATTGCTCCTCTGATGTAGGCCAACATTTACTGGAAATTCCCTACTGTAGCCCCATTGAATTTTGACGACCGAAGTCATGGACGTATCCTGGTGGCTCACCTCTCCAATACAAAACACCACTAAACTAGTTCTTTGTGGACCTGGACAAGATGTATGATCATGTACCAAGAGACCATGCCAAGTTGCTCTCCCTTTTCTTTGAACATCTCCACGAGACTTCATCGCACAAATATTGATCATAGAATTATAGAATTGTAGGACTAGAAGGGACCTTGAGAGGTCATCTAGTCCAGTCCCCTGCACTCATAGCAGGACTAAATATTATCTAGACCATCCTTGACAAATGTTTGTCTAACCTGCTCTTACAAATCTCCAATGATGAAGATTCCACAACCTCCCTTAGCAATTTATTCCAGTGCTTAACCACATATAGTATCAATTGTGCTCCTTCCTGGCATGAAGCAATACTGACCCTTCCAAATTTCAACTATTCCATGCAGACACTTTTCAATAATCTTCTCCCATATTTTCATAGCATGTGATGTCAGCTTAATTGGGTGATAATTAGCACACAGTGTAGTATCTCCTTTCTGTTTAAAAATAGGCAGCACAAAGCTTTTATGCCATTCATCCAGCATTTTCCTTTTTTTAAGAATATCAGTGAACAGACTTGGAAGATACTTGATGCCTTCCCTTCCCAATGACTTCAGAGCGTCCACTGGTATTTCATCTGGCCCAGATGCTTTCTCCTTTGTCATTTTCCTAAATGCTTCTGCAACCTCTTCCTGCAATAAACAATCTATCCCACCTGGTTTGGCTGACATTTTCTAAGTTATTCACTGGGGTTCTCCTCATTCATCACTCTTTCAAAATAGTCATTCCAAACTTTGATTGAATCTCCATTCATTTGTAATATACCATGTTCATTTCTAACGTAAGTTAACTTGTTCACATCCCTCATTATTTTCTCCTTTGCCTTGATTAGTCTATTGATAATTTTTTCTCCCTCTTGGTCTTCTTAGTCAGATATATAGCTTGTCACGGGCCATACTTTTAGCGAATGCAACACTTCCTTTGGCCTCCTTTTTTGCCTTCACGTACACCACTTTATCACTGCTCAAGTTCTTGACCTATCATTTTTTTAAGGTTTCCTTTTTTCCCCCCTCAACAGATTCTTTAACCTGTGGATTCCACCAGTCAATGCTGCCACCCTTTCTGATACCAACAAGGCTATCAGTGTGTTGCATTTCCCTAGGACACATTATCCAGATCATGAACATTCCCTTTTCCGTGAGACACAAGGGACACTTTTCACTTGAACCAACCCCTACAATGAAGAAGGGTATCTGAGTGCAATCCCTCTCCACCCCAACACAGAGTAGAGTTAGGTGCTTCAGAGTCTAAAGAAGAAAAGTAGGAGGGCAACTTAAGGGGAGGGACAAACAGAAGGAACTTAGCCTCATTCAGTGCACTCTTGGCAAGGTATGTTCTGGTGTCTACCCATAACATCTATTTTTTTAAAGCATAGGAAATTCCATAGAAAAAGCTATGTTAAAATAATCTCCTGGAAATTTGGAAATGCAGAAGTCTAAGGTTGCCAGCACAATCTGAACTCTGTTTTTGAACATATGTATTAGCACACTGTCTTTAATTACACTATTATTTCCATTATAATAGCACCTAGAGATCCCATTCAGGGACCAGGGACCTATTCTGCTAGTAATGTCTAAATGAAAAGTATATTGTATACCACTTAAAAGAACATACCATACAAGTATAATAGAGTGATAGTGAAATTTGTCTGGCCCATCTAAATGTATAAGCAAGTTAGCTAGTCCCTGAATTCCACCTAAGGAAAGCTCTAATGTTCCTGTGAATGCAGCTACACTACCATTGTACTTATATGGTGTTATATGGGACATAACAATTCAAGAACTGTGTGATAATGCAAATTCACAACGAAGCAGAGTTAAGGTTGTACATTTAACTTGGGTATTGTCTAATGTGTCTTTACCTGACCAAACTTAACATTCTTTTTAAAAAGTTTTTGCAAGGCTATTTATTATTTATTGTTTTTATAGTACCAAAAATGAGCTATGAATTGTACTTACAATGTAACTTGAAATATATTGAGATACAGACAGATATAGTTTTCTTTTAACTTTGAGGTCAGATAGTAGGTTGGGGGTGCCAAATGGTTTCTGAAGCTAGGGCACCAGTGCATGTAGGGTCAGCCATATATACAAATATTCCAAATAAAACACCAATCTAAGAGACAATTCCTGAGTTAAAACGTATTAAACTGGTTGTATTGTCAGGTGTAAATTAGTTTCTGTTCATAGCAAAGTGTTCTTTTCTGATTATTCTGGGGCTGGATGATAAGATCAAGCAAAAAGATATGTATAGAAAGAGAGAGAGAAAGACACCTTATCCTCAGTTCCAAATCTTTAACTGCACATACGAAGCCTAAGCCACAATTCAAGAGCTTCACTTTATTTATTTATAATACACACATTCACTTATTGCACATACATATTTAATGATGACTAAATTTAGGTATGGATTTGTCTTTTAACACACACTTTAGCAAGCAGTATTTATAGAACTACATTGACCATGTAACCTGCAGAAGAACTGCTAATCAAGTGGGAAAAGAAACCATCTAGTATTTGGTGATGAAAATTGCTTTACATTGAGTGATTGTGCTAATCAATCTTCCCCAAGTAAATCACCACTAAAAGATAATTATAGGATCTTTCAACACAACTGAGTAAGAAAAGGAATAAAAATATACTCACAGAAAAGCCACTCTCTTCAGTAAACATTCCAAAATTTGCTTTGCTTCCAATGCGCTGGAAAGAAATTTGGACAATATGCCCAAGTTGTCTTCAGCCTGTCAAAAAGCACTTCTTAGGTTGACCAGGACAGAACTGGTGGAATTGTTTATTGCAAATAATGTATCCAACAAATATAGTAGTTCTTTCTGTTCACAAGTTATCCAAAACAGGTCGTGATCTTCATTTGCTCATTAGCTGAAACAATTCATCAATTACTTTGTACGAATAAATTCTAGCCTATGATTCACTTCATGTGGTTGGTCATATAAGCTGTTCCCTGTTTGGATGACTTATGATTCCTAGAGAGGAGGAGTCCTTTTTTTCCCCTCCCATTCACAAAATTATCCACAGATAAGTAAGAGCTTATAAGACTGTTTTTGAAAGCATTTCCAGTGTGAATACTTGTATCATAAATAAATACTGATACTGGCACTGAACAGTCTTGCTTCCTGTAAACATTCTTTTGAATAAATACATGCTCATCCGATGTATGCCAATAAGCAAATCAACAGAGCTGCAAATACCAGCAAAGCAAACTGGCAGGCTGTATTGGCAAGATGTCACAACATCTAGAAAAATCAGTCCCTGAAAAGCAGATGACAAACATGATATAAGAAGCTATACAGAATAGAAACCAGTCTTAGCAAGACAGGTGTGATACTGGTTGGACAAAGGAACATTTCTGAAGAACTAGCTATGTCACTCTCTTCCCCTCCGAGAAATGCACTGTCAAAGCTGTGCAAAGCTTTAGCATCATATTAGGCTTGGCGTTTCACCTTATTGACCAGGTAGCATCAGAGACAACTGTCACGTAGCACACTGGAGATGGAAGAAAACATCCATGCTTCCCCTTCACCACTGACAAGGATCTGGCAATAGAAATTCAGGCATTTTTATCTCCAAATTTGATAACTAACTTGATGTATCTGGTTTGAAGGTGGAAGTAACACAGAGGTGGCAGCAGCTCATATTGAAGTAGCCATCTGCAGTCTCAGTGGGATAGGCTGCTGCAACATTACCCCTGTACTCTCATTGCTCCCAGCCCATTTCTATTGCCTGTTTAAGGCCTTCGACCCAGATCCCTACCCCTTCCTGCTTCTCCACATGGGCACCAATGATACTGCCAAGAATGACCTTGAGCAGATCACTGCAGACTACATGGCTCTGGAAAGAAGGATAAAGGAGTTTGAGGCACAAGGAGTTTGAGGCACAAGTGTTCTCGTCCATCCTCCCCGTGGAAGGAAAAGGCCTGGGTAAAGACCATCGAATCATGGAGGTTAACGAATGGCTATGCAGGTGGTGTCGGAGAGAAGGCTTTGGATTCTTTGACCATGGGATGGCGTTCCAAGAAGAAGGATTGCTAGGCAGAGACAGGCTCCACCTAACGAAGAGAGGGAAGAGCATCTGGCTAACCTAGTGAGGAGGGCTTTAAACTAGGTTCACCGGGGGAAGGAGACCAAAGCCCTCAGGTAAGTGGGGAACTGGGATACCGGGAGGAAGCACAAGCAGGAGAGCAAGAGAGGGCAGGGCTCCTGCCTCATAGTTAGAAAGAGGGACGATCAGCGAGTTATCTCAAGTGCCTATACACAAATGCAAGAAGGCTAGGAAACAAGCAGGGAGAACTGGAAGTCCTGGCACAGTCAAGGAATTATGATGTGATTGGAATAACCGAGACTTGGTGGGATAACTCACATGACGGGAGTACTGTCATGGATGGATATAAACTGTTCAGGAAGGACAGGCAGGGCAGAAAAGGTGGAGGAGTTGCATTGTATGCAAGAGAGCAGTATGACTGCTCAGAGCTCCGGTATGAAACTGCAGAAACACCTGAGAGTCTCTGGATTAAGTTTAGAAGTGTGAGCAACAAGGGTGATGTCGTGGTGGGAGTCTGCTATAGACCACCGGACCAGGGGGATGAGGCTTTCTTCCGGCAACTAACAGAAGTTACTAGATCGCAGGCCTTGGTTCTCATGGGAGACTTCAATCACCCTGATAGCTGCTGGGAGAGCAATACAACGGTGCACAGACAATCCAGGAAGTTTCTGGAAAATGTAGAGGACAATTTCCTGGTGCAAGTGCTGGAGGAACCAACTAGGGGCAGAGCTCTTCTTGACCTGCTGCTCACAAACTGGGAAGAATTAGTAAGGGAAGCAAAAGTGGATGGGAACCTGGGAGGCAGTGTCCATGAGATGGTCGAGTTCAGGATCCTGACACAAGGAAGAAAGGAGAGCAGCAGAATACGGACCTTGGACTTCAGAAAAACGGACTTTGACTCCCTCAGGGAACTGATGGGCAGGATCCCCTGGGAGAATAACATGAGGGGGAAAGGAGTCCAGGAGAGCTGACTGTATTTTAAAGAATCCTTATTGAGGTTACAGGGACAAACCATCCCGATGTGTAGAAAGAATAGTAAATATGGCAGGCGACCAGCTTGGCTTAACAGTGAAATCCTTGCTGATCTTAAACACAAAAAAAGAAGCTTACAAGAAGTGGAAGATTGGACAAATGACCAGAGAAGAGTATAAAAATATTGCTCGGGCATGCAGGAGTGAAATCAGGAAGGCCAAATCACACCTGGAGTTGCAGCTAGCAAGAGATGTTAAGAATAACAAGAAGGGTTTCTTCAGGTATGTTAGCAACAAGAAGAAAGTCAAGGAAAGTGTGGGCCCCTTACTGAATGAGGGAGGCAACTTAGTGACAGAGGATATGGAAAAAGCTAGTGTACTCAATGGTTTTTTTGCCTCTGTCTTCACAAACAAGGTCAGCTCCCAGACTACTGCACTGGGCAGCACAGCATGGGGAGGAGGTGACAAGCCCTTTGTGGAGAAAGAAGTGGTTTGGGACTACTTAGAAAAGCTGGATGAGCACAAGTCCATGGGGCTGGATCCGTTGCATCCAAGAGTGCTATAGGACTTGGCGGATGTGATTGCGGAGCCATTGGCCATTATCTTTGAAAACTCATGGCGATCGGGGGAGGTCCCGGACGACTGGAAAAAGGCTAATGTAGTGCCCATCTTTAAAAAAGGGAAGGAGGATCCTGCGAACTACAGGCCAGTCAGCCTCGCCTCAGTCCCTGGAAAAATCATGGAGCAGGTCCTCAAGGAATCAATTCTGAAGCAGTTAGAGGAGACAAAAGTGATCAGGAACAGTCAGCATGGATTCACCAAGGGCAAGTCATGCCTGACTAATCTAATTGATGAGGGGAAAGCAGTGGACATGTTGTTCCTTGACTTTAGATTCAGGTTGCAGTTTTCTGCACATGTACCCCAAGATGTACCTTTGTATTGCTTCACTATTCCAATTCACTGATCCATTATTCATGAAAAAGATAGCAATCGCATATATCCTATTCCCAATTGCAGAATGCATGGCCCTCTGGCATCTTTGTTTTTGACTCCTCTGTTGCAATATGCTGTGTTTGCATTCTGCTGTGAGGATACTGTGGTGACATGTGAGGAGAAATTTCGGGTAGCCACAAGGCAATGGCAGGTAGCTTCCCTCAAACGGTGTAATTTGTCTGAAATAATAGATTCTGCAAGGTTTGATCATAATAATTTTTGAATGTTTCCTGGATGGGACAGGTACTACTGCTCTAGCTTTATTAATGGCATTGCAGATAAAGAGCAGGGTGGTGGTGAAACATTTCCGTTTTTTCCACATGAAATTGCCATTTGCACTTCTTTCTTGAGTGGGCTGTGGCTGGAGCAAAAGCTGCATGTCAGCCTGGTCTCCCACAACATGGGAGAGGTCTTTCCCTTCTCTTTTTTTCACTTTTCCTTAATGAAGTTAATCAAAACAAGGCAGTTATTTTAAGAAGGTGCGGTCTGTGAGAGAGTTTAACCACAGTTTTCATTGAAATTGTGACAGAATTACCTACTCCTTTTCCAAGTGTCTCAAGTTAGATCAGAAGGAGAAGTCCTTCGCAGCTTGCCCTCACCTTGACCTTGTGGAATAAGCTTAGGAGTAATGCTCAATGCTGTCAAGACTTTCTTTTACAGTGTTTGATCCTCAACTATCAACTGATGCAAGAGTCCTGTCACTACACTTGGATGGTGACAGCACACATTACTAGATGCACCTGCCTCCACTTGAGGCTCTTGCATTGTTCATTGCATGCTGTCAAAGCTGCAGCTGAGAATTGGGCCTGGAAAAGTGCTAATTCGCCAACACTTTATTGCCAGTCTACAGCTCCGATTTGATTTTCCTCATTGGGTTTTTATTCTCCTCTTTCAGCTACTCTTTGACAGTGTTTTAAGGCTCTCATTGCATCCTTTAAAGCCAAGAAAATTTACATTTGTACAGCTCAGAAGCCTCAGCCTCTGAAGGTGCTTCTCTCACTGTACACTATAATTGGTGCTTTTCCACTTGTGACAATCAATTATGTACCCTTGTCAATTAATTAGCAGACTCATCCTGCTGATATTGGCAACCAAGTCCAAAAGGCCATTTAGCCAGGCATCACTGCATGCACTAAGATTAAAATTGTTAATGTACAACAGATGGTTGATGTTTACTTATTATACACCCAGTAAAAAAAGGACATTAAAAGAATGGCACAAAATAAGAATGAAGGAAATGCATAGTTAAATCTGGACCATCAACACTTAAACACAACTTTACACACCAAGAAAATGACTGTAGGGGTGCTGAGATGTGCTTAGGTGCTAAAGGTTTTAGCTCTAAGACCAGGTCTATACTAAAAAATTAGCTTGACCCAGCTACATCACTCAGAGCTGTGAAAAATTCACACTCCTGTGCAATGAAGTTAAGCCAATCTATCCCCCAACGTAGACAGCACTAGGCTGACAGAAGAATTCTTCCATCAACCTTGCTACTGCCTCCCATGGAGGTGGGTTAACGACAGTGACGGGAGAACCTCTCCCATCAGCATAGGTAGTGTCTACACTGAAGCGCTACAGTTATGCTGCTGCAGCGTTTCTAGTGAAGACGCAGCCTAAATATCCCATGGTTTGTGTTGTTTTGTGTCGCAGCCTTATATTATTTTAAACTTTGTTTTAAATTTCCATTTTATATTCAATAAGGTATATTTCCATTTTCCTCACTTCTGAAGTCCTCTGAATCCTGCTGGATCTACTAGGATCTCATTGTAACACTTCCTATAAACCTCAGAACAGTTACAGCAGAGCAACATAGGACACTTTCTTTCAGAAGGGCTCAGCATGCAGATCCTGAAGTACTATTAATGTCCTAAGAATGCACGGAGATTGAGCATCAAGGCCCAGATCTCTTATTCCAGTTTAGACTGCTAATCCCTGAGGCCACGTCTACACTACCTGCCGGATCGGCAGGTAGTGATCAATCTCTCAGGGATTGATTTATCGCGTCTAGTGTAGACATGATAAATCAATCCCCAATCGCTCTGCCATCGACTCCGGAACTCCACCACAGCAAGAGGTGGAAGCGGAGTCGATGGGGGAGCGACAGCCATCGATCCCACACCGCGAAGATGCGAAGTAAGTGATTCTCTGTCGATCTAAGATACTTCGACTTCAGCTATGCTATTCTCATAGTTGAAGTTGCGTATCTTAGATCGATTTCCCCTCCCCCCCCCCCCCCCGGTGTAGACCAGGCCTGAGCCATTAAAGCAACTCCTTGAATTTTTATACATAGCTAAATCTTACATTACATTATATCTTCAATGATGAGCTTTAGTTTGATGGGGCTAGATTCACAAGGTAAATTTAGGCATTGCAACTCCCTGCTGGCTAGTGGAATTCACAACCCTGAATTAGGCACCCAGCTTCCCCATAGAACGTATGGGAGAATTAAATAATAATTTAATATTATTAAATAGGCCTAATAAAGAGATTCACAAAATCCAGCACATTAAGTGGGGAGCTTCCTAAGTGAGCTAGTAGGCAATGGTGAGGAGAGGGGCATGTGTCCTAAGCCCCAACCCCTCAAAAGGGAAGTAGGCATCCGACTCTGGACTGGAGGGAGGTACCTAACCACATCAGATGGTTGTTCACAAAAAACTGATAAGCCAACATCAGTGCACCCCGTATATTACCTGGGATGACCTGAGAGAATGCCTGCTGGAATACTGTGTACAGTTCTGATGCCCATAATTAAAAAATGATGTTGATAACTTGGAGAGGGTTCAGAGAAGAGCCAGGAGAATGATTAAAGGATTAGAAAACCTGGTTTATAGTGATAGACTCAAAGAGCTTAATCTGTTTAGTTTAACAAAGAGAAGTCAAGGGGTGAGTTGATTATCAAATATTTGTTTCTCATGTAGGTAGTTATAGACGGTAATGGGCTCTTCAATCTACTAGAGAAAAGTATAATATGATCCAATGGCTGGAAGTTGAAGCTAGACAAATGCAGACCAGAAATGAGGTGTAAATTTTTAAACGTGCCTGTAATTAACCATTGGGACAACTTACCAAGGGTCATGGTAGATTCTCTGTCACTGGAAAGTTTCAAATCTAGACTGGATGTTTTCCAAAAAGAGATGCTCTAGGAAATATTTTGGGTAAGTTCTATGGCCTTTGTTACACAGGAGGTCAGACTATATGATCACAATGATCCCTGCTAGCCTTGGAATCTATCGCACCTATATACCCAATAGCTAGAACACTCACCTAGGATGTGGGAGACTGAGGTTTGAATCCCCACATTGCCTGATTTGGAGCAAGCACTTGAACCTAGGTGTCCCACCTCCCAGGTAAGTGCCCTAGCTGCCAGCCTATAGCATTGCTCTCACAGCCAATGTTTACTAAAGTATTTCATACAAAGTGTAACAGCTTTAACATGACAGATTGGGAGATCTCTGCCCCAGGGTATCTAATAGCCCACTGGTTAGGGCACTCAAGTGGGAGGTAGGAAACCTGGATTTGAGTCTGCTCCAAATCAGGCAGAGTAGAAATTCAAACCTCTATCTGTCCCCCCACCACACCCCCAAATGAGTGCTATCAACCTAAAACTACTGATTGCCTTTTGTGCAGATAGGTGTGCTCTGAGCACAGCCAGCAGATTGGGAAAGATAGGTAGGGGAACGCTTAGTTTGTGAATCTTGCCAGAGTTTAGGCATGGCAAGCTGTTTAGTAGTATCAGGACCTAGTTGACTTTCTGCCAGTGGGCATGCACAAACCTTAGGTGGCAGCTGAACTGGGGGGTTTATGATCCAGAAAACCCCTGTTCAGCTTCCTCCTAACCCTGTATGCACCAGAACTCACAGGGTACCTAAATTTTTGCTGTAACAGTTTCCTAGGTGCATAAGTTTCTGTCTCTGGGCATGTGCACTGCTGCCTCACTCCAGGTATCCAAATGTCTATCTGCCACCTCAGCCCCAGTTTGATCCACAAACTGGGGGATAGGCAGGCAAATGCATATCTTCCCTGCAGGGCCCAATCCAGAGTACACCTACTGCATCAGACCCCATTAAAATCTGGCTAGAGGAGTAAGTGGTGGTGCCCACCGTATAACTTTTAACCCAGAGGTTAAAACATGCCCAGCCCCTGGCCTGATGGGGAGAAAGGAGTTGAAGAATCCAACCTCTTAGGTGAGTGTCCTGACAGCTGGGCTATGGGATATTCTGATGTGAGGCTCCCACAACAAGAGTAACAAGAAGGGTTTCTTCAGGTATGTTGGCAACAAGAAGAAAGCCAAGGAAAGTGTGGGCCCCTTACTGAATGAGGGAGGCAACCTAGTGACAGAGGATGTGGAAAAAGCTAATGTACTCAATGCTTTTTTTGCCTCTGTTTTCACTAACAAGGTCAGCTCCCAGACTTCTGCGCTGGGCATCACAGAATGGGGAAGAGATGGCCAGCCCTCTGTGGAGATAGAGGTGGTTAGGGACTATTTAGAAAAGCTGGACGTGCACAAGTCCATGGGGCCGGACGAGTTACATCCGAGAGTGCTGAAGGAATTGGCGGCTGTGATTGCAGAGCCCTTGGCCATTATCTTTGAAAACTCGTGGCGAACGGGGGAAGTCCCAGATGACTGGAAAAAGGCTAATGTAGTGCCAATCTTTAAAAAAGGGAAGAAGGAGGATCCTGGGAACTACAGGCCAGTCAGCCTCACCTCAGTCCCTGGAAAAATCATGGAGCAGGTCCTCAAAGAATCAATCCTGAAGCACTTACATGAGAGGAAAGTGATCAGGAACAGTCAGCATGGATTCACCAAGGGAAGGTCATGCCTGACTAATCTAATCGCCTTTTATGATGAGATTACTGGTTCTGTGGATGAAGGGAAAGCAGTGGATGTATTGTTTCTTGACTTTAGCAAAGCTTTTGACACGGTCTCCCACAGTATTCTTGTCAGCAAGTTAAGGAAGTATGGGCTAGATGAATGCACTATAAGGTGGGTAGAAAGCTGGCTAGATTGTCGGGCTCAACGGGTAGTGATCAATGGCTCCATGTCTAGTTGGCAGCCGGTGTCAAGTGGAGTGCCCCAGGGGTCGGTCCTGGGGCCGGTTTTGTTCAATATCTTCATAAATGATCTGGAGGATGGTGTGGATTGCACTCTCAGCAAATTTGCAGATGATACTAAACTGGGAGGAGTGGTAGATACGCTGGAGGGGAGGGATAGGATACAGAAGGACCTAGACAAATTGGAGGATTGGGCCAAAAGAAATCTGATGAGGTTCAATAAGGATAAGTGCAGGGTCCTGCACTTAGGATGGAAGAATCCAATGCACCACTACAGACTAGGGACCGAATGGCTAGGCAGCAGTTCTGCGGAAAAGGACCTAGGGGTGACAGTGGACGAGAAGCTGGATATGAGTCAACAGTGTGCCCTTGTTGCCAAGAAGGCCAATGGCATTTTGGGATGTATAAGTAGGGGCATAGCGAGCAGATCGAGGGATGTGATCGTTCCCCTCTATTCGACACTGGTGAGGCCTCATCTGGAGTACTGTGTCCAGTTTTGGGCCCCACACTACAAGAAGGATGTGGATAAATTGGAGAGAGTCCAGCGAAGGGCAACAAAAATGATTAGGGGTCTAGAGCACATGACTTATGAAGAGAGGCTGAGGGAGCTGGGATTGTTTAGTCTGCAGAAGAGAAGAATGAGGGGGGATTTGATAGCTGCTTTCAACTACCTGAAAGGGGGTTCCAAAGAGGATGGCTCTAGACTGTTCTCAATGGTAGCAGATGACAGAACGAGGAGTAATGGTCTCAAGTTGCAATGGGGGAGGTTTAGATTGGATATTAGGAAAAACTTTTTCACTAAGAGGGTGGTGAAACACTGGAATGCGTTACCTAGGGAGGTGGTAGAATCTCCTTCCTTAGAGGTTTTTAAGGTCAGGCTTGACAAAGCCCTGGCTGGGATGATTTAACTGGGAATTGGTCCTGCTTCGAGCAGGGGGTTGGACTAGATGACCTTCTGGGGTCCCTTCCAACCCTGATATTCTATGATTCTATGATATTCTGTTGAAACTGTTCTACTTTGTACAAATAAGTAAAGAGTCATTGGATCAGAGAGAGAGAAAGAGACTAACTCTATAGCTTGATGGTTAGGGCACCCCCATGGGAGGCCAAGGGCCAAGTCCCCCTAGTCCAATGATTCTGTATTTATATAAATCACCACCTAGTGTGCTGGCTTTTGTAGATCCAATTTTTCAGCACCTTTCTCTCTTGATTCATGCTCTAGAGACCCCTAGAGATCTTCTCTAACTGATGCTTTCCAAGTAAGATATTTAATGCAGACATCGCAGTGCATTATTATTAGGTAGATGACTTTGACCATGGGCTTCAATTTATTTTCTGATTTAACTGTTGGCTATGTACCAAAATATCACGTGAGCTAAAGCACTTGAGCAATAAGGATTTATCTGGTGCAAAGGCTACTAAAACGTCAAGGCTCCCGTAGCTGGGGCTGTAAGAGATTAATGTCATTTGAGAATTGGGCACAGAAGTGGACCGGTAAAACACACACATACCAGTGGGTTAAACTTTTGCTACAGGTGCTCTGACAGGGAGTGGATTGGGCATGTTTTCGTAACAGCTTTGGACAGCCATTAGAAGTGCAATGTTAGTAGTTAGCACTTTGCTACTGAGCATGAATAAAACAAGAAGAGATCCAGTATTGAACTGCTAACCCCACTGTTATAACCATCATGTACAGGGGAAAGAATGTGTGCAGTTGTGGCCTAGCAATACTGCCATTAGATTCATTACTCAGTACTGCTGCATCCATAATCAGAAGCATAGTGCAAAGAGGATGCTTGTTGCTATAAAGTGACATGCAAATGTAGTTATTGCTATGCATTAACTGCTGCTTCCTAAAGAACACTGGAATTTACTAGCTTGTGAGCATGGGCACCACTGCCCACAACTTCAAGAGCTTCTCAACTATATGCCACCACTCTGTATTGATAACAGAGATTCTCCATCAGGTGAAGGTGTAGAGACCCATGCTTTTGTAGCAGTAGGATAGGAAGTCTATTCTGGCAGCCACTGGGCTGGATTGTGACCCTTGTTCATGCAGGGAATCTAAAGGGAAGAAAGAGACCCTTGATGCCCCAGCACTTGCTACTAATATTGTGAGTAGGAGAACAGTCTCATCAGGGCCGCTACTCCCCCACCTTCAGATGGACAGGGAAGCAGGTGGGTGGAAGTGGGGAATGAGTAGAAACTTCGCTCTATCCCCTGCCCCAGAACATCCTGGCTGGTACAGCTGTGCTTGTGTCATAAATATAAAGGGAAGGGTAAACCCCTTTGAAATCCCTCCTGGCCAGGGGAAAGCTCCTCTCACTGTAAAGGGTTAAGAAGCTAAAGGTAACCTCGCTGGCACCTGACCAAAATGACCAATGAGGAGACAAGATACTTTCAAAAGCTGGGAGGAGGGAGAGAAACAAAGGGTCTGTGTGTCTGTCTACATTCTGTCTTTGCTGGGGATAGACCAGGAATGGAGTCTTAGAACTTTTAGTAAGTAATCTAGCTAGGTACGTGTTAGATTATGATTTCTTTAAATGGCTGAGAAAAGAATTGTGCTGAATAGAATAACTATTTCTGTCTGTGTATCTTTTTTGTAACTTAAGGTTTTGCCTAGAGGGGTTCTCTATGTTTTGAATCTAATTACCCTGTAAGGTACCTACCATCCTGATTTTACAGGGGGGATTTCTTTATTTCTATTTACTTCTATTTTTATTAAAAGTCTTCTTGTAAGAAAACTGAAAAGGAGTACTTGTGGCACCTTAGAGACTAACCAGTTTATTTGAGCATGAGCTTTCGTGAGCTACAGCTCACTTCATCGGATGCATAGCATATCGTGGAAACTGCAGAAGACATTATATACACACAGAGACCATGAAACAAAACTTCCTCCCACCCCACTCTCCTGCTGGTAACAGCTTATCTAAAGTGATCTTCAAGTAGGGCCATTTCCAGCACAAATCCTGGATTTGTGCTGGAAATGGCCCTACTTGAAGATCACTTTAGATAAGCTGTTACCAGCAGGAGAGTGGGGTGGGAGGAAGTTTTGTTTCATGGTCTCTGTGTGTATATAATGTCTTCTGCAGTTTCCACGATATGCTATGCATCCGATGAAGTGAGCTGTAGCTCACGAAAGCTCATGCTCAAATAAACTGGTTAGTCTCTAAGGTGCCACAAGTACTCCTTTTCTTTTTTCTTTTGACGAATACAGACTAACACGGCTGTTACTCTGAAACTTGTAAGAAAACTGAATGCTTTTTCATTGTTCTCAGATCCAAGGGTTTGGGTCTGTGGTCACCTATGCAAATTGGTGAGGCTTTTTATCCAACATTTCCAAGGAAAGGGGGGGTGCAAGTGTTGGGAGGATTATTCATTGTTCTTAAGATCCAAGGGTCTGGGTCTTTAGTCACCTAGGCAAATTGGTGAGGCTTTTTACCAAACCTTGACCAGGAAGTGGGGTGCAAGGTTTTGGGAAGTATTTTGGGGGGAAAGACGTGTCCAAACAGCTCTTCCCCAGTAACCAGTATTAGTTTGGTGGTGGTAGCGGCCAATCCAAGGACAAAGGGTGGAATATTTTGTATCTTGGGGAAGTTTTGACCTAAGCTGGTAAAGATAAGCTTAGGAGGTTTTTCATGCAGGTCCCCACATCTGTACCCTAGAGTTCAGAGTGGGGGAGGAAGCTTGACAGCTTGCATAAAGGGGGAAGTAACCTGTGCCAAGAACAGGGCCTGCAAAATTTACTCCCCCCATGACACAAGGGGGGGAAGCAGGGACCAGACAGTGACTCAATCACAATTCAGACCCTGTCCTGCACCTACATGCAGCCACTTAGGGTAGATTGTTCTAATCTAGCTCACAGTGATGTTCCAAGGAGATACAATGAGCAGTATAATGACAGTGTTGAGTTAGGCCACAGATTTTTTACAGCATTTTAAATTACCCAAATGCATCAGTGTCCATTATAGACTAATTAAGTGTATTCAAATTACCCAAATGCTCTCATTTCTTGGGTGGCAAGATTTTTGTCTGAAAATGGAACAGGAGCTTTTGAATTAGAGGTGGATCCAGGGATTGTTTGTTTGTAAAGAAAAAAAATCCCAAAAATCTTTTCTTCCTCTTTTAAGCCCTTATCCTAAAATAAGCTATGCACAGGCAGACCTCTGAGCCCAGGAACAGTCCTGTGGAAGCCAAAGGGTGTAGGATTCCACCCCTGCAGAGCTCATTGCTGGACTGGGGCCAAATTTCAAACTCTATTGTTGTTGCTGTTGTGTTTGTTTTTAAAGACATGTTACATAAACCCTAAAAGTCTGGGATTTTATAAAATAAAAAATATTTTTACAAATTTTGCTACATCAATATGAAGAATGATACTATATCAACTGAAACCAAAGGTCTTTGATCAAATAACAGACTGTACTTAAAGATTAAGACATATGAATTAGACTTTTGTTTCCTCTATTCTGTTCCTTCTAACTGCCTCTGCTCCCACGTGTCACCTTCTCCCCTATTTTCATTCGCATTACCTTCATCTTAAATTTAAACAGGATCGAGAAGACTAGTCATTAATATAAACTGCTTAAATGTATTTGTTTGCTAAGCATATTTACACTCCCATCTGAAATACACCAACATGGACAACACCACAAAATTAGGACTTGGAAAAAAGTTGTGTGTGTGAAACCTTAATACACAACAACAATTAACTGTTTTTGCATCAAATCTATGATTTTTGTCATTTTCCACTGTCATTTGTCCTTTAGAGGTCATTGAAACTATGAACGTGATAAGCCTTGTTGCATTTAAACTTTTTAGTACTAATGCAGCTTAAGTATTCTATTTACATTTTTAATAACAAAGCTTATGGTGACAGTGTTATTAACACTAAGTATAGAAAGTAATTAATAGCTTCATCAAGTTCACCCAAATGCAGACTCTGAGATGTCCTAATAAACAATTTATCCTTCATCCAAGTTGAAGGGCTTCTATCTATTATTTTAGAGCCAAAAATTCTATCTGCCTTGAAA
The DNA here is from genome assembly GCF_965152275.1 of Natator depressus. Classification (NCBI taxonomy): domain Eukaryota; kingdom Metazoa; phylum Chordata; order Testudines; family Cheloniidae; genus Natator; species Natator depressus. The sequence continues at coordinate 148,162,491 of NC_134234.1, forward strand.
CTTACTTGGACTTTGTTATTTGGACTACAAACATTTTAAAAAAAAAGCCACCAAAATATCACTGAGGTTACAAAATAAAAAACAGCCACCATTTGTATAGGTCCTTCAAGGTTCTATCTTATGGTGCTGCCAAGTCAGCAGAAGGAAGACAAGTTAATTAAACTTATTCCAAGACAAGCCATTTTGTTTTCATAGTTCCTTCTGATAGTGCCCAAATGGGGATGTCAAAGAAAAAAGCTACAGTATGATGACTTGGTCTCCATAATCAAAGATTTTTTGGGGGAAAAAAGATACATTTCCATTTCATAATTGCTAACCATCATTGTAGATAGTACAATTTCGGAGCTCTTAAGAGAATAATACACATAACAGAGAGCAAAACAAATCAAACTAAAAAAAATGAAATGACCAAGGTTCAGTCAGAAAGCTCAGATCAAAACCCAGATTGAGATCCACATTTTGCAAGTGACCCCCAGACTTTGTAGTGCTCATTCATACACACACAGACACACACAGACACACACACACGAGGTTTGGCTATAGATTCTATAATGCCTGGCTGAACTTGTGTTGTCACAATTTGTCGAGACTAATGAATATGTCCTTAAAGTGAAGTAACTCGTAGACAAATAAACTAAAAATGTAATAAGATTATTCTGCCATATTTCAGAACTCTATGGAAATGGATTAGATTTCAGTTCAATAGTTGACACAGCACAAATGGTTTCTTTGGTAACAGGATTAAAAAAATATTGACATTTACTTCCCATAACAAGATTGATAATAATGCATTAGCTGCAACCATCAATAACTAACTTGACCATTTCACTGAACTTGCATACTAAAGATATTGACAAGGGAGGCACTTATTAAAAAAAAAGAAAAACAAGGCAAGAAAATGGAACCAACAAATCCTGCCGCAGAAATCAGAACATGACAGGATGAGCGCAACAGCCCCCAGTGAGGGTGCACTCAAAATACTTTTAAGAAGTGTAGTACCATGTCACTTTTAACATCTACATCTTCTTTTTCAGCTAACAATAACTCCCTTAAAACTTCTGACTAGATCTTGGAATTGAAGAGGAGACCAAATTGCTTACATCTAAAACAGAATAAGTTAGTCAGTAGTCTGTTGTGCTTTAGGGAAAATTGAAGAATATAGGTATAATTTCCCCAGTCAACACACAAGAAAATAATGCTCAGACAGTGGCCAGCTCAAGAGCTGAAGCTTCAGTTCAAAACTTTCTCCAGGGGTAGTCTGAGATGGTGGAAAGAACTCCCCCAGGAATGAAGGACCATCACTAACTTCACCACTTTCCACTCCAAGTGAAAAGCACATTTCTTTGACTTTGCCTTTTCTAACAAACACATAGCAATGGGTATATTAAAAAACATAACAAGACACTCCGTTGTGCACATTTCTTCCTCCTGGGGGGAAAAAAAAGAACAAACAAGTGACAGATGTATAGTCATGTTATTGAATGCCCTACTGGAAGGCATTCAGATGAGTCCAGTGTAAGAACCTATATACAGTAGAAGAGGGCAGTCCATTCCTATCCAGTGTGACAAAGCTCTGTCCTTGCCCCCGTGGATCCCGCATTTCCTGGCGGATTTTGCTAGCCTCAGAGGCTCACTGTGACCCTCCATGTAACCCTTCTCTCTCTAGAGACAAGGGTCACAGTCTACTGAGCCATTTTCATCATAAGCCAGCAAGGGAGGTGAGGAGAAGTTATCCTTTCTTGCACAGTCTCTGTTGTCTCCCAAACTCAGTGATTAATCGGGGGCAAATGGGGCGGGGGGGGGATACCAGCTATGGTAGCTGACCTTTTAGAAACATGACATGTACAGTTCCCTGGGCCACTTCCCCCACAGCAGCCCTCACTTCCTCAAGCTCCACTTCACCCTCACCTCAGGGCCTCCTTCCTTGTGCCTGATATGGTGTGTACTACTCAGTCTCTCCAACAGCGCAACTTCCTCCCACAGCTCCTGACATGCACACCCACCTGACTGACTGGGACTTTTAACTAGTATCAGCCAGCCCCTGATTGGCTTCAGGTGTCCCAATCAACCTAGCATTCTCCCTGCCTTCTGGAAAGTTCTTAATTGGCCCCAGGTGCCTTAATTGACCTGGAGCAGCTGCCATTTCACTTATCCTGGTACCAGGGATTTGTTGAGCCTGGAGCTAATATATCTATCTCCCACTACTTTTCTATAGCCATCTGGCCTTTCCCCGTCACACCAGCAAAGTACTTAAGTACACGCTTAACTTTAGGCACCTGCAACTTCAATAGGATTTACATTCACAGTTAAATACTTTCCTGAATTGGGGCCTAAAACAGCCCCAGTTTCATCTCCAATGCAGTTGGCTGATTAAAGCATTACAGAAAAGAGGAGGAGCTTATAGCTACCCTCCCTTCCAAAACCTTCTGAAAAATGTTCAAGTAATCATCACCTTATAATTGCTCATTATCAACCACCAAAGTCTTTTTATTTTTAAAAGGCAAAAACTACATTATAGTTTTTCAATTAACTGCTTGAGGCAAAAGTTAATGTTCTAATAAACTAGTTGTTAACTGATGTAATGATTGGTTTCCACATAGGTTATTGAGACTATAAACCATACTCAACAATTTAAAAAATCAATAGCATGTTTCAAAAATGTTTAGTGAATCTGGATCGGCTCCCTTGGTTAATTGGTTGTTTGCTGACAATTAATGACTGATTTTTCCCAATTTACAAGGTGGGACATGCTCAGCTACTTTTACAATTATCAGCTGATTGCTTCTGTTTCTTTGTTTTATTTTTTAATATCAAGGTACCATTAAACAGAGTTTGAAATCAAATCTCTCAGGTGCCAACACCAGGTTAGAGTCACTCAAATTTAAAGTAATTGCAGAAAACTACAACAGCAGAGAATGATATTAGCTGCATGTTAAGTTTTTCCAAGGCAGAAATCTGTCCAAGGCAAATACAAATGGAGACAAATGTTGGCAGTCATCTAAAGGTTAAACAGAATTCCATGTACTTATTTAATGCAACATTTACAAAGAGTGCAGAGCTGGGTGACATACTAATTATCCAGGGGGTTACAGATTTGCATTTTATTTCCTTGTACTGCTTCAGTAATGTGCTGTTCATTTTGCTTCTAAGTTAGGTTAATGTGTAGTCTAAAAGCTGCAGCATCTCCTGTCTTCCCTGTTAAAAATTTTATAAGAACTATATTTCACCTGCTATCAGTGTGCCTTCCCATCTAGAGATAGATGGCAGGAAGCTGAAAAAAAAGGGGGCTTGGAATATTGGAGCTTGTCTTAATTTCTTCCCTCTTCCTTTTTAACAATCCCCCCCATACCCCACCCCCCAAAAAATCACTTGTAGCCATCAAGTGCCTAACTCTCAGCGGTGTTCAGTACCTCCTGTTAGTTTTAATGGAAGTTGTGGAAGCTCAGTAGCTCTGAAAAATCAGGCCTTAGATAAACAAATAAAAGATAGGGTTGTTTCCACTGCTATTTCCTGTAAGTGGGAGATCTCCAGCAATGAGGACAGGAATGGGACTAATATGTTAAAAGTGATGGCCTTACTGTTGCTACTTATAAAAGTTGTCTCAGAGCTGCCACTTACAGAAATGCAGATTTGCAGAATATGTGGTAGCAACAGTTTCAGCAAGACAGTACTAGCTGTATTGTGTCAGAATATATTAAGTTATATCAAGCTTTTGTAGAATATGATACAATTCCATTCTTCTCAGTAGATGAGTAACCAGGAGGTATTCATGAGGATATGAAATGAGAAACATCTTCCTCTTCCAATTAATCACTAGTAAATTAATGAGCTCATGAATGCATAAATGTCTTTATATCATAAATATAACTAGCTATAAAAAGAACAAAAATATTCTATGCCTATATCTCATACTAAACCAATATATATCAACTTTCAAATTGGACTAGTTTGCATGATAAAAGGAACTAGGAATACTGTACATGTGCATTGTTATGACTTGATACAATAGTATCCTAACATTTTTTCTGTGAGAGTTTTGATTTTCATCATGAAAATAAACTGCACCAACATATAACTAATTCACACTGAACCCCAATGATCTCTTCCTTAAAATATATTCACAAGTATAGTAGCAGTGAATAATTTGTTCATGTAAGTGAGCTTCTCATCTCTTTACCTGGTAAATTGTGCTTCATTCAATGCAGCTTTTGTTATTTGTGCTGATCACTAGAGAGAAAGAGACATTTGAGCCTTCCAGGCCAACCAAATGTAAGTATTTTGCAAATGTGAGAACTCTCCAGTGCAAATTCTGGACTGCAACATCCTATTCAAAACACGTGACCTTATTCTCTTCTCACTTATAATGGTATAATTTAGACATGATTCCATGGCAGTCAATGGAGGCACAGTGATATCAAACTGGTATCGATCACAGTTGCCAACTTTCATGCGGTAAATAAGCACCCCGACTTTCACAATAAGCTAAAAATCAAGCTAATCCCATTTCAAAAGAACCCCAACACTCTATGTGACTAGATCCCCCCAGCGTGCAGTCTGGGACTGTGGTGGGCCCGCTGTGCACCTCTGACTCTCTTCCCCCTTGCTGGGAGCCAATCAAAAAAAAAAAAGCAACAAACTATAAACCAAACAAGCAACAAGCTACAAGCCAAAAAACTAGCCAACAAGCAACTCACAAGCTAATTAAGCCAAAAACAAACCCAATTTCTGCATTTTTAAAAATGGTTTTGGCATGTCTGGTATAGGTGGGGGAAGACTCAGACTCAACATCTGCTGATCACTTTAGAGTGTGATCTCTTCTGATCTCACAAACTAAATAGAGTAGGCTGGGTACATACACTGAGTAGAATATTCCAAGACAACCCCAGGTTCTCCAGGAAGTAGTGTTTGGGATTGAGTGGGTTCTACTTTTTGCTCTGATTTAGTTCTCAGCATGATGTTAGTGGAGGTTATGTAGGAATAAGTGGCCAATTTTCAACATGGCATAGAGTTAACAATGGGGCACTCCAAGCTAAGGCGCCAGGGCATTATGTAATATAGTCATTTGTGAGATAGGATGGGGGAGGGGGAGAGTTTGAATAATGAGTTGTTTGCAAATAACACCGAATTATTCCGGATTGTCAAGACTCAAGAAGACTATAAAGAACTCCAGAGAGGTCTATTATCAAGGCTTAGGCAAATGGATACCACAACAGCAGGTAATAATAATAGTTTTCACATGCAAGGTATTCCATTGATAGGAATAATCAGAACTGTGTGTATGCACTGCTGGTTTCTAAATTAAATCTTTACCTGTAAAGTGCTTTGGACTCTCTCCTCAGATTAGGAAAGAACGAGCACCCTACCCAATTCTATTTCAAGACCTTACCTCAGGGCACGACTTATTGTTCAAAACACAAAACTCATGAGGAAGATCAGAGCAGTTGCCCTGAGCAACACTAAAAGCAGTCCACAGAGACTTCATAGATTCCAAGGCCAAAAGGGACCATTGTGATCATCTAATCTGACCTCCTGTACAACACAGGCCATAGAACTTTCCCCAAATAATTCTTTCAGCAGATCTTTCAGAAAAACAGTCAATCTTGATTTAAAAATTGTCAGCGAAGGAGAATCCAATGGTTAACTGTTCTCACTGTTAAAAATGTACACCTTATATCTACTCCAAATTTCTTTACCTTCAGTGTTTCCCTTGCCTCTTTCAGCCCCCTAAAATAGGATACAACCTTCCCTTAAATGCTGAGTCATGTGACAGGCAGATAGGCCCAGAGTTACAAAGGAATTTAGGCATCTAATCCCAGATTTAGGTGCCCAAATCCCATTTTTAGGCACCACTATGGTCCGGAAAACCCACTCGGCAGCCACCTAGCCTGTAGGTGCCTAAATTCACTCAGAGCCTAAAATGTTGCAGTAAAAGTTCCCTAGTGCCTATTCTGTTTCTGTTTCTTGGCATGTGCACTGCTGCCTCTCTCTAGGTGTCTGGACACCTATCTCCCCCCTAAACCCTAGAGAAATCCACAAACAGTGGAGAGAGATACGGAGGAACCAAACCAAAGCCATCTATCCAAACCACAACCCCAGATCTAGGTTTGGATCTAGATTTGCAGCATGAATCTCTCTTTAATAGGTCATATCTGAACATCAAACCCATGAACTCCAAAATCTGGGAGAGTTTGGATCCAGATCTGCATTTTAAACCCTCAGATTTCAGATTCAGGTTTTTCCTTCAGCTTAATATCAAAATAAGTTTGGTTCTAGAACTACAGCTGGGTTCTGGAGTTAGGGTCCAGGGGCTTTCTTCAGGCTTTTCACAGGATTGTTCACTTGCATATGATGCAAAATATATTTAAGGGCTTAACATTTGAATTTTAAAAGTCTCAGTATTACTTAAAATATTAAATAAATGAAAACTTATTTGTGAAAATTGGCCTTTGAAAAGAGGGATTTTTCCTTTATAGAAAATATGCCAGAATGTAATCTGCCTTAAAAAAACAAAAACAAACAAACCTCTATTCACTGACTCCCTGAATCTCCATCTGGCTGCCTAGGCTTCGTAGCTTGGGTGTTGAAAGCCCACAGTCATAAAGATAGCATTCTTCCAACCCTCCATACATGTTATGTCAAGTTGCATCACGTCAGATGTGAAGTGATTTAATGTGCTGTGACACTGTGTAGCCCAGTGCTGTGCACTGCATTACAAACTGAGAAAAAAAAAATCAAAGGGACACAGAACCACACCCACTGATGATTTGGCTACCTCAATACACTGACAATACCAGGCTGTACTGTGCCATTGATTTTTAAGCAGGACACTGACATAAATGGGAAATCGGCTTTAAAATGAATGGCATGATATGGATCTCTGCCTTAGGTGGAGATGAATATTTTACCCTCTGGCCACGTCTCCATCTTTTTTTCAGACACCTTAAAAGACAGAGAGAGAGAGAGAGAGAGAAATCACTTTACATTCATAATTAAACATATTCCACGTGATATTAGAGTAGCTTACTAGTACATCTTCACTGTAGCCTAGTACAGCAAGGTAGTGAAGACCGGATTTTTCCAGCATTATTCACAGTAAATAATACCTTCATTACATTGATTGAAATGGGACTTCTTGTTGAGTAAGTACCGCCCAATATTTGTAAGGGGCAGAGTCTGGCCCTAAATGAGTTGAAGTGTGTTGATTATTCCACTACTGATTAGTTATTTCTAATTGGTATCAGTATATTTTGCCAGCCCTCACTGGAAAAGAAAGAGTTACAAGTCCATCACCAGCACATCAAACAGTGTCTTTTATGACAGCTGTCACTTCAGGTAGTAAATACCCAAATGCAGATCTTGCAACCAGTTAGCAGATTGCTAGAAGCAGGAATCTTTGTACTCATTTTTTGTTTTAAATGTTAACTAGTGTAGTGACAGCTGTGGATGTTTAATTTCCTAATTCCCCCTCTCCATTACGGACCCATCAGCCCCTGCCATTCATGAGCCAAAAAGGAGACAGAGTATCTTTCTCAAAGCTGAATTTTCACTTGGATTGCCTGTATTAGAGAAGCTTCATAAATGCTGACACCATTGCAGATTTAACAGCACCAATAAAATACTCAGACAATCTCTCACCACTGTATGCATTGTCACCTCACCCACCGAGAAATATAGATTAGTAATGTTTCCATCATCTTGCCAAATTAGGAATGCATGGCTTTCTCGGTGAAGCGAGGTTAACAGAGTTGTAAATGGGACGTCTCCTGCCACCTTAATATGGAGAGCGTGGTTATCCATGTGTGCTGGTTATATAAATGTAAATATATTCCCTCACACATGGGTGCCCAGAGACCTCCAAATTAAGGGCCCAATCCAGCTCCCATGAGAATGATCATTTATGTCAATGGGAACAGGTTAACCCCTTGGAAAGTGAGAGGCAAAAAATCCAATCTATGGTACAACTGTGTTATTTTACCACAGTGTGAATTAACTATCAACAAAAAAAGCTAAGTATCTTACACCTCCTCTAGATATTTATTTTCTGTTTTAAGTTATTAAAATTGTATTTATTTATTTTAGAAAAAACCCTATATAGCCCATAAACTTTTGTTTGTTTCCAAAATTAACTTTTTAAAAACCAGTAAGAGTGGCTTGTATTAAATATACTTTTAAAAAGTATTTTGGTGGCTACCTGTAGTTTTTCCAGTATTCCCTTTCCCCAAAATCTCTGTGTATTATGCCTCTGTTAACTGTGTCAATGCTGACACCTTCATTCATCACAGGAAGTAATTAGAGAGTAACATTATTTTTAAAGTTAGAGTTAGTACTGTAGCATCTAGGAACATCAATTAAGGACCAGGCTTCATTATGCTAGATGCTATACAGAAACAGATGACAGTCCCTGCCCCAAGAGAACTTACACAGTCTGGGTGTTGGATGGGACAGGTGGACAAAACAGAACAATGGGGGCAGAGATAAATGGATGGAGAGGATGAGGTAACAAAATCAGAGTTTAGCAGAAACTGGAAGTCTCAGGTTGCTACTTCCCTAACCAAGGTTTGTTCTGCCCATAGGGCCTGAGCGTTATATACCTCACAGCTTCCAGCTCAGGAATTCAGCTGCTGAACTTGGATTCCTTGTATGACAAGACGATGTTCTGTCTCTAGATTTCCATGTCCACCAACAGTACCTGTTTCTATATCCAAATAGATCTAACACCTATGTGACTTTTATGCTACTGGTAGTATTTTCTCTGGGACAGCACCTCACTTGAATGGGACTATTCAAGTGTTTGAAGTTCAACACATGCACAGGTATTTGCAGGACTGAGGCCTTAATGCGGAAGTGGGGTTTGAGCACAGGACTACAAGGCAGGAATTACTGAGTTTTAGTCCCGATACACTCTCCAGCCTTGGTCAAATCACAGCCTAATTTCAAAAGGGGCCACTGATTTTGGGTGCCTCAATATTTTGATGCCCAATTTGAGAAATTGTCTCCCTTTGAAAGTTTTGGCCTTAGCCTCTCTGTGCCTTAGCTTCCTCCCTCTGTTAAATGAAGATAATACTTAAGGCATCGCCAGTTGTTTAGCGCTGGTAAAGCTCTTTGAAGTTTAGGGTTGCCTGTGTGTTGCTCACCTGTTGGAATTGCTTTGCCCTTTTCTTTTGCCTTAAATTTAATTCTATGGTACTTTTGTGATGAGGTTCTCTACGAGCCTCTGTAGGTCATTTCACAGTAAAAAAAAAACACATTAAATTCACACACCGCCAGGAGGTGAGGAGGGTTCTCCAAGCCCATATGCTGTACAGCAGGTTTCTTATATAAATAGGTCACGTAACCTGCTGCCTCCTGGCATGAGATGTGTTCATCTTTTATTTGTTTGTACAGGTGGCCAGGGGGAGGAAGGGTAAGAATCACAGGAGGGTACCTGAGAAGGCAGAAGAAAATCAGTGTTCGCTCTGGGGTCAGGTGACTAGACGTCCCAGTATTTGTGGTTTTGTCTTATATAGGCAATTATAACCCCTCTCCCCCTCCCAGAAAAAAAAGTGTCCTGATTTTTCACCCTTGCTATCTGGTCATCCTACTCTGGGGGCGGGAGGGGGAAGAGTCTGATTTTTCAGATGCAACCTATATTATGAACTGCATAGGGTCCCTCACCAAAGGCTCTTATGCAAAGTAAGCTGCCACGGGATAAGAGGGAAGGTGCTCTCGTGGATTGGTAACTGGTTAAAAGATAGGAAACAAGGGGTAGGTATAAATGGACAGTTTTCAGAATGGAGAGAGGTAAATAGTGGTGTCCCCAAGAGGTCTGTTCTGGCACCAGTCCTATTCAACATATTCATAAATGATCTGGAAAAAGGGGTAAACAGTGAGGTGGCAAAATTTGCAGATGATACAAAATTACTAAAGATAGTTAAGACCAGGGCAGACTGCAAAGAAAGAGATCTTGAAGTCATTGTGGATAGTTCTCTGAAATCATCTACTCAATGTGCAGTTTTCAGAGAAGCAGCCATGTTAGTCTGTATCCACAAAAAGAAAAGGAGGACTTGTGGCACCTTAGAGACTAACAAATTTATTAGAGCATAAGCTTTCGTGAGCTACAGCCCACTTCATCAGATGCAGTGGCAGTTAAAAAAGCAAACAGAATGCTGGGAATGATTAAGAAAGGTATAGATAATAGGACAGAAAATATTATGTTGCCTTTATATAAATCCATGGTACGCACACATCCTGAATACTGTGCGCAGATGTGGTCACCCCATCTCAAAAAAGATGCACTGGAATTGGAAAAGGTTCAGAAAAGGGCAACAAAAATGATTAGGGGTTTGGAATAGCTGTTATATGAGGAGAGATTAATAAGACTGGGACTTTTCCGCTTGGAAAAGAGATGACTAAAGGGGGGATATGATAGAGGTCTATAAAGTCATAACGGGGTGGGAAAAGTAAAATATTATTTATTCCTTCTCATAATACAAGAACTAGGGGTCACCAAATGAAATTAATAGGCAGCAGGTTTAAAACAAACAAAAGGAACAAGTTCTTCACACAACACACAGTCAACCTATGGAACTCTTTGCAGAGAACATTGTGAAGGCCAAGACTATAACAGGATTCAAAAAAGAAATCGATAAGTTCATGGAGGATAGGTCCATCAATGGCTATTAGCCAGGATGGGCAGGAATGGTGTCCCTGGCCTCTGTTTGCCAGAAGCTGGGAATGGGTGAGAGGGGATGGATCACTTGATGATTACCTGTTCTGTTCATTCCCTCTGAGGCATCTGGCACTGGCCACTGTCGGAAGACAGGATACTGGGCTAGATGGACCTTTGGTCTGACCCAGTAGGGCAGTTCTTATGTTCTTATGGAGTTATTTTAAGTCAGATACCATAATATTATCTGCTGCAAACTCATGGAAATAGACAAATTTTTGTGGGGGGAGGGGAGAAGGAGTGAGAAAGAGGTCAGCACTAGAGTTAAAAATAAAATGGCTGTTGAGTAGGTTTGTATCTTGACTATATTTTTTGACTTTTAATAGAATAAGATAAATGAGCTTTTATTCCAAAATTAGGGTATGCATTAATAAATAAAAAAACACTTGGGGGGGTGGGGCACTAAAGCTTCACCCCAAGCACTCAGTTATGGATATCCAGCACATGCATTTCAAGAAAGTAGATGAGACTAAAAGGTAACAATTGTGTCAATAGCTAATATTTTGATTTTTTAAGTAGGGAGAATCTGCTGACGCTTCTCCAGTCTTTGATATATTCCCCTTGCATGCTGAAGATGAGACTGATTTCAAATCCACAGGTTTGCTCTGTCCCATTGAAATGGACTTTTTGAAACATGCCAGCGTGTTTATTTCAACATTATTTACAATTGTGATTTATTATAAATCTTCATCTGATTTAGAAATGCAAATCTGTTGGCTGTTTGGTTATATACAAAACTTGTGTTTGTTTAGACATCAGAAACCACACACTTCTAACTTAGTGTGTTAATTTATAGACCCCCTCAAATCTAACTTAATGTACTGATTTATAAACATTAAACAAGAAGTTCAAATTGATTAATGTTAACTCTGCTGTCAGATTTATGCTTCCTCACTAAGAACACAGCTGTACCTCATTGGTTGGTTTACCAATGCTAATGTTAATTAGTTCTCTAGCTGTCTGATCAGAAAATATCTTCTTTCCTGACCATTAAGTTCTGATTTATCTTTTTGATGTATAACTATGTCTGATAATTTGTTACCACAGAGTCCTGATTGATTAACCCTGTGTGTTAAAATTTGCAACATAAATTTGAAAAGCTCTGAACTAGGTGTTAAAAAAAAAAAAAAGTTGTGACTGCTTTATGACTGAAAAATAATCCTCAGGAGTACAGCGTTTTACACAATTTCGCTGTGGAATGAAAAAGTAAATTGGGAGTGTGTGTGTGAGTTTTCCTTTTCTAGTCTTTCCTTATTTTTGCACTTGCAAATGACTCCCAGAGGCATTTCATCAGAATTTTCTGAATGTTGGCTTCCTAGTATTGGACCTGACTGAACTGAAGGAACTACAATATGTTGAGCTCCTTGATGGCTTTTGGGGGTCTGATCTGGTTTCAATTCGGCTTTATCGTCCATGTGTATTTTTCATCCACTGAAAATCACTGCTGTGTATTTGGACTTGAAGTGCAGCTTGGACACTTGTATGACAGACTATTAATTATATATCTGCTGAAGTTGTTATTTCTCTGACAAACTGCTGCAAAATTTATGTTTATCAGTTCTGTGCTCTCACCTACTGAGTGTTGAGTTAATGCCCTCTGGGAGAGGGACTCATTGCCATGGCGATCCCGGAAAGGGTCAGAAAGCCTTGGACAGGGATTAGCCTAGGAGAATAATGACCTTCCAGGGTCCCCTATGCTCAGCAAAGGGATTTTATGGTTCTCATAAATATTATACAAAATTTAGCTGATCCTTTTTGTTTATTTTTATCGAACATTCCTCCTTACATGTGCTGGATTTATTGGGGTAGTTTCCCCAGTACCCATTTTTTGTGGAAAGGCTTTGTTTTACTTTTGAGCTAAGCCACTGGAGAAGGGATGCATGGCTGTCTATTCTGTTAGGGCCAAATTCCAGTCCATTTGAAATAACTGATTTTAATGAGCTCAGGATTTGAACATTGAAGAAGTAGCAGCGAATTTAGAAAAGGGGATGTGATAATTATTGAAAAATCTATATAATACAGAAATCATGATCAAGGATTTGTTTTTGCTTTTCTTAACCTCACAACAGTATCATGGAGGAACTCCTCTTCTTCCATCAAAGTACTTTATATGGTGTTCATCCCTGTAGTTTCTGGGGCTCGACTCCACAAAGGACTTAAGCACTGTGTCGCTGGGCATTCCAATGCCTAACTTTGAGGCAGCTCCAGAAATCACAGAAACAACACTGTGATCCACAAAACCTGAGTTAGGCACCTAGGCTCCCTAACCAATGAATGGAGAAAGATAGGTGCCTAAGAATGTGATCCACCAAAGCCTTTGAAAAAAAAAATCACAAGATGGCGTAAGAAGTTTGTTTCCAAAGAATGAGACGGAGAGACAACCATTATTAAAGAATCTGTTACTATGGGGCCTCAGAGACAATCTACTAAAGTCAATGGCTCCACTGGGAGCAGGAGCAGGCTCTAGATGCAAGAAATTCAATAGAAGTACTGAACTCAAGCAAGGAAAGTGCAGTGTTTAATTACCTGAAATAACCAATTATCTGGCAAATTTTAAAGAATATTTACCTGTCATGTGTTTGTCTATATGTCTTTGTCCTTCATAACTGCTTAACAGGGTATCCATGTAGAAACAGAACTTTTCTCCTTCACTCTTCTCCTGCCAGATTCATCTAGTTGATGCCATGATCCAGTGCATGTGTGACACGAGACTCACTTCTGTTCCAAATTGTGACATTACTGAAAGCAGAGAAGAGCAGCTGGCTGGCTACAAAGGAAAATTTTTGGCTCTGTATATGCCTCATGATATCAAGGCATACGGAAATGAAAGACAAAAAAAGTCACAGTTCAAGGGGCTTTGGGGGATAAAATATTGCAAATTTGAAAGTAAACTTTTTAGATTCAGGGTAGGATCTGTGTCTCTTCTGATAAGATTGTATGGAGCCTAGCACAAGAGGCCCTAGTCCCTCTACAGGCAGGGCTGGTAGCCCCAACCTATATTAATTGTGCCCAAGACTTCCCATTCTAAGACCCTGCTGTTAATTGCTTACAATTTACCTGAGATTTAAACATTTGGGATGAAATTTTCCATGGTGGGTGTCTATCTCAGATTGAGTTATATTTTGGAAAATTTCAGCACAAATGGTTCAGCCATTACTGAAGACAAGATTAGGAGGAAAATGCATTGTTTGCCAATGTTAAAAAATTCTAGTGACTTTTTTCCATTGAGAAGCTCTAGCAACTCCATGCTGTGGAGAAGGGACTTCAAAATTGATACGGGAAGCAGGGTGCCTTTTTGTCCTCCTCTCATGAAAAGCCACACAAATTTGACCAAGTTCGAAGCCTCTGAGGGAAAAAAAATCAGTTTGCCCATGCTCAGAGATTTCCTAGAGTTTAGCAGTTAAAATCCTCAAAGATTCTATCCTCACTGAGCCAGGCCTACATTACAGACCTGTATTGGTATAACTATCTCGCTCATGGGTGTGAAAAATCCACACCCCGGAGTGACGTAGTTATACCGCCCTAACCTCCCCACGTAGAGAGCGCTATGTCAATGGGAGAGCTTCTCCTGCTGATATAGCTATCACCTCTCGGTAAAGTGGATTAACTATGCCAATGGGAGAAGGTATCCCATCAGCGTAGCAGTGACTTCTTTAAAGTGGTACAGCAGTGCAGCTGCACCACTGTATTGCTGTATGTGAATAAAAGCCCTAAGTATGCTCCAGCCTTTCACGGCTCCTATTACTGACCAGACAATGCATGGAGTCATCCCCAGGGAGCAACTGAGCATGCTCCAGCTCTACGTTAGAGGAGCCAAGCCAGACTCTCTCTGAGTAATGGCTGCTCTTGACTGTGGTGGAGCCAGGCACCATAACAGAAGGGAAACTGTCTCTGCTATGCTCTCAATGACACTCTGCCCTCCCCACTACCACCCAGACAGCTTGGAAGAGGAAACTGTTTAACTTTAATGCAAAGGGGACAAGAGCCAGAGCAGGAGGGGAGGGAAAGGAATAGACTGGGACAAGGAGTCTAGTGCAAGTGGAGTGGGTGGGGACAGTGAAAGAAACTGGGAATGACTTGATGATTTCCTCCATATTGGACATGCTCCAGCATGGGGTGGAGCCGGACTTTTCCTGCAATAACAGCTCTGGCTCAGGGGGAGTAGATAAGGACAAGGAGCAGAGGGTGGGGATGGGAAGACAGGGACTGAAGGTTAGCAGAGGGAGAGGAAAGAGGAAGTGGGAATTCAGAGAGGGAGATTTGGACTGGGCAGGTAGGGAGACTGGTGACAAGGAGTCAGGGGGGATGGTCTGTTAGGCAGTCCAGAGGGATGAGACTAGGACTGGCTGAGCAAGGAACTGGGACTAGAAGCCTAAGGAGCAGAGACTGGAACAGACTAGATGAGGAAAATAAAATGGCATTAGGGCAAGGAACCTGAGGTGGGAAAGAGAGGACTGGGACAGACAGCTAGGAGGGAACAGAGCAAATGTGGTCAAGCTTGAGGGGAAAATCAGCACAAGAGTCTATACTCCCCAGAGCATACTCCTCTCCAGAGCCTGGAATAGAACCCAAGTTCTGAATCTCACCATCCCTCTGCAGTTAGCAAATACACGTGAAACTGGCAAAATGTATCTCATCCCCTCCACTGATGGTCCACAGAGAGGATGACAACCTACTACTGCTATCAGTTACTCCATTAGCTCACCTGGCACAGGTCAGTGCAGGGGATCTGGAAGTTCCAACCCTGGTGATGGCTCATGTGAGTATCAGTACAATGTCACATGATGCAATTATTTTTTTTTTCATTTTGATCTTTTAAAAGACTTCATTTTTGTGTGTAGTTTCCTATGTTAAAAGAACATTAAGGTTGTAAAGTCAAGTACCCAAAAGTTAGGAAATGCCAGAATTAAGATGACTTGTGCAACCTTAATTCCCCCTCACACTCTGATGCATATGCCTTATGATACAATTTCTAATTTCATGATTACATACTGTTTTTTCCACAGGACCTGTGCATCCTTTATTGCATGGGATAGTTCTGCTTTGGTGATTAATTGGGGTTATTGTAGTGAAGGAAACTTGCATGTAAGATGCCTGCTTCATTTGTTGCAGATGTTGGAACATGTGTCCTATTAGTAGTACTAGTGAGGGGTCTAGGTCTGCCCAACACTGAAGCCACTAAGTCCAGGCTTCAACTGACTTCTTGAGACAATGAAGGGGAAAAAAAAAAACAGGAGCAGGATTGAGATCAGGGATAAAGAATCAGGGATCCAGAGGGGGATATTGAGCAGAGAATCCCCAAGCGCCCACTGCTTCTCAAAGTCACCTAAGACTTTGTCATCTAAGACAAAGTCATCTAAGCCGACACTGCCCAGAGGAACTCTGTCCCACAGGTATGATCGGATAAGGGACCTGATATAGGGACCCTACATCCAGCTTCCTCCTCCAGGTATGGTGGATGGTTGTCTTGGCCAGTGCCAGGAGGAGGTTGATGCGGAGGTCCTGCAACTTTATGGGGCCACAGTTGGAGTGTGCAAGGACCAGAGCAGAGTACAGACTGTCTCAGGGGGTTCCTTGCCCTCCTCAGGTGGCAGCAGTTCCCAGCCTTTGTGTTGGGGCAGGACACAAGGGTAAGGAAGTAGATGGCATGAAGCACAAGTGCGTACAGATGTTTTCTGGGCATGCTTTGGGGACAGACCGACTGGATGTCATTCAGCCGACTTAGGCTGCATGTTGGGGGCTGCTCAGGGATGCTTGCAGGACATGGGCCCAATGTCAAGTTCCAGAGCACCAGGGGTGAGTGGTGGGCAGAGAGCACCCTTCCACAGGACCTGCTCAAGGAAAATGAGAGAAACAGAAAGCAAGGATGCCCTCACCTCCTGGAGCACATGATGGGGGACACATGGGTAGACAATCCCCCACACTGTCTGAGCACCATGGGATCCACCCAATCCCTCTGGCCATAGTTTAGGTGGTCTCCAACTCTGGTGCTTCCAGCCAGGACCAACCTCCAGCACACCAAGGGAGATTCCACCACCTGCACACATAGGTGAGGTTTGTGTAGCACGGTCTCTGCGAGGAGGTCCTTCCCCTCGGTGGCTGCTGCAGACCTGGTTGCAGAGACCGGCTTCCAGATCCTGAGGAAGTCCTGGTAGAAGATCAGCAGCTCAGAGAGGTCTCGGGGTAGACCTCTCAGGAGGAGATAAGAGTGGCTGATTGTATCAGCGTCCTCGAAGGCAGTGGAGGAAGTGCACGCCATTACGCTCCATTGGAAGGCGTGTAGTGAATGAAGCAGGGGAGGAAAGGATAGTTTCATACCTAAGAGAGTTGAATGATGCCCTGGAGTATTAGATTCATCCTTGATTCTGCCACAGAGTTCCTGTGTAGTGCTAGACAAGTTACTTAAACCAGACATTTCACAGGCAGTCACTAATTGTGTGTTCCTCATTTTCTGGGTGCCCAACATGAGACCTTGGTGTTTGACTTCTACAAGTGCTGAGCACTCACAGCTGCAAGTGAAGTGAAGGGGAGCTGTACCTGAATACATAAAGTGCTAGTGTAATGCTAAGTACTCTGAAAAATCAGGCCCAAGGTGTCTCAGAATTGGCACCCAAAATTAGTGAAATCTTTTGACCCCAGTCTCTCTGTGCCTCAGCTCCCTACCTGTACAATGAAGTTAATACCTATTCTTCTCACACGGGTATTGTGAAGATAAATTAATATTTCTGAAGCACTCAGATACTGTAGTGAGGGGAATCATAGAAAAGCCCATTAGTAATAATTCTGTCTTCAGGGCAGAGTGTGTATAAGTCATGGAGCCACACTCTGAACAATTATTAGAAAACAAAATATTGAATGGCTGCTCATTAAGCAAGCGCCATCCATTCTGTGCACTGAAGGAGGCAGGGGTCCACCAGGAAAAAAGAAGTGTGTGATCATGTGATCTTCTATATCCTAATGCATGTATACATGGGGCCTGAATCAAGGTTGCACAGACCACCTTAATTCTGGTATTTCCTAGTTTCTGACTGCTTGACTTTACAAGCTTAATAATGTCCTTTAACATAGTTTTTGGTGTTTAATCATTTTAAGTTGGCATGGTTATTTAGTCTAGAATTTGTGATTAGGTAAAAGTCTACAACATACAACCGAGATTTCAGTCAATCTCCATCGCAAAGACATAATTCATTCCAAAATAGGATTATAGTACAGAGCTATGGGATGTGTCATTAACATCTTGGTAATAACAGTGACCAATATATTAAATTGGTTTTCCCCAAGACTCTCCTCTCTGCCCCCCTCCAGATCATTTATATGCAAGTATCATGCACTGTATTCCAATTTTTAATAATGCCTGTGTACTCCTTAAGGTAATATTCTCTGTCTGCACAGCCTACTTCATTTTAGTCTTCTTTAGCTTTGATTTCGGCTGTCTCAACTCCATGGGGACAAAATCCTCTCAAAGTCCTAAGTATGTAAGCCCAGTGGCTGAACTGCCTTCCTTTTCCAATGCTAAGGGACACCTTAATTCCTTTGTTAAGCCTTTGAAAATGACAAGTAAAGATTTACAATCCCTGCAGGGGTATGAAAAGGAAACCATCCAGATGCCATCACACGGTTCTGTAGTAACCCTCTCCCACAATTGCCAAATGCAGGAATGTGGTAAAGAAGCTGAATACTCAGTACAAGAAATTTCACAAATCATTAGCAATGCTACATCAAAATAATAATGAACAAAAATCAAATGGGAACCCAGCAGGCTGAAATCCCCTGGGTTTGCTGGAAGGAGCATAAGTGAGAATTCAATGTCACATTTTGTACAAATACTATTTTGAACTAAATAAGTGCCTACGTCTAACACAGGAAAGGATACAGACCACACACAAAAAGTAGCATAAAATCATTGACTGAATCACCTTCAGGCCACAACAACTGACTAATTGTTTAGTGATCCCTTGGTATCCCTTAAGGCATAGGGACAGAGGCTAAATGTGTAAGATTTTCCAGAGGGTGTGTGCAAGTAAACCCACTGCTCAAGCCAGCCTAATTTTCATATTAGCCTTTCCTGAGACATCGCTGGACAAGCATGAAACTGATTTTAAGCTCTTTCAGCACAGAGCCAGAAATGCAGATCTGGGAAATCTGAAACTTTCCACCAAAATTTCTTACTGGAATGTGACCCTTTTCCTTGCTCTGAACTGTCAGTGACAAACAAGTCTATCAACAGGTTATTCATAACAGTCTCACTTTTAAACTCCCCAGATTTTTAGAGGATGGAGAGTCATCATTAAAACATGGCAAACTATTTACAACAAATAATTTATTACCATTTCAGTACTTTTTCTGTTAGCTTGTTATGTGAACAGGTCTGTTTTATTAACTCATTTGTTACCTAAGTGATTCAGCCATAGGGTGACCAGACAGCAAGTGTGAAAAACCGGGACAGGGGATGGGAGGTAATAGGGGCCTATATAAGAAAAAGACCCAAAAATCAGGACTGTCCCTATAAAATCGGGACATCTGGTCACCCTATTCAGCAAATGCTTTATGCAAACATATTTCAGACTGTGGGTTGCTCTCCAACCTGTCACTGCACCATTGCCAAAGTATTCACCATGCATAATTTTCTGTTTCCATTAGCCTGCTAAGTCACATGATACAGTTTCTGCTGCCTGACTGGATAATCAAAGCTTTAATAAGTGGGAGGAGGGGTGGAGTAAGTCATTTGTGACACCAATGCATTCTCATGAGCATCTGAGAGATTTCTGGTGCAAATATTTGTTGGAATCCATATACACACAGGTGTCTGCATCACTCCCTCGTTCCACAGTCTTGCAAACACTAAACAAAAAATAATTCTCTCCTATGAACGTTCATGAGAAGCAAGGGAAAAGGATTCTAGATTTATGGACAGTGGTAGGATACTTGAATAGCATGTGCTTAACATGTTATAAATACCTAGAGAGAAAGCGATGAACTTTGTAGATGAGTTATCGTAAATCCTAGCATTATATGAAGATGGGTGGAGTTTTTCCTCCCTCTACTAAAAAACATAAGTAAATATTAGTGCTTATGAAATATATTGAATTGGATGCAATTGGTCCATTCTTGAGCCAGAGGTTAGGTACAGGATAGGCAGTGGTAATGGAGTATTTTACCATTGCACTGCCCCGAGATCCTGGAGAGACCATTTCCAGGGGCTGAAAGCTAGTTTCCAACTATGCGTCATTAAATCATTGACCTGGTGGTATCTGTCATGATCTAGGGATTTGGTTTACCTCAGACCACTGTCTTTCACTAACTCCAGATCCCCAGTTACCTTCCTATCTGTTCCCATTTTTCTGAACCCCTGTGGCCTCCTCTTCTTCAGCCACCCCTTCCCCAGTGCCCATGGCATCTTAGCTCAGTTCACATGTGCCGGTGAACTCCTAAGTCATCACATGTCAAGTGGTCAGTAAATGCAGCAATTTGTGTGAATCTAAAAGTTCATATCTTCCATAGGACTAGCCAGGGTCTTTTGTATAATTAAAGTTAAAAAAAAATATTCTCCAGTTTTTCTTACAGAGATGAATTTAGTGGAATTCAAATATAGCCTAAATTCAGCTCCGAATGCCATCCATTTCTGTGGAGTTACACCAGGGATGGATTTGGCCTCATATTACACTGTAGGCCCCTCCAGTAGCCATCCACACTGCTGCCTCTCAAGTTTCAGGTCTTCCTATAATTGAGTTTAAATGGTAGTTTTGCTAGATTGACAAATCTTTACAGGAATCTGTGAAGAGCAGGGGTGAAAGTTGAGTGACTTACCAGTATGCTGGGGCCAGCTCTGGCCCCCAGAAGGGGCAGGGCCTAGGGTGGAAGGGGCGGGGCTGAGGGGATCAGAGTCAGCCCCAGTCCACCCTGTAAGGTGAGTGCCCCTCCTCCCCCACTGGGGTAGCACTAGCAGCAGCAGCCCCGGGCTCCGGTGGCTATTTAAAGGGCCCGGGGCTCTCCTGCTTCCACTGCCCTGGTCCTTTAATTAGCCACCGGAGCCCTGGGGAAGAGGCGGGGCTCCAGGGGCTATTTAAAGGACCGGGGTGGCAGAGGCAGCTGGAGCCCCAGCCCTTTAAATAGCCCCTGGAGCCCCTGCTACCCCAGGGCTCTGGGGGCTATTTAAAGGGCCTGCAACTCCCCTGCTTCTACCGTCCCCGTCCTTTAAATAGCCCCTGGAGCCCTGGAGTAGCAGCGGCGGGGCTCTGGCGGCTATTTAAAGGGCCGGGGCGGTAGAAGCAGGGGAACCCCGGGCCCTTTAAATAGCCACCGGAGCCCCACAGCCGTTACCGCAGGACTCCAGCAGCAGCCACTGCTAGAAGCCCCAGGCCCTTTATATTGCCCCCTGGGGAAGCCAGGCTGCCCTAGTATGGTGCACCGGCTCTTGCCGGTATGCCGTACCGGGGTGTACCAGCTTACTTTCACCTCTGGTGAAGAGTATATGAATATGAACTATTTCCCACATTGGAAAGATGTGTACATTACCAAACTGCAGCATGAAATAGAACTCCTTAAACACTCCTTCGCAGCTCTTTAGCATGTTGAAAACTAGCATTTGACTGCCCATTACTGTTTCACAGGACCCTCCCATGAGAACTCCTAAGTTACCCTGATATTTTGGAAAGCATGACAAAGGCCTGCTCAAGGTAGGGTGTTAATTAGGGTATACAACAGGAACCAATAATAGACTACGTAATAGGAAAGCAGAGGGTTTGTGTTTAAGAACCATGCAATCATTATGCTAGAGTTAAGAGGGTCATTTTAATTATAGATCTTGTTTATGTTCAAGGGTTGCTATCTCAGTTGTGAACTTTTTCTTCAGATTGCAACTTGGTATACAAGACCTCAGCTTGGAAACTAATGTTTACACTACCTAAAAAAAAGCAACAATTTGGCATTTGAGACTTACATACCTAGGAATTCTTTATACTTTTAGAGCCCCCCAAAAAGCCAGTTTCTTTTGAAAAAAAGTTGTTGTTTTTTTTAAATTCATCTAGCCACAAAATGGTGTAATTAAAACAAAATTAAAGGAATTAAAGAGTCACTGCAGCTAGAGGCTATCATATGTTGACAAAATCATATTTTAAAATGTACTGAATATTCTGGATATCAGCTGATGAAACTTTGGTGTGGCAATCCCTGCTCTTCCCGTAATCACCTGCATCAGACTCCCTCTCCTTTTCTCCTTTGGAGCCTTCCTGCCTGGGCCTCCGCCACTGGAAGTTAACCCTAAACTGCCCATTCCTATTAGCTGACTGAGTTTTTCTATGCACAGTCCATGGAGCCGTGCATATCCCTCCTCATATTGTCCCTTAGGTCATGCCCTCTGAAAGTCCCTAGCCTCAGTGAAGGCAAGTCCACGGAGGGGGACAGCGCTGCTGAGGTGACTGACTTCCATCCATGAGGAAATGTCCAGGAGATCCATGCCAATCTGGGTTGGTGCTCAGGATGACTACAGACTGTAAAGACTTGCAAGATCCTTTCTGAAGAAGGCCCTGCAACCTATTTCTACTGTTTGCTTTAGAATTTAACTTCTTGTCATCCACACTGCAAAACTGGGGTAAAATCCTAGCCCCATTGAAGTCAATGAGAGTTTTGCCATCGACTTAACCAGAGGCAGATTTTCATCCTTGAACTTTAATCATGGTAAAAATGTCAAATTAGTCCTTTCCCTTGGAATATACCATCTGTGCTTTAGGCCGGGCTTGTGACATGCACATATTTCTAATTCTAGTCTCCAAATTTTAGCAAATGACTCACTCAGCACTTTGAAGCTAAATCAAAACACAGCACAAACCATGTTGTTTCAACTTCCAGGTTCTAAAGAGTGCGTTTCATTTGCTGTTTTTGTTCTCCCTCAGCCCCAAGTCATGGATATTTGTGCTTTTGGAATGTAAATGAAGGGGTACTAATCAAATTATTCTCATTGGCTGATGAAACTCTCTCTCTAGTCCTCTTCCTGGGTGCCTGCTGTATTGTTCCACCTTTACCATGTAAAATGCTTTTCACCTAATTTTTCATTTTTAAACAAACACAGATAAGTTTTAGATTAACAAATATACAAATATGAAAAATAGTACAACCTTAAACTACTACCTGAGGTTACATTTCCACTGTGTCAAAATGAAAGTTGTTCTAAAAGGTGGAGTGTCAACCTTCAATATGAACAGGAGTACTTGTAGCACCTTAGAGACTTAACAAATTTATCTGAGCATAGGCTTTCATGGGCTACAGCCCACTTCATCGGATACATAGAATGGAACATTTATATATACACACACATACGGAGAATATGAAAAGGTGGAGTAAGAAGCTAATTAATTAAGATGTGCTATTATCAGCAGGAGAAAAAAACTTTTGTAGTGATGATCAAGATGGCCCATTTAGACAGTTAACAAGAAGGTGTGAGGATACTTAAGATGGGGAAATAGATTCAATATGTGTAATGACCCAGCCACTCCCAGTCTCTGTTTAAACCCAAATTAATGATATCTAGTTTGCATATTAATTCAAGCTCAGCAGTTTCTCATTGGAGTCTGTTTTTGAAGCTTTTCTGTTGCAAAATTGCCACCTTTAAATCTGTTACTGAGTGGCCAGAGAGGTTGAAGTGTTCTCTGACTGGTTTTTGAATGTTATGATTCCTGATGCCATATTTGTGTCCATTTATTCTTTTGCGTAGAGACTGTCCGGTTTGGCTAATGTACATGGCAGAGGGGCATTGCTGGCACATGATGGCATATATCACATTGGTAGATGTGCAGGTGAACGACCCCTTGATGGCATGGCTAATGTGATTAGGTCCTATGATGGAGTCACTTGAATAAATATGTGGACAGAGTTGGCATCTGGCTTTGTTGCAAGGATAGGTTCCTGGGTTAGTGTTTTGTTGTGTGGTTGCTGGAGCATATTTGCTTCAGGTTGTGAGGCTGTCTGTAAGCGAGGACTGGTCCGTCTTCCAAGTTCTGTGAGAGTGATGGGTCATCCTTTAGGATAGGTTGTAGATCTCTGAAGATGCACTGGAGAGGTTTTAGTTGGGGGCTGAAGGTGACAGCTAATGGCATTCTGTTATTTTGTTTGTTGGGCCTGTCCTGTAGTAGGTGACTTCTGGGTACTCTTCTGGCTCTGTCAATCTGTTTTTTCACTTCAGCAGGTTGGTATTGTAGTTGTAAGAATGCTTGATAGAGATCTTGTAGGTGTTTGTCTCTGTCTGAGGGATTGGAGCAAATATGGTTGTATCATAGAGCTTGGCTGTAGACAATGGATCATGTGGTGTGTCCTGGATGGAAGCTGGAGGCACGTAGGTAAGTATAGCGGTCAGTAGGTTTCCGGTATAGGGTGGTGTTTATGTGACCATCGCTTATGAGCAAAGTAGTGTCCATTTGTTTAGGCTGAGGTTGACGGTGGGATGGAAATTGTTGAAATCATGGTGGAGTTCCTAAAGGGCTTCTTTTCCATGGGTCCAGATGATGAAGATGTCATCAATATAGCGCAAGTAGAGTAGGGGTGTTAGGGGACGAGAGCTAAGGAAGCATTGTTCTAAGTCAGCCATAAAAATGTTGGCATACTGTGGGGCCATGCGGGTACCCATAGCAGTGCTGCTGACTTGAAGGTATACATTGTCCCCAAATGTGAAATAGTTGTGGGTGAGGACAAAGTCACAAAGGTCAGCCACCAGGTTTGCCGTGACATTATCCATTCTCTGCACCCGATGAAGTGAGCTGTAGCCCACAAAAGCTGATGCGCAAATCAATTGGTTAGTCTCTAAAGTGCCACAAGTCCTCCTGTTCTTTTTGCGGATACAGACTAACACGGCTGCTACTCTGTAACCTTCAGTATGAAGGCTTTGGGTTTTGTTACTGTGCCACAGCCCAATTGCTCTTTATGTTTACTATTTGTCCTGAGATAGCACAGAGGCCCCAGTTAGGATCTCATTTTTCTAGACAATGTGCTTACATAAAGACTAATCCCTGCCCCAAAGAACTTAGTCTAACTAATGTTAAATGTAAAAGGTTAGTTTTTAAGTCTGGCAATTGATGCTTTGTTACAATGTTGGAGACCTGAGCTGCATTCTAAATATCAGGGCTTAAATTTTTGGTGTATCAGAGGCTCACCAAATAGCTTAGTCCAGGGGTCGGCAACCTTTCCGAAGTGATGTGCTGACTCTTCATTTATTCACTCTAATTTAAGGTTTCGCGTGCCAGTAATACATTTTAACATTTTTAGACGGTCTCTTTCTATAAGTCTATAATATATAACTAAACTATTGTTGTATGTAAAGTAAATAAGGTTTTTAAAATGTTTAAGAAACTTCATTTAAAATTAAACTAAAATGCAGAGCCCCGCGGCCCGGTGGCCAGGACCCAGGCAGTGTGAGTCCCACTGAAAAATCAGCTCGCGTGCCATAGGTTGCCTACCACTGGCCTAGTCATTAGTGCTCTGCATTACTATGCAAGTCATTTCTGGCCTGGTCAACACTGGTCACAACCAACAGCCTAAAGTATTCACTGCTGAAGTCAATGGAGGTATGCTATTAGAGAGTTTGGCCCAGAAGGTGTTTTTCTTCAAAGCCTAAATACATTTAGAGAAGTTACATTACTGACTTTGGTTTAGAGCCTGACTTTAGAATATGCACAGCTGGTACAAGAAGGTGATAAAGTGTGTCTTTAAAATCTTTTATTTACAGAAACTTTTAGTTTGCAAACCGAACAAAACACCACCCCTCTATTTAAGCTCTTCCAATGCATTCCGAAAGCTGCCCCTTCACAATCAGGTTTTTTAGTGTAAACCAACAAATCCTAAATGGAAATTTAGAAGCATTCCCTAAATTTTCTTTTTCAAGTAAAAATACACACGTACATTCTTACTCTACCAAAAAAATGCATTGCATTTAAAGGTAATCTTGTTGAAGTGAAATCAATCCAACAAACCAGTTTTAGACTTTTCCCTTGGTTTGTGGATTTAAATTGCTTCTGAAAAATCACATGAACCAAACATTTATATGGCAAGATTTTAGCTCCATTACTACAAAAGTAGGCTTTCCACCTGCCTCTCAGATTCCATTTCCCGCACAGAAAATGCACATTTAAAAGCATACTTTTTGCGGCACACATGATCTCACCAAATTGAATATGGCTGAACCTTTTGAGGACCTTTTAACTCCAGGATAGCTTTTCAAAACTGTATCTGTAAAAACAGGTTTACATTAACAGATAATATAGGATTTGCCATAAAGTTACAGGTGCAGATAGTGATATGTAACATTGGTCAATTAGTGTATTTAAAAGAAACATATTCCATGTGAGTGTTAACAGGTAAGGTATATTAGCCCTAAGTGTAGCTTATTTAACTTGGCCATTTAAAAGGTTAGCTCTTTTCATGTCTAATGTTGTTTGTATGATTTTCTTACATGCACAATGTTTTAAATCCTATGAAAGCACACAAAAATTCTCCTTTTGTAGCATGTGTTCATCTCATTGATTTTGCAATATAAAAACAAATACAGTGCAATCAACATGCATGATATACAGTAATAAAGATGGTTATTATATGCTGTGGTACTTCTGTGCATTGTTAAAGGAAACCTGTCTATAGCTTGTTTGCTTTCAAAGTTACTTTAAAAAATAGCTATTTTGAAATGGATGTCAGTCACATCTTCATTCCAAGGGATCTATGTCTAGGTTTTTATTCCCCACTTAAATATGAGCGGGCACCATAGTAGTGAGTGTGCACCTTGGGTATCTGATTCTTCCACTGATATCATTTTAAAGTGCTGAATTAGAGCCAGACACCTATGCAGACCCCATGTATAGATCCTAGAACTGATAGATTGTCATCCTAGAGACACGGTGGGTGAGGTAATATCTTTTATTGGACCAACTTCTGTGGGTGAGCAAGACAAGCTTTCAGGCTACAGAGAGCTCTTCCTCAGGTCCAGGAAAGGTACTCACAGCTAAATACAAGGTCAAATAGATGGAATATGTGCTATCTGTTCAACCTTGTATTTTAGTTGTTACACTCGGAGTACCTTTCCTGGACCTGAGGAAGAGCTCTGTGTAGCTTGAAAGCTTGTCTTGCTCACCCACAGGAGTTGGTCCAGTAAAAGATATTACCTCACCCACCTTGTCTCTCTAATATCCTGGGACGGACAGGGCTACAACACTGCAGGCAACCAATCATGTTTTTTTTAAAAACCATGCATGAGTTACACTTGCAGTTGAACAGCAGCAAGAGAAATTGTGACTGTTTTCCTTAGAATAGCAGCTCTGCATTAATGTAATCTTCAGTAAGTTTTTTTCTAAAATGGCTCAAATTCATATTTCTACCATTACATGTAAAGCATGGCTCCAGCACGTTTGATTTTCAGCTCTTCCTATAAAAGGGCTTTTTTTTATTGTACAGATTGTTCCTGGGTTATGTCAACATAGAAATAGGTACTTTGTTTTTAATGTCAATTTGCCCCTAATGTTTGTAATGAAAGCTTCTACAATAGGATTTCCACAATAGAGTATGATGGAAAACTTCTTTTGAAGAAGAATACAAGGAATGAAAACGAAGGCAAAACAAAAACTCAAGGCATGTGCTACAGACCATTAGGATAGAAGGAGAATGGAAATCAAAGTTTCCTGGACCTGTTAACAGATACAACTAAATTTAGGCGTCATTACAGAGGTTCATGTTACACAGAAGACGGCTTTTATGATCCAACAAGTAGACTCTAAGCAGAGCAGAAGTCATCTTGGATCTACTTCTTGCTGAACTAGGAAACAGCCACAGTGGATGTACAGGAGCCTGGGCAACCACCCAGGGCAACCATTCCCCCTGACAAAATGAGGTGTGGGGAATCTTTGGGGACATTTCCTCTCCCCAGTACTCCTCTTGCAGGTTTTACTATGGGATGTGATAATCTGACCCCAGGAATAGAGGCGTAGCATGTGGCACTATAACTATAAACAATGCAAGGAAATTTTAAAAGGGAAAATTTGAAGTTAAAAAAAAAAATCAAGAAAATCCTTCCAACAGCCAGGTCTACTGGGCTATGAAATAGTCTTCTTAGCAAAGTGTTGGAAATCTAGTTGTGTAAAATAACTAGATAAAAATATATGCTGCAGGAAATATAGGAAAACTGACAGGATGATCTTAGAGGTTTCTGTTACCTCTAATTTATGATTCTCATACTTCCTTCTACTCTATTCAAATTCTTATATTGTGCCCCTCACTGTGGCATTTGAGTGCCTTCCAGTGAACATCAAGCAACATGACTAGCATCGGTCACATTTGGTTCCTTCTACCTTCTTCTCCTGTGACAAGGCACCACTTACCACTAGTGATGCCTAGTGGATAGGTCACTGGACTCTAGCCCTCCCCATCTACAGCATTCACTTCAGCAGTGCGGCAGTCCCTCTCCTAGCAGACAGAACCTGGGCCCTCCATCCAGGTCACCAATTGAGTCCAACCACTTCTGGGATAAACAGTCCAAAAATATATTAAGTCCCCACAAAAGAAAGTCTTCAGCCCACCTCTGCACTCTTGCCTCAGGGTTTATAATATCTCTATCCCTCTTATTTCCAGGGGGAAGGGTTGTGCCCTTTTCACAGCGCTTGGGTGCCCTCCCTCTCCACTGGGCTCCAACCAAAGGCTCTCCAAGAGGCAGCGATATCAAGCACCCAGGAGTGCTTCAGAACTTCCTCCCTGGCCCATTTCCTACCACTTACCCTCCCAGTCCGCTTGCTCTCCCGCACCCTCGCTCACATGCTCATTTTCACTGCAAGGCCCAAACAGGCATATATATTGTTTTGACAGATATATTATGCTAAGTTCAGATTTTATTTGTTCCAGGACGCAAGAGTTGGCAGCCAAATAGTCAAAACAGGTAATTTTTTTTTTAATGAAATTTCACAAAGGTTTTCATGATTCTTTCCCTCCCCTCCTCCCATTTTTCGTAACCAGCTCCATATTTTTTGTTCACTTAAGTTATTGTAATGTTATGTGTGGAATTAGGACCACACGTTATCACAGCTGTAATGGGTCAATTAAAGGCCCACTCCTGAAGCCCAAATACAAATCCACAGAAATGCACACCTGTCCAGATACCTATATAATTAAATCTGTAAAAACTGACTCCCACACCTACATGCAGATACACACGTGTATTCATGTGTACACCTAGCATGCAATAGATTCATAGATACTAAGGTCAGAAGGGATCATTATGATCATCTAGTCCAATCTCCTGCACAACACAGGCCACAGAATTTCACCCACCCACTCCTGCGAAAAACCTCTCACCTATGTCCGAGCTACTGAAGTCCTCAAATCGTGGTTTAAAGACTTCAAGGAGCAGAGAATCCTCCAGCAAGTGACCCATGCCCCATGCTACAGAGGAAGCCGAAAACCCTCCAGGGCCTCTTCCAATCTGGCCTGGAGGAAAATTCCTTCCCGACCCCAAATATGGCGATCAGCTAAACCCTGAGCATGTGGGCAAGATTCACCAGCCAGATACCCAGGAAAGAATTTTCTGTAGTAACTCAGATCCCACCCCATCTAACATCCCATCACAGGCCATTGGGCCTATTTGCCATGAATATTTAAAGATCAATTAATTACCAAAATCATGTTATCCCATCATACCATCTCCTCCATAAACTTACCGAGTTTAATCTTAAAGCCAGATAGATCTTTTGCCCCCACTGCTTCCCTTGGAAGGCTATTCCAAAACTTCACTCCTCTGATGGTTAGAAACCTTCGTCTAATTTCAAGTCTAAACTTCCCAATGACCAGTTTATATCCATTTGTTCTTGTGTCCACATTGGTACTGAGCTTAAATAATTCCTCTCCCTCTCCAGTATTTATCCCTCTGATATATTTATAGAGAGCAATCATATCTCCCCTCAACCTTCTTTTAGTTAGGCTAAACAAGCCAAGCTCCTTGAGTCTCCTTTCATAAGACAAGTTTTCCATTCCTCGGATCATCCTAGTAGCCCTTCTTTGTACCTGTTCCAGTTTGAATTCATCCTTCTTAAACATGGGAGACCAGAACTGCACATAGTATTCCAGGTGAGGTCTCACCAGTGCCTTGTATAACGGTACTAAAACCTCCTTATCTCTACTGGAAATACCTTGCCTGATGCATCCCAAGACTGCATTAGCTTTTTTCACGGCCATATCACATTGGCGGCTCATAGTCATCCTATGATCAACCAATACTCCAAGGTCCTTTTCCTCCTCCGTTACTTCTAACTGATGCGTCCCCAGCTTATAACTAAAATTCTTGTTATTAATCCCTAAATGCATGACCTTACACTTCTCACCATTAAATTTCATCCTATTACTATTACTCCAGTTTACAAGGTCATCCAGATCCTCCTGTATGATATCCCAGTCCTTCTCTAAATTGGCAATACCTCCCAGCTTTGTGTCATCTGCAAACTTT
Organism: Natator depressus; assembly: GCF_965152275.1. Classification (NCBI taxonomy): domain Eukaryota; kingdom Metazoa; phylum Chordata; order Testudines; family Cheloniidae; genus Natator; species Natator depressus. Next base: position 148,192,655 of record NC_134234.1, read on the forward strand.
ATTACCACACTCCCACTTTTTGTGCCGAGGTCAGTAATAAAAAGATTAAATAAGATTGGTCCCAAAACCGATCCCTGAGGAACTCCACTGGTAACCTCCCTCCAGCCTGACAGTTCACCTTTCAGTAGGACCTGCTGTAGTCTCCCCTTTAACCAATTCCTTATCCACCTTTCAATGTTCATATTGATCCCCATCTTTTCCAATTTAACTAATAATTCCCCATGTGGCACGGTATGAAACGCCTTACTGGAATCTAGGTAAATTAGATCCACTGCGTTTCCTCTGTCTAAAAAATCTGTTACTTTCTCAAAGAAGGAGATCAGGTTGGTTTGGCACGATCTACCTTTTGTAAAACCATGTTGTATTTTGTCCCATTTACCATTGACTTCAATGTCCTTAACTACTTTCTCCTTCAAAATTTTTTCCAAGACCTTGCATACTACAGATGTCAAACTAACAGGCCTGTAGTTACCCGGATCACTTTTGTTTTCCTTTCTTAAAAATAGGAACTATGTTAGCAATTCTCCAATCATACGGTACAACCCCTGAGTTTACAGATTCATTAAAAATTCTTGCTAATGGGCTTGCAATTTCATGTGCCAGTTCCTTTAATATTCTTGGATGAATATTATCTGGGCCCCCTGATTTAGTCTCATTAAGCTGTTCGAGTTTTGCTTCTACCTCAGGTATGGTAATATCTACCTCCATATCCTCATTCCCATTTGTCATGCTACCATTATCCCTAAGATCCTCTTTAGGCTTATTAAAGACTGAGGCAAAGTATTTGTTTAGATATTGGACCATGCCTAGATTATCCTTGACCTCCACTCCATCCTCAGTGTTTAGCGGTCCCACTACTTCTTTCTTTGTTTTCTTCTTATTTACATGGCTATAGAACCTTTTACTATTGGTTTTAATTCACTTTGCAAGGTCCAGCTCTACTTGACTTTTAGCCTGTCTCACTTTATCCCTACATGTTCTGACCTCAATAAGGTAGCTTTCCTTGCTGATCCCTCCCATCTTCCACTCCCTGTATGCTTTCTGCTTTTTCTTAATCACCTCTCTGAGATGCTTGCTCCTCCAGCTTGGTCTACAACTCCTGCCTATGAATTTTTTCCCCTTTCTTGGGATGCAGGCTTCCGATAGCTTCTGCAGCTTTGATTTAAAGTAAACACATATAAATTCCAAATTATTCATTATTACAATTGTTGTTTAATGCGTAGAGACCCCAGCTAAATTCACGGCTCCAAGGTGGTAGGTGCTGGACATACACATAAAAAGAGAGAGTCTGCAACAAAGAGTTTATTATGTAGCTAGACAAGGGTGGGGATACAATGTCTCTTCTGCAATTACTCATCAACAACATTCACTTTTTAAGAACATTTCTTTCAGAGTTCCCTTCTCTTTTAAAAACTTGTTATGAAATGAATATACACATTTTATGTCACCAATTTTTTGTGCACAAGCCAGCAAAAAGAATAAAAGTGAAAGAGTTAGGATGCAAATTTTATTCACACAGGTACACACACGCGGCAATACACGCACCTCCCTACACAAAGATACACAGTATCTTACACACATACAATGCATGCATGCACACACTTACAGAGACACTTTTTCATATACTTTTCCAGAGACTGCCTAAATCACCCAGCTGGGAAGGGAGGACGGGTGGACTGGAGGGGGAAAAGATGGGGGTGGGGATGGAGGAGAGAGGATGGAGAGGGAAAGAGGCCAAGGATGAGAGCAGGGTGGGGGTGAGAGGGGTCAGTGAAGGAGAGAGGAAGGGGTGGGGGGTATGTGGGGTGTATGGGGATGCAGGGGGGAGGCAGAAGGCTACAGGTGCATGAGGATGTGGAGGGCACAAGGGTGTATAGGGACATAATGGGAGTGCAGCAGTGTATGGAGGTGAATGGGATGCACGGCTGTGGGGGTGAGGGACATGGGGGTGGTGGCGGCTCTGGGAGGCGGAGAGGTTGGGTGGGAGAGTGCTGTAAGGGGTACAGGGCTGGGATGGGTAGGTGTGGGGGCGGGATAGGATGGGGGAGGGATGCAGCATGGAGGATGGAGGTGTGGGGAGGGGGGTTGAGATGAGGAGGGATGCAATGATGGGGGATGGGGGTGCAGCCCCATTCCCAGCACTCGGCAATGGGGATACATATACCTTCAACTCCTGGGTGCCGGCGGTGGGACAACAGACCACAGTTTGCTGCAGGCCACGCACCACAGCTCAAGCCCAGCTACGTGAGGAGAATAGGGCCAGGCAACAGCAGGAGCGGCGTGAACCACGCAACCCCTCAACAGCTGCCTGCGGCGCTAGTTCCTCCCCTACCCTGACCCAGCCAATGGGAGCTGGGCCTGAGGGGGGAGCAGCACTCAAACGGCACCCCCGCAGCCCCTAAGGCTAGGAGCTGGATATGCCGGCTGCTTCCCGACCCAGGAGCCGCACGGTCCATGGCACGGCGGCTGCCAGGGAGCCTGCCAGCCCCACTGCAGCGCCACATGAACCGGACATTCAACAGCCCGGTCAGCAGTGTCTTTTGGATCGGGTGTTCCGGTCCAAAACCAGACACCCAGTCACCCTGTCTCGGGCCTGGGCTTGCTACAACTTGCATACTTCACCCCTGCAGCCAGGTCTCCTGCTGTACCTTTACTCAGGAGTTTTCAGGAAAGAATGGCAAGACAGACCTGTCTGCCCACCTTCTGAGCTGTCTGGCTCCCTTTTAAACCCTTCCTCCACCAGGTAGAGCAGACTCTGCAGGTGCAGAAGGGCAGGCCATGAACTGTCCCCACGTGGGGTTTATACACCCCATCCCACTCCCCAACGCGAAGATGTCTTCTAATCCAAACCCTTAGCATCTAAAACTAGTGAATTGTGTATTTTTTTAAAAAAAACAAGTGTGTAAATATAACAAAGTTTACAATAAACTAATTTTCTTTGTTATACGTAAATCTACTTAATACATTAATATCTGACTGGAAAAAAGTGGGGAGATACAAGAATAAGAAAGGATATGGAGACGAGATCCCTAAATTGACACAGTTTATTGGCACATGCTGCTTCAAAATATTCTTGCTTAGAATAAGGATTCTCTTGCTTTGTAAGGACCCAATTCTGCCAGGTCTCCACACTCTCCCCCATTGAAGTCAGCAGCAAAGTTTACAAGATAGGAACCCAAGTGAGGAACCAATTCCAGTTTTCTGCAATGGATACAAATGTGTTATATCATCTTTATATATACATACCCTGTAGACATTTGAATGTTAGGGCAGAAAAGAATATCTTCGGCATTGGACAGAAAATGTGGGGCCATCAATATGACTGAACTCAAAGAAATCCATTTACCTGTTCATGTGGAATCTTTTTAGTGTTTGAAAAATGTGCTAGTATTCACGCTATGTATTATTCATATACAAGTCCTGGTGGAATTTATATACTTTATGAAAAATGGTCTCATTCAGGTTTTCATTTGCTGCCCAGACAGGACTGATAATGCCCACCAGAGCTATATGAAAGTGCCTTAAAGAACAGATTCAGAAGTCACCCTGGAAATTTCCTGTTTGATAACTAAATAACCTCAGCATGCAATTTATTGTCCTTAGACTTAGCATAGGCATTATCTAGGTGTTAGGACAACCATTGCATACTCTGAAGAGTGACTCTTGAAAGGATATTGTGGGGTTCCAGAATTATTGCCTTAGTGATTCCAGATCACCTTTTTAAACTTCCAAGTACAAGGATTCCCCCTCCGCGCACACACACACACACACACACACACACACACACCCTCAATAATTACCCTGCAAACTAAACCTGGCATTTGAAAGACACACTGTGTTCTTCAGGCTTTGACATCAGTAATAGAAATTCTGCCATTGGAACTTAGTTCATATTTCTGCACGAGCCAGAAGACAATACAAATATTTTCCACTGCATGCATCCGATGAAGTAAGCTGTAGCTCACGAAAGCTTATGCTCAAATAAATTTGTTAATCTCTAAGGTGTCACAAGTACTCCTTTTCTTAATACAGATAGAGAATTCATGGCTTTATCAGGACTGCAGCCTTAACTGGAACGAGGAATTATAAGAATTAATTTATGTTACTTAAAATAAGCAGACATGATTTGGGAAAAAACCACAGCAAATCAAATCCAGTAAGAAAATGCCATTTCTGACTGACAGGGTTTCCAAGGGCAAAACCTTCTTAGGCCAGGAACATGTTGCTTCTCTTTCATGACCATATATACAAAGGCAAGGAGTCTGCCCACAAAGGTTAACTAGACGCAGATAATCACCGGCAATATTCCTTATGTGCAATTCAGAAGGGTGAGTTAATTACTAAGCCAACTTGGCATATATAGACCTACGTTTGCAGCTAACACATATTCACTATTACATTAAGGTCTTATGTTTAATTTATAGTAGATTGTTAAAGTATTTTTACTACATGCTTCTTTACAAGCTTGTCTTTCAGGGACTGCTGTTCTAGCATGCAGAACAACAAGAATAATAAATTTATTCTGCTCCAAATCCTAGTGCCACTGAAGCCAGTGAAAAAACCTGTCTTTGACTTAAATGGTAAAGGAACGGGCCCTGAATGCAACTGATCATTTATTATACTACTGCAATGCTACTTACAGTATGATCTTGCTATTTTGCACAATGACAAATATCTAATAGACTTTACTGAGTTTTGTGAATTAGTGAATACACAGAATTATGGTTGGTTTTTTACTGTATCACAGAAAGAATTTCTGTGTTGTACAGCCATGCTTCATAAATTTTCAACAAGCAAAACTTAAGCATGCAACTCACCAGCTGGCACATTCCCTGGTAGCTAGGCATGGCAGTCAGGCTCTCTTCTTTTAGCTCTCCCTGCCGATAGGGTCTGCTGCTTCTTGCAACTCAGCCCTCTGGCTAAGTCAGGGTCTTCCCCCTTTCCAGGGTACTAAGAGTTATAGTTATATGTTATATATATGCATGTTATAGTCCATCAATTTCACATTGGACCTTCAGTCTGACTCCAGGCTCACTAGTCCTGACTCCTTGACAAGGGGTTCCATACCACGTTCCTCTGTGGGCTGGTAGGGGAACCCACGCCTTCCCTCTCCACTCGGTTCCGATCCAGGGACCCCTGAGTAGGCAGTCAAGACCTGACTACTCAGACCCCTTGCTACCTCGCCCTGTCTTGGGCTTTTGCCTCAGCCTCTTCCTGGGCTCCCAGTGTACAACCACCACTCCCCTTAACCCTCTTCCACAGGCTCCCTGCAGAGTGCCTGAGCACTTTCTGCTATCCAGCTGGTTCTGCTGGAAGGGAGCTCTCTTTACCCTCCCCTCACAGGCCAGTCTCTGTCTCAGCTGGGCAGGCCCCTCCACCAGTGAGCAGAATTTTGGATGGGCTCATTCCCAACTGCCTTGGGTTCCCTCTCACAGACTTACCTTCCTTCAGGGAGGCTCTGTCTGCCAGCAATCCAGCTCAGCTCCCCGACTCCAGCCAGGCTTCTCTTGTTGAGAGAGTGCTAGAGATCTGCTCTCCTCCATGGCCACCCCCCACCTGAGCTGGGTTCAGCCCTTTTAAGTTCTCCCTCTAGGACTGATACCTCCTCCAGGTGTAGTAGGGTGAGACAGAGCCAAAAGGCTCTCTTTGGGCCCAGTGTGAGGCACGTACCCCACAATGGACAAACCACTGCCCCAACTGGTACAATTGTAACCAATAAAAGTAATTTTTGCACAATCAGAATAATGGCAAAATCTGGACAAAATCTTATGATTTGTTATACTGTTGAGATTCCTCACTGTCTGTCACAGAATCTGCAATCCATTAATAAGCTGTTCTAAGTGCTAATATTTAAAAGGCATGAAGAGAGCCTTTTAGTGAGCCCACAGTACTCTATAATACTTCAGGGTTTTTTGACAAGTGCAATTTATTTTAATGAATGCATGCGTTATACTATACTAGCAAGTGTAAAGTAGTACATATTGTAAAAGTAATGTAATCTTAGTTCTACCTATACCACTCCGCTATTAAATCTGTGCTTAGTAATAGGGTAAAACCTTCAAGTTTGAGTAAGTTAACAAATTTGCCAATTACAGAAACAAGAGTTAGTAAGGTTCTACTACTACAATTATTGTTGTTAGCGATATTTTCTTTTACCTTTGATTATGGTTAATGGGTAACCTCCCGTCTCAAAGCACTTGAAAATGGGCAAAACCCCTTTGAAGGACATTATTTGCTATTTCAGATCCCAAATTTCTAGGTCTTCCTGAGGCCTACGAATGCAGCACTGCTCTTTTCATTGACTGCAAGAGTAACTACTCTCAAAGACTGATGGCATTACATGCATGGCAGTCATTATTAGTGTTTGCTGTCTGGCAACAAGACTCTCTCTCTCTCCCCTTCTTTCCAGGGCGCGGAAAGTGGCCAAAAGCTACTTGTGAAAATGGACATAGCATAGGTACTGGAACTAGGGGGGCTGTCGCACCCCCTGGCTTGAACTGGTTTCCATTATATACAGGATTTACAATTTGGTTCAATGGTTCTCAGCACCTCCATTATACAAATTGTTCCTGCACCCTTGGGACAAAGGGGCAGCTTGGTCCATTAGTTAGACCATGGAACTGGGAGACAGAGATGGAATTAGAACCCACATCTCATGCCATTGATTTACTATGGTCCTTGGGCAAGTCACTTAACTGTGTCCTCCTGATAAAAAGGGGATAGTTATGCCTACAGAATCTCCCTTTGCAAAGCACTTCAAAACCTATGGATGAAAGACACTACTAATGCTCATTGCCTTGGGTAAACTCAAAAATCCTAACACTAGGTCTCATTCTTAGACTACTTTCCACACAGCATTAATGAGTCACTGCACAGGGATGGATGAACTGGTTTTCAAGAAATATAGGGACCATGCTGAATCTTCATTCATTTCCCACTCTGAACTTACTATTTACAGGAGAGGATTGGTAAGCCCCCACCACCTCCTCGTAGCATCAGACTAAGTCAGTACAAAAAGTCTTTGAGGGAATGACTAGCCAATTCACTTTTCCTCCCTCTCCAGACAGATCCTCCAGTAGCAAGTGACCAGGGTAAGCCTTTTCCTGCAGCTCTGTTCACTCAGGACCTTCCTAGTATTTGCAATAAGGTCCAAAGTGCTTTTGAAACTCTAAGCACTCCTGACATTTTTATAGCATGGGCACTCCAGAGTATAAGTAAGTATAAGGCAGTGTACAAGCCACCCTTAATACCCCCTTGCGTCAAAGTTTGATACTGCAAGTGGTCCTTATATCCCAGCTAGCCATCTGCCTCTGACCAGGTTTTCCATGGCTCAATCCTCTGGCCAAGTCACATCAGTTCAGTCCCCTTCCAGGGTAACAAAAGGGCCAACTGAAAGTCCAAATCACATACCCAAACTAGCAGCCCCTCTCTGGCACCACTAAATTCATCTGCTTCTCAGCCCCTTCTCCTGGTCCCTGCAGAGCTTTGCTGTCTTGCCTCTTCTTCAGCAGAATTTCCCTAGTGCTGCCATTCTCTATAGAGTCCAGCAGCCTCCCTTAGGGATCTCCCTGATTGTTGGAGGCCCTCTCTCAGGATTTCCCTCCCCTACTCTGCTGCCTTGGGGGGAGGGGTCTCCTCCTGTTATAGGCCCTAACTCAAGGCTCTCCTACAGCAGCCTACCCTCCTTCCAGCAAGTGCCTTAACTTAACTTCCTCAGCCTGCTCCCAGAGGGAAACTCCCCTAATTCTCTCTCCTAGCTTTCACTGCTTCATGACCATAGGTGGGGCCAATCTTTCTAATTAATCCCCAGGATACCCATCTGGGGTCACTAATTAGCCCACATGTTACCAGCTCATTAGTGAGGCTGAGAGATGGTTGTTATATCACAAGTAAGACTGAGCCCAGCTTGCCTCAGAGAGCCAGTCTACCTATTACAGGATGTTCTAATAATCAGGAAAGGGTGGTGGGTGCTGTAATAGAATAGGTTAGATGGCCTAGTGCAGGTATTTTTCATCTTTATTATTCTTTGACAAATGTGGTTTCGGGTTCCACTACTCATCTACTGCTCTCATGGTACCAGAAGTGGGTCATCTGGCCACTCCATACCCAAGTAGACCAGCCAAGAGAGGAGTGGGAGGAGGAGACTGGGTGGACTTCCCCCCAGATACCGTTCAAGAGGATGTGGCATGGGAGATTTTCATGTAATGAAGAAATTACCTTTAGGAACATAGGGCACTGCACAGTGAGTGAGTGAGTGAGTGAGTGAGTGGGGAGAGGATAGGCTGAAGTGTCAGTGTTTCTGATCTTATTTTGGATCCTGTGCTGTAACAGGGCAGCATCCAGGAAAAAAGTGTGTCAACACAGCTCTTGGGGCAGGAAGGATCAGTCTGACCAGCTCTTTTGTCTCATCCCTAGCCTGCAGAGCCTGCCCCTCTGAGAAATGACGTGCAGGGCTGCATTCTTGCCTGTAGATCCTGTCTGTATGCACATGGACTGGCTTCACCCAGTGCCACAATGCAGCTGCCCCATGTATGGGGCAACTCTTTAAAGAAGGATCCCTCACCCAGCTCTGGTCCACTTACTTGTAGAGAATATTCGTACACTACAAACATCTGCATTAAGGTTATAAATTGAAGCATGCAAGTTAGGAGACTTACAACCTTAACTTGGCTATATATCCAGAAACCATGGAGTCAGTTACACTGGTGCACAGCAAGTCAAATCAGTTACTCCAAATTTATATTACATAACAGAGCTCAGAATCTAATTTCTAGTCTTTAATGCTATTTGTCTAAAGCACAATGCATATCTATGAAGCTGTATTAATCATCATTATAGTAAACATTCACTACAATAAATCATGTAAATCCTTTAAAGTGATGCTTTCAACTTTAATTTTACATGTTTTGTTTATGTCACTAGAATAATATTTTTGCTATAAACATAATTTATTATTGTTTAGCTGGCAGGTCAATGGATTTGAAGAACACCTATGCTCAACTATTCCTGGCATTTCAATTAAGATCTTACATTACGTTTCTTCCAGTATCCATTAAAGATCATCATGAGTGATTTTTTTTTTTTTGGCTAGAACCACCTGAATGACTTCAATCAACTTTAGAGTGAAAGTCTAATGCTGTTTGCCCTAAAGCCCTGCATATGCACTTGAGATGTGGTGAATAGATTACACATAGATTTTATTGAACATTACAATGGCAAACATAGGAGAGGAAGCCGAAAGGCAAATAAATCATGTGGTCAGTGTACAACTGCTTCATTGACTTGAGAGGCTCCTATGTAAAGGGGTCTAGAAAGAAGCAACTAACCTTGAGATTTCATGGCTAGAGATCATATTAAAGGAACCTATCCCACCTCTCTTATGCCTTCACCAGATTTGTTTTGAATATATTGTCACTGATCCAACCTCCCTTAGAAAGGAATATCAGACTGCCAGATAACCACGGACTTGTCCTCTGGCTTGCACCAGTCTGAATGATTGTCCGTAATGGACTGACCAGTTGATCCTGGCTACATGGGACTACTTCCCACAGAAGAAGTTCATCAGTGCTGTCCCAGTGGAGTGCTGCTATTCTTGGCTCCTGTCCTGCAGGCAGCTGAACCCACCCATTACTCCAGTTGACATCACTGGGTCTAGAAAGTACTCAGGGTCCAGCATGAGCTTCAGTCCCATTGAAATCAATGGATCTTAAGCAGGTGCTTAAAGTAAAACATTCCTAAATGCTTTGCAGGATTGAGCGGCTACTGATTGCAATTGTACAGCACAGTGTTGTTCTCTGATGATGTTCCAGTTCATTTGGTCAGAACAGTGGCAGAGATGGGAGGGATTTCTTTTGATCACTTCCACTGGTATATGGCTGACTTATTTTCTTACCAAGGCGTGATCACGTGGGCGAGTCAGCAACAGTTTCCTAAAGAAACATTAAATTGTGCCAAGTAGAATTCCTATTAATGCTGCATTAAAAAAACCCACTATGATAAATGTTGCTGCAACAAAGTAATAAGGACTTGCAATTTATTGCTGATAACTCTTTAGGTGCTTGATCACGATGAATTATTTTGTATTCACTACCATTGCACTAATCATTATTAATTTATTTGATACCCATGTGGCTGTCATATACAATCTCATGAGACTTCCATTATAACAGCATTAATTAAACATATCATTAAGAAGAGTATCCTAGCCTTATGAAATCATTTAGTATTCATAACAATATTGACTATAATGAATTCATTTGATATTAATGTGAACGTCCTATGTACTTCTACAGAAATTCCATTGTAATTTAGTAATGATGTGCCACTATAATAAATGGTTACCAGCAGAGTGGACACGTTGTAAATCTCTGTATTCACTATATTTTGACACAATACATTACACATTGTTAGAAACAGGAGCATTTGGCATTTTTAGAACTGAATTGGAAAATATCTGCTGCCAAGCAGTGCCCAAAGGAATCACAGGGATGTTACCACACTCACATGCTATTCTAGGAAGAACTGCTTCCGGGAGTGGGCGTGGGAAATGTTAGCATGTAATACTACATACAATTGACCAGATGAATCAACTGGGTCAAATGGCATAGGCATTTTATGCTTGTGGAAGATTTAATATAGTGTTTCTTGGTTACTATAGCTAGGTCATGGCTGCTCAGATGGTACAATATTAGCCCTACCTTCATAGTTTTTGAACAGTGTGCCCGTATTTTTTTAAGTGGTCTGCCTCCTTTCTAATATTCATGATCTAGCCTTTCTTTGTGTTTGCATCATTTGTAAAGGCTCTGGTGGTTCTCATGTACACAGCTACTTTGGAAATCAGCTTTGTACTTACAAGTAGAGCTAAGAAAACACTGCCTATTGCTCTTCAGCCTGCTGCACTGGCATGGACACCTGTGCTCTCACATTCATGCCAAGAGTTTTTAAATGGTACCAAATAAATCATAAATAAATCAGGCAAAGAGCAGGAAAGGGTTATTCTCTATTTACTGCATATATAACTCCAAAACAAATAATACCAAGTATTGGCAGCTGGTGCTTTATAAAAGCAAGTTATTAAAAATTCACAATCAAGTAAATGCACACAACAGGTGCGCTCAGTAACACACATAACTCATTCCCACGTAACCATGATGTTCCATCCCATTTGCTCTGTCTGATGCTAAGTCCCCTTTATGACACACTGTACCCCGGGGAAACACCCTGCACCCCCATGTTCATCCTTGTAAAATGATTGTGTGGTATCCAATGCAAAGTTTGTCATGTTGGGTGTCTTTGGAAGGCTCATGATGCACTGAGCATGGTTGTAATAGGAATTGTTACAGTAATAGTATACTAATGTTATAGGTTATAATTTCATATAGATATATTTAGGAGGCTGAAAATGTATCCTCATGGCTTAAAGCAAGCCCAAGCAAAAACTCTCCAAGAACAGAGAGGCAGTTCACACCTCATCAGGGCAGGTATGGGACAAACCCAGCCCAGCCTCACAGGAACAAACTGGCCTAGGCAGCAACAGAAGAATCTGTTAGACTCTCGAGCGAGTCACCCCCGCACCCTTCCTTTGGTCAGTTTGGGACTGTGATGTGGTAATGCTCACCTGACTCTGAAGGGGGGCAAATCCAAGAGAGAAGAAAGGACATGATAAAAGAGAGAGACATTTGCCATGCTCTTCCTCTCTCTTCCACCTACATCTACAGACACTACACCAAGCAACTGAAGTGCTGATCAAAGGGGAAAGCCTGGATGAAGAGCAACCAGCCAGCCTGTGGTGAGACGCATCTAAGTTTGTAAGGACATCGAAAGTGTTATCATCTTAGAATGCATTTTGCTTTTATTTCATTTGACCAAATTTGACTTGTTATGTTTTGACTTATAATCACTTAAAATCTATCTTTATAGTTAAAAAATCTGTTTGTTTATTCTACCTGAAGTAGTGCATTTGGTTTAAAGCGTGTTAGGGATCCCCTTGGGATAACAAGCCTGGTGCATATTAATTTCTTTGTTAAATTGATGAACTCATATAAGCTTGCAGCATTCAATGGGCATAACTGGACACTGCAAGACGGAGGTTCCTAAGGTTGTGTCTGGGACCAGAGATATTGGCTAGTGTCATTCAGTTGCACAATCCAAGAAGCAGCTTACATGCCAGAGGCTGTGCATGAACAGCCCAGGAGTGGGGGTTCTCACAGCAGAGCAGGGTAAGGCTGGCTCCCAGAGTCAAGGATTGAAGTGACCCAGCAGATCACTGGTCCAGATAACACCAGAGGGGAACATCACTCCCTTCAACCACTCCCATAATAGTTATTTCTTTCTCCCTTCTCTTTGCTCCTGGTATTCTCAGTCATCACTATGCCCTCTTTGTGCTTCCCTGCATTTAGTAATTTCTCTGTTCAGACCTCCCTTCATCTCTTTCTCTGTGTTCCACATCCCTTTGGAGTCTTCGCTTCTCTCCTTCCTGAAGATGCCATTTCTTTTTGCCTGAAACTCTTGGTTTTCTTCTTTTACTTCCACATCCCTCTTTCAATTCCCCTCAAAGTGCCTCCTTTCTCTTTGTACTGTAGCTTCCCTTCTCTTTCCGAAAAGCCTGACTTCCTTCTCATTTCTGAATGGAGCTGCTGCTTTTGAGTGAGACTAGCGGCTCCTGTTCTCCCTCACCTCACTCCAAGGGGTTGCAGCTGTTGAGAATTGGGGTTCCTCCCATTCCCCTGATGCATTCTATTTCCATCAACCCTCAGAGCAGCTGCTTCCACTACTACTGACGTTGTGAGGGATAAGGTCAACCCGACTTTCTACAAATGAGCTAGGCCTTTACTCGGAGGGCACCACTAGTGGATATAAACCATGCTGACATCTCAATCCAAGAGGAGTCAAATTAGTAGCCGAAAGCACTACAACACAGCTTTATTTTCCAGCCTTGTTATCTCCCTAGACAGCCAGAAATGTTTCTGGAGAGAGGATGTGCAGCAAAATGAGGTGACCTATGGCCACAGATATCACAGGCCTCAACAGCCAGACCTGAGCAGCAAAAGTGGGGACTGAACAATCGCTGGTTTCTTTGTTTATGTAAATATCACTTCAATAAACTTGCAAACCTACTCTTCAAAATGTAAGGCAATCATTGTTTTATTAGTCGTATTACAGGAGTACGTAGATACCGCCTCCACCATCAGGGCCCCATTGTGCTAGGCACTATACAGACACGTAGTAGGAAATACTCTCGGTCCCAAAGGATTTATAATCTAAGTAGCCAAGCCAGACCAAAGGTTGCATCAGAAACAAAGGCACAGAGATGCTAAGTGACTTGTCCAAGGTCACACAGCAGGTTAGAATAGAGCCAGGAAAAAGAATTCAGCTCTCCTAATTCCCAGTCCAGTGCCCTACCATTGGACCACACTGCCTCCACAACAAAAATACCTCTGATTATTCTGCTAATTAATGGACACTGCACAAATCTGGGGGTCCCTGGGTATTGGCTTGGTGAGCCCCAAAGGCCATCTTTGAGAATTAGAGAAGGCTCTAGGCCACTACCTGCCAAAGCCTAACGCAGGAGGTAGGAGAAATACGGGTTTGTGTTTTTAACTCTTTCCAGATGGATCAGAAAGTTCAACTAAATCACTGTGTGTCTGAGAAACCAAGTGAAAACTGTTCCTGCTGTTGTTGCTCCTGATTACACGGAACTGGTCTTGCCAACCAGGGGCACAGGTGACATACCATATGAGTTGCCCCCTGTGACATTTTCCAGCGTACCAGGTTTCCAAATGATAAACAGAAGGCTGATAAAATTCACAGATACAGAGACAGGGCAATAAAAGGTCAAACAAAGCATCTGTGGACACTGCAGACAGAGAGAATGCTTAAGGAAACCACTGCTAGTTTAAGGACACAAGTTCATTTGGAGTAAATTTACAGCATGAGTCAAACAGCGTACACAGCTGTACTTAGCAGCACTAAAAATGAGAGATGGGCCAAATCAAAGTCTGAACATGGAGATGGATCCAGATTTTAAACACCCTGATGTGTACAGGTGTTTCCATCCAGGAATTTTATTCAAGCTACTATCAAAAGAGAATGTTTCTTTGCAAATGTTGGGTTTGAATTATTAAAATGTGAAGATGTTTGGATCAGGGGTGGGGAAGATTGGACCAGTCTCTACCCAAAACACTCAACATTAATACTGGAAAATGGGAAACTAAAATAATTCATATTAGGTGTGTTGAATACCAGCCATCAGGTCACACATATAAGCAGGAAGGGTATCACTTTGCCATCAAGATGTAGGAATTGCCCTTCCTCAGTCACTCCAATCTTTATCAGACAAAAATCTGGGGATCAGTGTGAAGCTGCAGTTGTAGAGGGCGCAGAAGAACATGATGTCTGCGAAGGAATTCTTTAAAAGACATAGAATTTGTAAAAAAGGAAAATTGAGATGAAGACAATGACTAAGCAGCACACTCTCCTCTGATGCTCCTTAATAGGAGTAAATGGGGATATTTTTCCCATTAATCTTTTCTGACATACAATTGGCAACCTAATCTAACAGATTCTGTCTGTGTTCTAAGTGACTCTCACCTTATTCCCTACAAAGTGAAGTAGTGCTGACTTGGAATTTTGGATTTCAGAATGTAGCAATGATGTTCTCTGTGATCTTCAAGTGTGTTGGAGAAACTATCATTTTCAACCCTGATAGTCCATCAAATGCTACTTAAAATATCCTTGCGTGCATTTTATTTGGCATTTATTTATTTGGCAAGCAACTGGGATGAATAAAGCTGTTGAGGCAAACATCATGGCAGCTCATTAATGATGAAATGATTGTTTACATGCTCTCTACAAAATTCCACTCAGTCTTGGAACATAGATGAGCAGACATGTGGTTTCTCCCCATCCCCCACTTTCCACACGTACCATCATCCTTGGAGCAGTGCTGCGGAGTCAGCAATGGCTTTGAACAGTTATTGAGAGGTTGGAATTCCATCTGGGCAGGCTTTTCCATATTGGCGCCTCTTGTAAGATGTGATAAGCAGGAAAAGAACAGCTGAAGTGGCTTGAGGTAATTTTTATCCTTGTTTAAGAAATCTTGGGCAATCAAATGAAGACATTTATAATAAATAGATATGTAAATAAATTAAATAAAATGTGACAGATGGCTGAAAGTCCCCACATTGGGTTACACCTACCAAAGGGATGAACCCAGAAGAGAGCAATATACCAGCTACTTTTTATAATCTTCTAATTGAGCTTTACTAACACATTTTAGTTTGGTGGTGTTCAAGGCCAAACATCTTTTCTGACTCTTAGATACAGAACTTCCAAAGAAGCTGCCGCCAATGTGGCCCAAGTTTAGGTCTGGTATTTGGAATATTCAGAGTACATATGTACAGCCATGCTGAATGACATCACTGCCCTGTTGCCTCGGTAGACTGGCTATTATTGTAGAACAGTGAACCCAAGCAGGTCAACATCATTTCTGTTTATTGCACGTGGAGCCAACTGACACCAGACAATGAGAAAGATCTCTGGTTCCTTCATGCTAAGTTGGTTTAGAGTCACGCACCTAGCATTTATATTTAGGAAGGAGAAAAGACAGGAGGGGAATAAGAAGCAGAGAGAGACAATAAGGAAGTAGAGAGAAATAAGTGGTAGTGGCAGACAGATATTGAAGAAAAAAATTGAGATGGAAGAGGGAACTCATACAGGCAAGAAAGGTGAAGCAAGAGCAAAAAACAGTCCAATGAGTTAATTAACACATTGTTTGGTTTCATCTTGGGAGGAGTAGCCTGACAGAAAATTGAAAATCCTGTATTAATTTGAGTTATGGGAGTAAGAGGAGTTGCAAGAAGGGTCTGTCTATCTACTCATACATTCCCCATCACTGTAGTGTCTAAACACTGCAGTATTGATGCATTTATCCTTCCAACACCCCAGTGAGGAGGGGAAGTATTATACCCATTTTACAGATGGAGAATTAGGACACAGTAAACAACTTGCTCAAGGTCATGCAGGAAGCCTGTGGAAGAACTAGAAACTGACCTCAGATCTCCTGAGTTCCAGTCCACTGCTTTAATCAAAAAATCAATCCTTTGGAGAGTTAATTCTTCTGGAGATTTCAACTGTTGCTGCTATACGGTTAGTATCAATATTGGTCAGGCTATGGGTCATCCTATATTGTTGAACTTGTGTTTATTTGTTATGGTGGTGGGGGAGGGGTTATGTTGGCATGTCCCAAAAGCAAATCATCTTCTCTGAAAATTGGTGTAATCTAGAGACAATATTTTCATTCCAAGCAGACCAGGCTCCTTCACAGGTGGTAAAGCCAATAGAGTGGTATAAACTTGGAAAATAGTGTCTCAACCTTGCCAAGCAAGGAATATTGGCCAAGAGTGGTAAGATTCTGGCCACGCCCATGCAGCACGAGGAAGAAGGCAGTGAATCCATTTAAGAGGCTTTTGCCCAGGCTGAGAATGGCTGCAGACAATAATATAACAGATCCTTCAGATCAGAGTTTGTGCATTCTGACATGTATGTCTTTATTTATTTGGATGTATGTGCCTTTGATGCAAATTACAAGAGCAAAAATAAAATGAAATATAGAAGATTACACCTTGACAGCTAGCTGAACTCAACCCCCAACAGAACACAAAGCTCCTCTCCCCAGGGAGGTCTAAGCCCCAACAATTAGTGATGGACCAATGTCAGGGAGATAAGTATGGGTTCAATTCAGGCAAGGTTTCCATACCTACCTGAATCTTATCCAAATTATCCAGAACACTGAGAGCTCCTCTCCTCTCACCACACTCTGCCATCAGGCCCTGAAACCCTCTTTGACGCCCACATAGCCTCCACTTCCACAGCAGAATGATGTTCACTCTGTTTTCTTCTGAGGGTGTGGGCAGCCTTTTACCCCTTGGAATGACAATATTTGACTTCCACAGGGATCACTGAGAAATCTGCATCTTCAGCAGGCCAACTAGTCTTTTCTTCTGTACTGGGCCAGAGGCGCAGGCAGAGCAGAATCTAGTAATCCCATGCTGCGCTCAGTTCCTCTGCCACTTTAGAATTAAAAGGCACTCAAGAATTTATTTCCCAGAGCAGTCCATGTGTATAGCTTGATTTTGACATAGTCCCACATGACATTCTCACAAGCAAACTAGAGAAATACAGTCTAAATGACTCTACTATAAGATGGGTGTACAACTCATTGAAAGACCATACTCAAAGAATAGTTATCAGTGGTTCACTGTCAAACTGGAAAGACGTATCTGGGTAGGGTCCCATAGAGGTTAGTCCTGGATCTGCTACTGTTCCATATTTTCATTAAATGACTTGAACAATGAAGTGGAGATTAGACTTATAAAATCTGTGAGTCACACTAAAAAGGTTGGTGTTGCAAGCACTTTGGAGGACAGGATTAGAATTCAAAAGGACCTTGACAAATTGGATAATTGCTCTGAAATCAACAAAATGGAATTCAGTAAAGACAGGTGCAAAGTACTATACTTGAAGAAAAAAAATCAAATTCTCAGCTACAAAATGGGGAAAAGCTGGGTAGGTGGTAGTATGGCTGAAAAGGATCTGGGGGTTAGTGGGGGTAACCAATTGAATGAGTCACCAATCTGATACAGTTGCAAAAAAGGTTAATATCATTTGGGGATGTGTTATGTAAAATAATTATGTAACAGGAGTGTGTTATGTAAAATAATTCACCTGCTCTACTCCATAATGCTGAGGCCTCAGCTGGAGTCCTATGTCCAATTCTGGGCACCACACTTTAGAAAAGATGTAGAGAAGTTGGAGAGAGTCCAGAGGGGGGCAACAAAAATGATAAAAGGTTAAAAACTGGACATATTTAGTGTTGAGAAAAGAAGACTAAGGGGGGGATCTGATGACAGTCTCCAAATATGTTATGGGCTGTTATGAAAGGACAGTGGTCAGTTGCTCTCCATGTCCCTTGAAGGTAGAACAAGTAATGATCTTAATCTGCAGCAGAAGGGGCAAAAAAAAAATTAAAAAAAAAAATCTAACCAGCTTCAAGACTGAGCTTGATAAATTTATGGAGGGGATGGCATGGCATGATGCATTTGGCTGATCTGCAACTGCTAGCAGCAAATATCTCCAATGGCTGATGATGGGACACTAGATGGGGAGAGTTCTGAGTTGCTACAGAGAATTCTTTTCCAGGTGACTGGCTGGTGGGTCTTGCCAACATGCTCAGAGAGTAACTGGTTGCCCTACGTGGGGCTGGGAAGGAATTTCCCCCGGGTCAGATTGGCAGAGACCCCCGGGCGGGGGTGGGGGGGGGCGAGGTTCGCCTTCCTCTGCAGCATGGGGCATGAGTCACTTGCACATTTAAACTAGTGTAAATGGTGGGTTCCCTATAACTTGAATCCTTTAAATCAAGACTTTGAGGACTTCAGTAACTCAGCCAGAGGTTAGGGGAGTACTACAGCAGTGAGTGGGTGAGGTTCTGTGGCCTGCAATGTGCAGGAGGTCAGACTAGATGATCACAATGGTCCCTTCTGACCTTAAAGTCTATGAGTCTAAGGGAGATTTAGGTTAGATATTAGGGGGGAAAACATTGTGATTGAAGCGGTAGTTAAGCTCTGGAACAGGCTTCTAAGGGAGGCTGTGGAATCCCCAGCACTGGAGGTTTTTCAGAACAGATTGGACAAACACCTGTCAGGGATGGTCTAGGTTTACTTGGCCCTGCCTCAGCACAGGAGGCTGGATCTGATGACCTCTCAAGGACCCTCTCAGTCCTATAATTCTATGAAGCATCAGATGGCTCAATATCTTCTTTCTGGGAGTGAGGAGGGGCACCCATAAACACGTTTTCAAGACTTCTGAAATACTTGATAGGTATTGGGACAAATATTGCAGAAGGAGGTGGTTTGTATTTTAACCCAACAAGCTGGCCCTTCCTTGCTTTGAATGCTCTGACCTGACTGAAAGGCAGTTTCATTTCCCCAAAGAAACAGTTAAATTACAATATTAAAAAAAAAAAGCAGTTTGAATACTTTTCTGTAACCTACATCTTTTTCTGAATGTCACCCTAACCATGAGCTGTTCAAATTCTTTGCCAGAGGGGGATAAAGAGAGGGAGAGAATCATGACACTACTGCATTTAGATGAAGGAAGTGATACATATAATGAGGTATGTTGTAGTGAGAGTGGACTTCATTATCAGAAAATAGAAAATAAGTCATTTAAGTGTGGGCATTTGAACACCTGCTTTCTGTACTGTGATGTAATAGGCCTGTTTTTTGTACAAACTCATCGCCCAAATTTTGATTAATTCTCCCTCATCGTTTTACCAAACTGCATTCCCAAACTATTCTACTACTCTGCAGTTACGGGCCAGATTACAAACCATATGTCTTCATAATTGCAATAGGACTGGTAAAAACCAATTAAAAACATTTAAATCCCTGATTTCACATTTGACAGAATAAGGGTTTGTGGGTTGTTTTTTTCAAGATCATATTTCAGGAAGGAAAGCTTCAGGCAGAGTTAAGCATCCAGTGAAGGTGGCTGCTAGAACTAAGCCTAAACAGTAATCTGCCAACATGGTGATTCTTACCAACACTCATAGCTCAGGTTTCAGAGCAGCAGTAAGGTGCCACAAGTACGCCTACTCAGAGCTCAGTGTACGCCTCTCACTCTAATGCATAGTGAAACTTGACGACAAAGATTTTAAGACATTGCAGCAATTTGGGATGCAGTCAGCCACCACAGTTTGTTAGTAGACATGGGCCTCTGTCATAAGGATGTCTAGTTATGACTTGCTTCCTTTTCAGGTAAAAGTAATTTGTTTTTGTTTTTTTTTTATTTTAGGCTGCACTAAAAAGAGAGAACAAAAGAAATGGAGAGAGGATAAGAAAACTGATTTTTATATTGAGATCGCTGTAGCAGCAAGAACATATTTCCAAAAACTCAGAACTAAACAGCAGTTGGTAAATGAGGAGATAGAATGCTGGCATTGTGTCAAACCACAGAACACTGCTGCAGTAGAAGGGGGCGGAAAAAAAGCCTCTTAAAACTGTAAGCTGACCTCCTTCTGCGTTTATGAATTCTTGGTCTATGCCAAGGGGGAGGAACTCAAAACACCCCTTAAACCTGGCTATGGCTTTATACCATTCTTTGGTTTTGCTTTGTTACTTTCCAGCAAACGTAAAAGAAAAATCAGAAGCTTTAAATGAGGCCAGATTTGTTACATTTTTTATCCTAGCATTAGTCAAAATAAATATTCCTCAGGAAGTCATTTTTGGCAAGAAACAGAAAAGCATAGCTAATTTTTTTCGCCTAATATGGATGTAATTATGGGCAATACAGTATGTTCTTATTGCAGACATTGGACAGAACTGCTAGTATTTACACAATAAGCTTTACAGAGGCATATTTTCCTTTGTGTCACAGCTGCAGTGGGTGTCTTCTTGTTTAAAATGAATCGCTTTTTAAATAATTCCTAATACTGGTGTTTAGGAAAACCAAGTAACTGCAACTGAAACTTCTAACCATTGGTTTGAGAACTCTAAGAACATAAAGAATGAAGAAATTTCATGTTCCTCCCTCCCTATTTTCCCCTCCACCAAGTTGCTAAATGCTTTAGCGGTGTTAGCATATGCACGTATCTATTTATATTCTGTAACAGAATGAACTTACATTAATAGCATTGCTTTCAGTCAAGGCCATTACTATGGGTGATTGCACAGTTTGGCTGACGACCCATTCCCAACCTACTCCTTTTAGCCTTCCTAGGCATGTCTAGGAGTTAAAATAGTTTCACTACATCAGTGTGCTGTTTCTACATACAGCAGGAGTAAGTCTCTTGTCATGCCTTCCCCTTGCTAGTGACTTTCCTTGAGCGTCTGTAAGCAGGCAGGAAAGGGACTTTTCCCTGATGCACAGGACAGGAGGCAGTAGGACTGCCACCCTCCATTGCTAGAGCCCTCTCTGGTTATGTTCACAATTCACATTCAGTAAAATGTCTTTTATAGCATTTGAAGTTTACCCCCTGTAACTATAGACAGGAGAACGAATTTGGGAAGCCAGCATAGTTGGCTCAGGAAGGTGTCCCAATACTCTTTGGAGCAGGGGCCATCTTTTTGTCAGATGTGTGCAGAGTGCCCAGCACCCTGGGGTCCCAATTTCCAGTTGGGACCACTTGGCACTACACGTATAAAATAAATAATGAAAATGACTCTGTCCCTAGGCACCTGGGTCCATCATGCATGCTGAAAAGGTTCAGCTGGGAAGCACTGTGGCATTCTCTCTCTCATAGCTCACCCTGTAACAAGATCAGCTGCAGGGATCAGTGAATGGCATATACTGCACGTTGGCTCACAGTTCTCACCTTGCTCTTTATTTCTTTTAGTAAGGCAGCCCCACAGTCATTGCTGTACCTGAAGCACCAATAAAGGAACAACTGTGACCAGGATATTTTTATTGGGCTCAAAAGGAGGTAACTGTTTGGTCCAAATGCTCTGTCTAGATCACTTGGCAAAAGTTAGGAGGAATGAGGTGGGACCAGCCATGGCTGCATTATGCCATAACGAGACAAACTGGCCATTGCTGACTGATCTTGCCCCATTGTAGTCAATGGGAGCTTTGCCATTGATTTGTTTGGCTATAACCCCTAATCAGCATTGCCTTGTTCACATTTCCCCTCTGCATTATGATCCCCCTTTGGGATTCACTGAGTGGAGTGGCTGACGGATTCCTGTAGGAGCTGTGCTGACAGGTGGCCTAGAGGAAGTACAGAAGGGCCAGGAGCCCAAGAAGAGGTACAGAGACTGCATAGAGTTAGCCCATTCTTCTGCAGAGGTTATTCAATCTGTGGGTTTGGGAGGCTGAACTCTTGTTTCTTCCAGCTGGAGAACATGTGAAGTTTGCAGATTCTAGTTGTCATGTAACTCCCACAGCACGATTCCAGGAAGCTGTGGGGAGGAAGAGAACAGTGCTGCATTCCCCATTCTGACTTCTGCACTCACAGGGCTGGGATCCATTTCATTTCAGGAGCATCTGCTTGCAGAAGCTGAGAGTACAATAACTCGCCTAGGATCCTGATTCTGACAAACCAGGGCCTGTTCCTGTATTCCTTGTTTAGCCAGGATTTCTCAATCTAGAGTTTTCAGAAGTATCAGTCTTTATATAGGGGTAGTACCTGGAGATCCCAGTCCCATTGTGACAGGCACCATACAAACACAAACAGTCCCTGCCCTGAAGAGCTTAGTCTAAGTATAACAAATAGACAACAAATATAGTGGACAGAGCAAGCACAAGGGAAAAGTGAGATGATTATGCTGCTCAAATCAGAGCTGTTGTAAAGACTGCTATAAAAAACCCTACATGTTTGAGTTTAGTCTTGGTTATGTGTTTAAGCCCTGATTCAACATAGCACTTAGGTACTTAAAGTTAAGTTAAGCATGTGCTAGAGCACTTTGATTGACTTAAATGGAAACTCCACTATGAACATATTACATAGGATCACAGGACTTAGGTTTTTGTCATCTCACTCTCTTCTTCCCCCTCCCCCCCAAACTTATTTTTAAAAGCAGATGTGAAGGGGAATCTTCCTTTGAAAACATGGCACATTTTAATAGTGCCCATTATTTTAAACAGGTGGACAGGGGCATCCTGATAGTTCTAATTTTCCTTTGGATTTAGTTCCACTTGTGATTCCACACACACACACACACAAAAAAAACAGCTGTCTATTCAATATTCAGTGTGCAACAGAAGGTGCCACTTTGCCAGAACCCTCACTAGAAATGACTGTGCAACAAAAGATTATTTTTCTCTTTCATTTCCCCGGTGTTAGATTGAGTCTCCATGGATAAGATTGGAACTTCTGTGGGGAGACCAAACTTGAAGTATGAGAAATCCTGTGACACAGGGAAGGTATGGACAATTGGGGAAGATTTAAGCATCTGAAAAAAGGCCACACAACAATGAATTTCTTTGTTTCCAGAGGAATTCTACAAACAGTTACATAGATTATTTATGGCAACAGAACTTGCAAATATGCTGTGTGACAGACATGGAGAGACAACATAAGGGTTAAGTAAATTTTCTGCCTTTGCCTCACATTTCAAAGCCACTTCCTAGAAATTAGTGCTCCACAAAAAAGAGAGGGGCATGGTCATTTTAGAAGACAGCCCTGCTGCCTTTCGCTAAAAAATGCCATTGAGACTATTCTCATGATCTATTCTTTGTGCTGTACTAACACCTGAGGTATGGTTATACAGGAGTGTCATAAATATAAAGGGAAGGGTAAACACATTTAAAATCCCTCCTGGCCAGAGGAAGAACCCTTTCACCTGTAAAGGGTTAAGAAGCTAGGATAACCTCGCTGGCACCTGACCAAAATGACCAATGACGAGACAAGATACTTTCAAAGCTGAGGCGGGGAGGGAACAAAGGGTCCTCTCTGTCTGTATGATGCTTTTGCTGGGAACAGAAAAGGAATGGAGTCTGAGAACTTAGTAAGTAATCTAGCTAGATATGCATTAGATTCTGTTTTGTTTAAATGGCTGATAAAATAGCTGTGCTGAATGGAATGTATATTCCTGTTTTTGTGTCTTTTTGTAACTTAAGGTTTTGCCTAGAGGGATTCTCTATGTTTTGAATCTGATTACCCTGTAAGGTATTGACCATCCTGATTTTACAGAGGTGATTCTTTTACTTTTTCTTCTATTAAAATTCTTCTTTCAAGAACCTGATTGCTTTTTCATTGTTCTTAAGATCCAAGAGTTTGGGTCTGTGTTCACCTATGCAAATTGGTGAGAATATTTATCAAGCCTTCCCCAGGAAAGGGGGTGTAGGGTTTGCGGAGGATTTTGGGGGGAAAGGCGTTTTCAAGCGGGCTCCTTCCCGGTTATATATCTGTTAGACGCTTGGTGGTGGCAGCAATAAAGTCCAAGGGCAAAGGGTAAAATAGTTTGTACCTTGGGGAAGTTTTAACCTAAGCTGGTAAAAATAAGCTTAGGGGGTTTTCATGCAGGTCCCCACATCTGTACCCTAGAGTTCAGAGTGGGGAAGGAACCTTGACAAGGATCTAGGAGTGAGTCTCCCAGGCCAGCTAGACAGACTCGTGGTAGCTTGACTCAAGCTAGTGTGCTAAAAATAGTAGTCTCACTGCTGCAGCTTGGGATTCTCAAGTCCACCCGAACCCCTGGCTCTGAACTCAGCTAGCTGGTTCAAGTCCCCTCTAGAGCTGCAACATGCACACTGTTATTTTTAGCCTGCTAGCTTCCTAGCCTGCCTACCCAGACTGGGAGGCTCCTATGGTGTAGCCATAACCCCTAGAGGCCCCAAACAGGTTGGGGCCCTGTTACACTAGGAGCTGTACAGACAAGCTCCAGTCTCAAAGGCCCAGATCCTCAAAGATATTAAGGTACCTAATTCCCATTGAAATCAACGAGCATTAAGTGCTTAAGTATCACTGTGGATCTGGGACAGGGGGCTTACAGGCTGTCAGGGCCAGCGCATGGGCAGCCTGGCCTAAGGGTTGGGATTAGCATCAGGCAGAGGCCAAGGGTCCAGGAGCCCCCCAGGAATCAGGCCAGGCTGGAACACCAGGAGATCAGAGTAAAGACACAAACCAGATGAGAGGGATCAAGGGCCATTACCAACAGTAAGGATACCAGGAGAAGGACACAGGAACAGGTAAACACCAGAGCATCAGTCCATGGCAGGATAAAGCCTAGCTGCACAGACAATTTCTTGTTTCCTCCTCTGGCTTAAATAGGGGCTGCAGCCCAATCAGCAGCCTTGGAACTCTCCCAATCAGAGTGTAGGGGCAGGGTTTGTGCCCCCGTTGGGCTTCATGGATCCTAGTCCCAGTCGCTGCCTATGAGCTGCCAGGTGGAGGATTGCAATGTGACAACTCCTAGGAACTCCCCCAGACCTGCATTTGAGACCCATGGGGCCTGACACAGTCTTAGGACTTGATTTTATAAACTGCTTTCGGCAGACGGCACCCTGCACCCACATGGAGCCTGCTGGAGAGTCAAGAGTAGCTATCAGCCACTTCCTAAAATATTATTCCTTTAGAATAGAAGCAAGTGGAGCAGTCTGCAGTATCAGGGCCTTCACTGAAGACAAGATTTAACAAGAGGGTGAAGTAACCAAATGGGGAGTGGCTGGGATAAGATTTATACAAGCATTATTCACTACTAAAGGAAACCTTTGATTTCACTTCGTTCACATTGAAATAGGCTAGGTTAAAACAAATCATGAATGGGAGGAAGGGAGGAGCAAACCAGAGGAGGAAAAACAACCTATAGACTATGATCAAATCAAAAGATGATAAATATTTTCACAAGTAAAATTATTGTATTTAATAGCCATCATGCCATAAATGTGTTGTTTTCCTGTGAAGTCCTCTTTGTTCAGGCAACTTGCCCCTGGATAAATAATGGTTGGTTTTTTTGCACAGAAGACTTGTGTCATTAGCTGCTGATGATCACCCCTTGCATCTCATAAATGGAGAAAAGGCAACAAAAGTTCTCACCGTCTCCAAGTTCACCAGCCGAAAGCGATCAGCAAGTCTTGGAACACAAGATTCTCCCCTGCTTCGTTGAAAAGGAGGACAGTCAAGGAGACAGACCAAAATGCTGACTCTCATGTCTGCATTATACATTTCTTTAAGGCATATAGCAGCAGACAGGATTTTTCCTTGAGTGGAAAATACTTTAAATAGATCTCTTTGACCCAGACTGGAAAAATAGCTATTAATCCTTTGTGCCAGAAATAGAAAAACTGGTAGAATGGTAGTGGAATCCTATTCCTTTGAATAGAGAAGGAGACAAACCTTCAGCTGCAAAATCTTCCAATATAACCGTCAAGGAGGAAGCACATACATAATCATAATAGTTGTCTTCTGGTTGAGACAAATATGATTCCTACCTCTGCTGGTGATTGCAATCCTATCAACTTGCAAAAAGTGCCAAGTCTGCTCATGCTAGCATAATAATGTGTGTGTCCCACATCCAGTTCTCTACAGCAGAGTTTGGCAAAGCAGAGGGAATGTTAGGAGATCTAAACTCATTTAAGAAGTTATCTGAGCTTCACCAGAGTGGAATCCACGGTTATTCCTCTAAATTCCTTCCTATTTAGATTGTAAGTTCTTTAGTGCAGGGAACATATTCTCATAATGGGTGTACAGTACACCATGGGGTTCTGATCACCAACTGGGACTTCTATGTGCTACCATAACACACAAAAATAGTAAAAGTAAATTCTAAGGCCCTGATCCTGCAACAAGCTCTGGGTGGATGGACCCATATGCCTGCGCAGCGCCCAGGGACTGAGAAATCTGAAGAATCAGGACCTAGAAGCCTACAGCCTATCAGTCACAATAATTCTTATGGGAAGTGAAAAATGGCAAAGATTCCACAGTTATTTTCTGGAATATACAATGCCAGTCTTTTAGGGTAGCTGAGCAGGGAGCAAGTTTGGATATCTTCTTCCCCCGTGTGGCAGGAGAAGCCACATAGTCCTATCTCCTGAAGCTGTTGAACCCTCTAGCTAAAAGCCCCAACACTCCTGACTGATGCTACTACACTGCCCTCCGTTGCAGAATCCTCCTGCTATTTTTGCCCCAATCCCAAGTGCTATGTTTCAACCCTCCATCTCCTACTGGAGGGACCCACATGCAACCCTCACCCCAACAACTGACCAATCCCAACTTCCCAGCTTTTAAAATACATCTGGAAAAATGCTGATGAACAAGTTGGTGAACAAAGATGTTGACAAACAACGCTGCTTGAGGTTTTTCTTTTGCAATTCCTCTGAAAAGCCCAGACAAATACTTAAAAACTATCTTGAGGGGTAGATGACGAGGAGCTGACACTTAATTTAAAATTAAGTTTTTTTAATCCATTGCAAAGGTATGTATTTATATATTCCTACCCTTTCACCTTTCGTATGTGACACATATTCTTAGACTGTAACCTCTGTGTATGTCTTCATATACATTTGTACAGCACCTACCACAATGAGGCCTTGATCCTGATTAGAGTCTCTGGGCACTAATACTGAGGACCAGATCCTCAGCTGATGTAAGTTGGCATAGCTCCACTGACATCAATGGAACTATGCCATTTACATTGAGGATCTGGCCCCACATACAGAAAAAGCACTTAATAGCAACTGTTCGGTGCTGAGAGAAATTTATCTGGAAGGTTGTAGTTGGGACAGTCTCCTGTGCTAGGAGTTAGACAATAACAGCCATATTGGGTCAGACAAACGGTCCATCTAGCCCAGTAGCCTGTCTTCCGACAGTGGTCAATGCCAGGTGCTTCAGAGGGAATGAACACAACAGGTAATCATCAAGTGATCCATCCCCTGTCACCTATTCCCAGAGTTGCTGCTGTAACTTCTGATGCTGAGAGATATCAATACCTGAATATTTCAAACATAGCTCTTTTCACTCATCTTGAGATAACATTTGTGGCTATGCCTTTGTCACGGTTTCTAATGATTAGATTTGTTCATTTTATGTTTCTGCCTAAAACATCTGTGCCTGTTTTGGTCTAATTCACTCCCTGTTCTGTTATTCTAGTTTTACATTGGTGCATATCCACTGACGTCAACCAGCTGGAGTAACACTGGGATATAGGGGAAGCAATACAGTGATGAATCAGGCCCTTTGCTGTAAAGCAGTGTCATTCCTGGCTATGTGTGGGAGTTACATAACTGGATCAGCAATAGTTATGGGAAATTAATCTCTAAAACATAAAACAGATGGGACTTTGCTCAGACTTTCCAGCTAACTGGACTATAAATCTTTTCCTTCAATTTGGCATCCGCTTGATTTGAAAAGAATGATTTGTGGTTATTAAGGGTTAAACAAAAAGAAGAGAGATTAAAGAAGACTGTTTTGCCTACTTAATATTAAAAACATGGCCAGAGATTTCCAGCACTGCAAGGCAGTGATTCTTGTACTGATACTGCTAAAGCTAAAGTTAATAATTTACAGATATAGCTACCATATTGCTTTAGGGTGAGAAATGCATGTGTTCCTGCCATTTGATTTTCTGGTGAGCTGACCTTGCTGCAATAAAATAAATACCAGCTCTTTGTAAGTGTTTACAGGATTGGGGCTATAATATGTGTCTGTGCTGCAGGGTTTTGTAAATGATACACAAATCTGCTCCACTTCCCAGTTCATTCGGAATCAGTCCTCTGCCATTGCCCACCTCCAATTTATCTGTTTACATTAAGATCCGCAATGAAGTTTGAGCTGGGCAACAGCCTGCTCTCATGGTTAGACTCTGGTACACAATTCTATTCAAAGCCTTAGTATCCAGGAAAGTGCTCGATGTTTTATCTAATTTCTGATCTACTACAACCATCACTGACATCGGTGCATCTGGTAGGAGGTGTTGCACGTCAGCTAATTCAGCTAACCTCCTAGCTTGGTTAAATAGTACAATAGTACAGGTGCACAAAAATGTTGATAGCCAACAGCTGGAAGTTGTTACTGTATAAGCAAAATAAGCTATTCAAGAAAAAGAGCCAAGTTCAATCCTGATGTAAGTCAGTACGAGTCTGTTGCTTACATGGGGGCTGAATTTAGCCCAGAATATATTAACAAGCTGAGCCTTTTTCCAAAGTTACAGCAGCCATTTCCCTTCACGTATATTCTTACCAGCCTGATATCACGGTCATCTCAGAAGGATATCACATTAAAACCTAACCTGGGTGCATGCTTGTGCAATGTATTGACTAAGTGGATATATTTAGTACTGCCCTCTTTTTGACAGAATTCAGAGCTCCTCAAGTATTCGTGATTTTTCTCCTGATTGTTGGCCATGTTTTTCAAATTTAAGGTCCTGAGTTTGAGTCTCATTGCAACGTATGTGTCTTTTACTTAAGGTAGTGTCTATTGTTTGTATAAAGCCGTGGATTTGTTGCCCTTACCCTTGGTTAAACTTGATCACTCTTGCAAATAGATTTTTTTTAAAATGGATGCTGTTGATCTCCTACAGTCACTTTTCAGATGCGTCCAACATCATTCAGTTGCCTTTGTGGGAATTTCTCCAATGTATTCCCAGGATGTCCCCTCTCAGATGGAGCACAGCTTCTTTTCAATTGTACACCTTACCCTATGGCAATTAAGTGAAGTAAAACTCTTTTTGCCACAAACAGTGAATTCCAAATTGATTAAATTTAGGCTACTTTTTGGCACTTATAATCTCACACCTAAAATGCAATTTACACCACAGTGTAGATCACACATGAATTTAGTCCTTCTGACTGCTCCACCTAAAACACTGCAGGATAAGGGTTTGTGTTAACCTTGAATTACAAATGGTTTTGACTCTCTTACCAGTGTAACATCATGAAACTTTATGCATCTACTCATCCGTCACATTCTGAGTCTGAGTCTTTGCTTCTTACCCCACCAGTGTAACTTCCAGGAACAGGGCCATTTGGTGTTGTATTAATGGCATTTGCCTCAGAACTAGTGGGATTCCCTTCTATTTAATATTTGTACCACTGCTTTTCTTAGTATTTTTAGAATGCAACTTAAAAGATATTTTTGTCTATTGTTTTTTATTTCATGTTGTTTGTCCTGTTTGATGTTGACCCAGTGCAAGCATCCTGACATGCACAAAGAGTGCTTAATCAATTCATAATAATTGCAACAACTTGCTGAGTTTCCACTTTGTGAGACACTGTCTGGCACAGGTATATAAAAGGAGCTTTTTATTGTTGTTTGCTTGTTTTTCCCTGAGAGTGGTTCATTACTATAGATTGCTTTGGAAACAAACCAAGTGAGCTGCAAGAAGTACTAAGTTACAAATCTACCTCTTAATTAGGGGGAGAAGGAGAGCACATAAACACTTAGGTCCAGCTCCTCAAAGGTCTTTAATCTCATAAGTCCCATTAAAATGGGAGCTAGATGGCTAATTCTCTTTGAGGAGCTAAACCTTAGTTTGGAAGATTTGGTCAGGAATTTAAAACACATTTGGTAAGTAGCACGCAAATGAATTTCTTTTCTGGCAACCTCCTCAATGAACTTTCAGACATTGCTAATGAATGTGATAGTCATTTCACTGGATTGAATATTTTAATGGAGTCCATCCTTACAAATACTTGACCACTCAGAGCACTTGTCTTTTGTTCATGATGGCCCGAATGATTTTACTCCCCCTCCTCCCCTCGTCTCTTGGGAAATGACTTGTGCGATGCTCCTGCATATTAATCTTATTAAACGTGCAGGAGCTCTCAATCTAAAACGTAAACTCCTTGGTTTAGCTGCCAGATCTATTGCGAAAGTTATTTCCTCTTTATTTAACCTCTCTCGAGACTGATGAACTGAACTGGACACACCTTTGTATCAAAATGGAAGGAAATCAAACTTGATCCAATACAGGTCTAGGTCACTTCTTCCTGTGATTCCTAAATCCCAGAAGAAAATTATACGTTGCCAGATAAGAAGTTATCTAACCTATGGAGTTGTTTTTATTACCTAAGGCAGTCTAGTTTTCAAACAGTTCATTCCAGCCTTTCTACAAAAGGCTACATCTGTTAATTGTAGCCATAGACTCAATGTGTAGTCAATCAGAAGTATCTTCTGTTTGGGAGAGTATTTCAGGTAGTAACTGGAGAGAGAAAATGTTTTTAAAAACATCAGAGAATGTGATTGTAAAACCACAAAAATTGGCAGGGGGACTCAGGAAACAGTATAGTAGCTGAAACTACTATTAACTTGTGTTTTGAAATTGACTAGATTTCAAGTTTGCTGTGTCCCTTTAGCATTCTTTCTTCTGCTACATGTTAACTAAGTTTACATAATAGGAGGTAGGGTGTCCCGCTGCTTCTTCCTCCTGTTATTAACTATGGAGATGTAATACTTTGTACAGAAACTGTCCTTCACAATCTGAATTTTAGGTAGATAACTGAAGATTCATCGTCTTGTGATTATAAAATACCGCATTGTAATGTATAATTGGCAGAGCCATTCCACATGTAGGCATTCCCATCGGCTTGCATTGCTGTACATGTTTACACTTGGTAATGCGCCAAGTTACTTTCTTTCATATTTCCAGGAGCTTGATCCATCTTTTATCCTTTGTTCTTCTCCTTGGTTTTTAAAACTCCAAAAGGCTAGAAGCAAAGCAGGTAAGCAAGCATTTGGTGTCTTAGCACCTAATAGCCAAAACCATTATCTGGCCCTCTTAGATCATTAAAAGTGAATATTATCGGATATTGTCCTTGTTTGTGTACTAAGTGCCTTTGCCTTTGCTTCAATGTGTGCTTTTTAAAAGACTAGATTAGCATTTATGAAGAGTCTCACTGTGGGAATTCCAAACTGTGTCAGCATCCTCTAGAGACAAAAGTGACCATGCAGTACAACTTCACATTTTGCAGGTAATCGGGCAGCTGGAACTGGGAATTTTGAACTGGACGTGAAGGATGAGCTGTGCATGGTACTGTTACAGCAGAAATTACCAGGTGACGCTGTTAAACTAGTCTTCCACGTTCTTTCATTCAGCAAATGAGCAAGTTTTGACTCTTGGGAAGATTTGCTATGTTGTTGCTACTTTCTGTAGAGACAGCTATGCAAGCTACAGGAGAGTTTGCTCTTGGCCTCGGTCTCTGATTGCAATCAAGCCGAAAGTCAGAAATGCTCCCTGGGATCTGAGCACAGGGGTTGGGCTGAGATTCCTGGAAGAAAGGGTTGCCCTGCATGTGCTGCTTGACCATCTCATTTCAGGACTCGTATGCATGTAAATAAAGCAAGTTACATTTAGAACATACCCAGTTTCCACAGTGATTTCTCCTCCATTGGGAAGCTGACCTGCAAGGCCCTGGACGTGTGCTACCATTTGGCAGAGCAGCAACAGTGGTCTCAAAATTGGCTGTTGGTGCCAGAAGCAGGGGCAAGTGTACATTCTGTTATTGCTTTATTGTATAGTCCTGTCACTGTTTGACACTGCTAACCTCAATAAAACTGTAGCAGGCTGCTGCTTAGAGCATGCCTCACCAATGAAGTTCCTAAAAAAATAAAATAAAACAAACACACACACACACTCTAATAAAGTCCCTCCCCTCATGAGGGTGTGTTTGCATGGAGTGGGAGAGGGAGGGAGATCTCTCTCCCAGACACTTCTCCAGATATCTGATAGGAAAGTCCCAGGCTATGTCTACACTATAGCTTACATTGCCATAACTGATTTTGTTCAGGGGTGTGAATAAACCACCCCCCCCGACCAACATAAGTTACTCTGACATAAGCACCAGTGTGAACAGAACTACATTGGCAGGAGAGCTTCTCCCACTAACATGGCTACTGCCGTTCGCAAGGGCTGGAGTAGTTAAGTTGATAGGAGAGCTGTAAACTCCCTAGCGTATCTGTGCCCCCAGAGAGCAAACTGAAACAGTCTTTGACCCAAGTTCAAAATAAACAGACGACTGAAGGCCTGGGTTTTCTTCCTCTCTAGTGTCCCTGTTGGGAACTCAGACACTTTCCTGAAATCTAGGTAACTGAAAACCATTATATTAAAGTCCAAAATACAGAAAACAGCCACTCCACAGGGGTCAAACCAGTGAACTGATTTTCCTTATCTTTGGGACCGGTACCCAACAGCTCTCACTCCCTCCAATCTCTCCTCTTCTGAGGAGAGACTGTTTATATCTTGCCTCTTCTTCCCAGCATGCCACAACTGGGAAGGCCTGGGACTCTCCTTCCCAGGAATCCTTCTGGCTGACAGAGACAAGGACATTTGCTCTGCCTCCCCTGCATTGCTTTGGTTCCAGGCTCAAGACAGCGTTAGTAACATGGGTTCTATTCAAATTTCAAACTGCTGCTGAATAACTACTTCCTATCTGTCAGCAGCTGTGTGCTGGTAATAAGCCCCTGGAATTGGGGATAGTTTTGCCCCCAAAACTGCCCTTCTTCATTGGAAAGGGCCAGTACATCTCATTACAAAAACATTCCCACACTTCTTCCTAATCTGTTCTGTATTTTAGAATAACCATTTATTTGCTTTTCTGTAATGTTAAGTATTTATTATTTGTATTACAGTAGCACAGAGCCTCCACCCAAGATCAGGGCTCCATTGTTTTAAGTAAATACATACACTTAGTAAGAGTCAGTTTTAGCCACAAAGAGATTATAATCTAAAAAGGACATGATAGATAAATGGTAGGAGAAAGGAAACATTATCCCCATTTGACAGATGGAGAACTAAGGCACAGAGAGATTAAACGACTTCTCCCAGGTTACACAGCAAGTCTGTGGCTGATCTGGGAACTGAAGCCAGATTGCTTGAGTCTCAGTTAAACGCCTTAACCAAAATGGCAGCCTCCTTTAGGCATGCTTGACAAAAAGATTTTAATTGACAGGTACTACCATGATCTCACACATATGAATGTCGTTTTTCATATGCCACATTTTATGTCTCAAAAGACCTTGGCAAAAGAAAGAAAAAGTGATATCTGTGGAGATAGAGGTGGTTAGGGACTATTTAGAAAAGCTGGACGTGCACAAGTCCATGGGGCCGGACGAGTTACATCCGAGAGTGCTGAAGGAATTGGCGGCTGTGATTGCAGAGCCCTTGGCCATTATCTTTGAAAACTCGTGGCGAACGGGGGAAGTCCCGGATGACTGGAAAAAGGCTAATGTAGTGCCAATCTTTAAAAAAGGGAAGAAGGAGGATCCTGGGAACTACAGGCCAGTCAGCCTCACCTCAGTCCCTGGAAAAATCATGGAGCAGGTCCTCAAAGAATCAATCCTGAAGCACTTACATGAGAGGAAAGTGATCAGGAACAGTCAGCATGGATTCACCAAGGGAAGGTCATGCCTGACTAATCTAATCGCCTTTTATGATGAGATTACTGGTTCTGTGGATGAAGGGAAAGCAGTGGATGTATTGTTTCTTGACTTTAGCAAAGCTTTTGACACGGTCTCCCACAGTATTCTTGTCAGCAAGTTAAGGAAGTATGGGCTGGATGAATGCACTATAAGGTGGGTAGAAAGCTGGCTAGATTGTCGGGCTCAACGGGTAGTGATCAATGGCTCCATGTCTAGTTGGCAGCCGGTGTCAAGTGGAGTGCCCCAGGGGTCGGTCCTGGGGCCGGTTTTGTTCAATATCTTCATAAATGATCTGGAGGATGGAGTGGATTGCACTCTCAGCAAATTTGCAGATGATACTAAACTGGGAGGAGTGGTAGATACGCTGGAGGGGAGGGATAGGATACAGAAGGACCTAGACAAATTGGAGGATTGGGCCAAAAGAAATCTGATGAGGTTCAATAAGGATAAGTGCAGGGTCCTGCACTTAGGATGGAAGAATCCAATGCACCGCTACAGACTAGGGACCGAATGGCTAGGCAGCAGTTCTGCGGAAAAGGACCTAGGGGTGACAGTGGACGAGAAGCTGGATATGAGTCAACAGTGTGCCCTTGTTGCCAAGAAGGCCAATGGCATTTTGGGATGTATAAGTAGGGGCATAGCGAGCAGATCGAGGGACGTGATCGTTCCCCTCTATTCGACACTGGTGAGGCCTCATCTGGAGTACTGTGTCCAGTTTTGGGCCCCACACTACAAGAAGGATGTGGATAAATTGGAGAGAGTCCAGCGAAGGGCAACAAAAATGATTAGGGGTCTAGAGCACATGACTTATGAAGAGAGGCTGAGGGAGCTGGGATTGTTTAGTCTGCAGAAGAGAAGAATGAGGGGGGATTTGATAGCTGCTTTCAACTACCTGAAAGGGGGTTCCAAAGAGGATGGCTCTAGACTCTTCTCAATGGTAGCAGATGACAGAACGAGGAGTAATGGTCTCAAGTTGCAATGGGGGAGGTTTAGATTGGATATTAGGAAAAACTTTTTCACTAAGAGGGTGGTGAAACACTGGAATGCGTTACCTAGGGAGGTGGTAGAATCTCCTTCCTTAGAGGTTTTTAAGGTCAGGCTTGACAAAGCCCTGGCTGGGATGATTTAACTGGGAATTGGTCCTGCTTCGAGCAGGGGGTTGGACTAGATGACCTTCTGGGGTCCCTTCCAACCCTGATATTCTATGATTCTATGATAACCCCTTTCCTTGAACACACTGGAACATTCACTTGTGTTTCCATGTCAGGATGATCAGAACATTTATTTGTATTGAAAGAGTTTACAATATACATGAGATCATTTTGTGAACCTCATTATTAAGGTTTTGCTGTTTGCTCTTGCAGACTCTTCTTAGAATTAAATAGCCTAATTATGTCACTGATCAATTACATGCTTATTAATGCCCATTCCAGGGTCCCTCAGCCAGGCCTGCCAACAGCAATTCTGGGCCCCAGGGCAGAACAGTCCATGGGCCCCCTCGAAAGAATGGGCATGGCGTCTCTTATAGTTGGGCCCAGGGGAACCTTCACTTCTTTCCAGTTTCCTACCGTCTGTGTTTCTGTGGATCATTTTCTCTAATACACATTTACCAACCACAGAGATCCTAACTTTCAGCTCTTCCCCACGGTCTCCATCCAGCTGCCTTTCCCAGCCATCTAGAACTGGTGCAAGCTCCAGAGCTGCTTCAGAACATATTTGTTTCTCAGATACCACCCAACCCCTTCCCCATTATATCACCAAAGGAGTTTCTTCTCATTGGCCTTTGGGAGGATGAGGCAGAATAAACGGTAGTTTCTGTAACTGTGTCACTACCTGAAGGCTCTGTATCTGGAACCTGCAGTGCAATGTCTCAACACTGAAGAACTCCCTCTCCCCTTCCTCCCCCAGGCCAGGGGTAACCTGATGCCCTAGTAACCAGCAGAGATCTGCCTTTTTTAAAAAAAAGGTATTTCTAGACAACCAGTCAAAAAACTAGGAATGTATCCAAAGGTACTTGAGCATGTCATAACTCAGGTCCCAGTGGGGAACGATTACAGCTGTTATTATTTATGCATTTGTATTACAGCAGCACCTCTGGGTCCCAACTGAGATCAGGGCCTTATTGTGCAGGGTGCTGTAAACACTCATGGAGTTCCCTGCCCTACAGAGACTACAGTCTAAACAGATGAGACAAACAAAGGAACGATTTCTATCACCATTTTACAGATAGGAAATTGAGGCCCAGAGAGATTTAGTGATTCACCCAAGGTGGCATTCTGTCCCCTCCCCCAGTACCAGCCCACAAGCAGCCAGAGAATTCCCCTGCCATGGGTACTGTATTCTGCAATCACAGACAGCCCTACACTGCCCCCACTGCACACTCCAGCCGTGGGAGGCAGGAAGTCTAGGGCAGAGAATTGAACACAGAGCTCCTACTGCAGTAGCCCAGGACCGTCCTTCATCTCTGTACAAAAACTCTCTCCGGAACGAAGTATGGACTTCCAAGACATGACAATGGGCATGAAAGGCAGTCAAGCTGTTTAACCCATTCCTAAAGCCTACAGCTAAAAGAACCGCAACACTCTACATTTGTGGCACATAATTCTGCTCACATAATCATTTGCATCTGCAGCAATCTGAAAAGGAGGCCAAACTGAGGTTCCTTTAAAATTATGGCGCTTTATGCCTAAATTTAGGGAACACTTAATATAATGTTTCCTAAAGGCTAGAGCAGCACACTGGGTTCTATCTCTGTCTGTGCCACTGATTCATTGAGTTTCCTTAGGCAAGTCATTTAATCTCCCTGAGCCAAATTCATTGTGTTCCAACGAATTCCCATCCCTCTGCCAATTTCCCACCCAGAACATGAAGGAAAATCTCAACTAAAAGTCTGGCTGAAACAGAGTACTAATATATGGGAGAGGGAGGGTCCCAACATAAACCAGTGACCTAAATAATGATTACATTTACCTACTGTGCGCTCATGGGGCTGTATAAAAATTCTCACAATAATCCCC
This sequence comes from Natator depressus, assembly GCF_965152275.1. Lineage (NCBI taxonomy): Eukaryota > Metazoa > Chordata > Testudines > Cheloniidae > Natator > Natator depressus. Next base: position 148,229,519 of record NC_134234.1, read on the forward strand.
CCGAGGCTTGTATGTCCCTCTTTGACATGTTACTCATGTACCAGTTGAAGCTCTTTTTGGAACCTTACATTCCTATTCACAGCTTCCAAGGGCAGACGGGACCATTGTGATCATCTAGTGAGTCTGACCTCCTGCATAACACGGGCCACGGAACTACCCCAAAATAATTCCCACAGCAGATCTTTTAGATCTTGATTTAAAAATGGTCAGTGATGGAGCATGCACCAGGATTATTATCAGTGAACATAAATAAATCTTCTGGTGAGACTCCATCGTTGTTCCCTTTACAACAGTCCCAACAGCAACACCTCCATACCCCCAACCACCAATCTCCAATCATCCCATCACCCCCAAGCAATCTCCAAATACCAGAGATAATCCCCTAATGAAGTCAGCCACATGACCCCAAAGAACAGGCACCAGCCCCAAATCAAAATAGCCTCAAACACCGCCCCCCAACCCAGCGCTGTCACCGAAACAGCCTCCCCTTCCCAGACCCGCCCTGCCTTTCTCCTCCGCGCCAGGCCCAGACACAGTCCAGCGGCGCTCAGCGGGGAGCTGCCCGCGCTTTTGCCGCAGATGCTGCTGCATCCTGAGTCCGCTCTCAGGTCTGCCCCCCAGCAGTCCTGTGCCCAGCTCTCCCCTCGGCCGCTCGGCCCCCCCCAGCCATCCCTGCCTACCTCTGCCCCCCCTTTCCCTTCCCAGCCCGGCTCCCCCCACATGGACGTAGAAAGTTGCACTCCTGGATACAAAGTTGCAGCGATTGCGCTGAAGCCGGGCCGGCTCCTCCTCCCCGGAAGAGCTGGGGGGCTGCTGCCCCGACCCACCCTCCAGCTGCCCGCGGCCCCTCCTGCCCCAGCGCTGCCCGGCGGGGGGCACAGAGCCTTGCGGGCCGGCCCGGTGGAGCTGCTCGGCAGCCCCCGGCAGGCGCTGGGCCTCGGGAGCGCGTGCCTAGGAGCCCTGCGGCCTGCCCGGCCGACTTAAAAGGGCCAGGGGCTCCCGGCCGCTGCTACCATGGCAGTGGCAGCAGCCAGGGGCCCCAGGGCCCTTTAAAATCACCCGGGCCCCTGGGCAATCGCCCCCATTTCCCCGCCCCCGTTGGCGGGCCTGCCCTCGACTCATCTGCTGTGCTAAAGGACATGCGAGACAGAAAGGGCACAATGTTATATAAAGATCCGAGGAGGAGCAATAGCTGCTCTCTGCTCTGAACATTTCAAGGGGAAAAAAGCCTTGCCTTTTATTATCTCTACTACATTTACAATGTGACGAGCCCCAGTGGAGGAGGACCTGTAATCTTTACCTAAGAATCCAGAGACCAAGGAAATGAAGTGCCAAGGTAAAACATACTGCCTAAGGAGCTACGTTTTATTACCCATTTGCAGCAGATTTAATAACAGAAAAGTCCTTCAGTAAAAACATAACTTTTGCGTAATACGTGCTTGCCAAAATGTTGTTACTAGCAGCCTTCGTGGGGATGGGCACTTTCCAGTGCAAGTCATATTGATAAACATCTAGACTGCCTTTTAGGGGGAATTTAAACTGTTAACAAACAAAATATATCAGGGAGATTACGGTTCTCCCAATCCATTTTGCAGATCCCAACATCAGCCCTTTTATTTCATTAAGAGTGTGAACAGGCCCTGGAGGCACAGAATGAGCTTCATTCATCGCTCAAGGTATTCTTCAAACTGACATACAAAAATGGGAGAGACGAGGAAGCACAAAAAGAGAAGAAAGACTACAATAAGAAATTAAAGAAGCTACATTATTAAAGATAGCAATAATAATAGTATTCACACCCCGATAATGATTAGTACAGAACATTAAAAAGAACACTCTCCCATACTTTTCTTCTTCTTGTTTATCATCTATATTGTAGGCACAGCCAATCATGGATCGGGCCTCACTGGTGGCGATTGGGGGAGGTCCCGGGCAATTGGAAAAAGGCAAATACAGTGCCCATCTTTAAAAAAGGGAAGAAGGAGAATCCAGGGAACTCCAGACCGGTCAGCCTCACCTCAGTCCCTGGAAAAATCATGGAGCAGGTCCTCAAGGAATCCGTTTTGAAGCAGTTGGAGGAGATGAAGGGGATCAGGAACAGTCAGCATGGATTCACCAAGGGCAAGTCATGCCTGACCAACCTGATTGCCTTCTATGATGAGATAACTGGCTCTGTGGATATGGGGAAAGCGGTGGACATGATATACCTTGACTTTAGCAAAACTTTTGATACCGTCTCCCACAGTATTCTTGCCAGCAAGTTAAAAAAGTATGGATTGGATGAATGGACTAGAAGGTGGATAAAAAGCAAGCTAGATCATCAGGCTCAGTGGGTAGTGATCAACGGCTCAGTGTCTAGTTGGCAGCTGGTATCAAGCGGAGTGCCCCAGGGGTCGGTCTTGGGGATGGTTTTGTTCAACATCTTCATTAATGATCTGGATGATGGGATGGATTGCAGCAAGTTCGCGGATGACACTAAGCTGGGGAGAGAGGTAGATACCCTGGAGGGTAAATAGGGTCCAGAGTGTCCTAGACAAATTGGAGGATTGGACCAAAAGAAATCTGATGAAGTTCAACAAGGACAAGTGCAGTGTCCTGCACTTAGGATGGAAGAATCCCATGCGCTGCCACAGGCTGAGGACTGACTGGCTATGTGGCAGTTCTGCAGAAAAGGACCTGGGGATTACAGTGGACGAGAAGCTGGATATGAGTCAACAATGTGCCCTTGTTGCCCAGAAGGCAAAAGGCATATTGGGCTGCATTAGTAGGAGCATTGCCAGCAGATCGAGGGAAGTGATTATTCCCCTCTACTCGGCACTGGTGAGGCCAACCTGGAGTATTGCGTCCAGTTTTGGTCCCCCCACTACAGAAAGGATGTGGACAAATTGGAGGGAGTCCAGCAGAGGGCAACAAAAATTATTAGGGGGCTGGGGCACGTGATTTACGAGGAGAGGCTGAGGGAACTGGGTTTATTTAGTCTGCCGAAGAGAAGAATGAGGGGGGATTTGATAGCAGCTTTCAACTACCTGAAGGGGGGTTCCAAAGAGCTTGGCTGTTCTCAGTGGTGGCAGATGATAGAACAAGGAGCAGTAGTCTCAAGTTGCAGTGTGGGAGGTCTGGGTTGGATATTAGGAAACACTGTTTCACTAGGAGGGTGGTGAAGCACTGGAATGGGTTACCTAGGGAGGTGGTGGAATCTCCATCTTTGGAGGTTTTTAAGGCCCTGCTTGACAAAGCCCTGGCTGGGATGATTTAGTTGGGATTGGGCCTGCTTTGAGCAAGGAGTTGGACTAGATGACCTACTGAGGTCTCTTCCAATCCTAATCTTCCGTGATTCTGATTCTAGCTGCTGTACAAACACATAATAAGAGACAGGCCCGGGGAGACACACTTGCATTAGTTCTGCTTGAGCTGGAGTGGACGTTGTGGCTGGAGCAGCAGCTTGAGCTAGCAACCCAAGATTGGAACCAGGAGGTTGGGCCAGGCTTGCACTCACGTAGCTGGCTTGAGCTAGTACCCCTGCCACAACATCCACACTGCTATTTTAAGTGGAGCTAGCATGAGTCTGTCTACCTGGGCTGAGAGGCTCATTACCGGTGGCAGTGCAGACGCTCCCTTAGAATCAGAATTGCCACCTTTCAATTGGGGGTGGCAGTGAACTCAGGTAACACAGTGAAATTTGGCTTTGTACAGTGGTCTAGGATAAGACTTATAGCCATACCATTATACCTTGTTTCCTGGATTTAACTGGGATTTCAGTGGTGCAGAGGCATTATGTAGTCCCTCAACTTACAGCTCAATTTCACCCTGAGAGAAGAATTTGGCTGGTAGGTTGTGATAGTGCTAGGATATCACGCTAACAATTGTTCACATTCTCCCTAAAATACCCACAGTTTATAATGAAGCTGTTTATCTATAGTGAACTAACATCACTATGATTTCAGAATCTCAGAACAAAATATATGAACCAAAGTTTAAAAGGAAGACCATCAAATACTCATCTGAGAGTGGGCTGTTGTGATGGCTACAAGACTGCATCACAGAAAGATGGTGAAATCGGTATGTGACTGGTCATTCTGAAGCATGATTTCTGTGACTGCAGTGTCACTTTCCATCTTGTTTCTGCTACTTGTGGAAATTGGGGAAAACCTATGCTAATGCAGAGGTAAAATGGGAAAGACAGGGGGAGGGGAGACACCATGGATAATTTTGTATTCATATGACACACATGACTAAAGCATGACAAAAAAGCCCCTAAGTAAATAGGAGGCTGGCTTAATTTTTCTTTGTTTAGAAAGACTTTTACAGTGCAAAGCTGACCAGAATCAAATTATTGGGACAGACAGGTATAAATCTGGCATAGCTCCACTGAAACAATCTGCAGCACCTCAAGATGTAGACCACTATATCCAAGAACTAAATGCAACAGCATTATGCTAGTAAGGCACTATGTTTACATCTATGTACTGAGAATATTTTATTTCCAATACAAAAAATAAGGTCAGTTTCCTTTAAAAAAAAAGTCTTTTCAAAAAGGAAATTGTATCTCAATGACAATTGAGTGTAACACTTGCTGTCCTTGAAACTTTGAAGTGGTAGCCTGATTTAACAATTGTAATTCATAGTTGGAAACAGAACTCAGCACCGTTTAAATAACTGAGTCAAGACAGTTATGAAAGACCAAGTGTCATGAGTTTGTGGATCTCTCTCCGCTCAGATCCCTAACTGAAGACAGGCTCAGATTATACCTTTTCTTGATGAAAGAAACAGAAGACTGGAATAATAAACAATTCACATTAAGAGGTGTCAGGTTGACTGGGCAGTATTAACAGAAGACCTGAAACAAAATATTCATATATTTAAATTAATAAAATAGTTATGTGCAGTCAGCTGTCTCTTACCAACCTCAATAACTTTGTGCCATCAGCAAATTTTGCTCATTGTCTCATCCTCTTCCAGATCATTAATACATATATTAAACACTGTGGAATCTTGAGGCACTCAGCTATTAATTTGTGCCATGATATAAACTGACCATTTAATCAGACTCTGTATTTTCGGTTTCCTAGCCAGTTTTTGACCCATGATCATTCTTTGCTTCTCACTCAATTACTAGTTCATTTCTTTAGTAGCCTCTTGTGTGGGACCTTGTCAAAGAACTTCTGAAAGTCTAAATAAATTATATCAAATTAGCTCTTCTTTATCCACTAGTATATTGACACAAGCAACTATTCACTTGAATTTTCAGTGTCCATTTGGTCCACCCATGTTTGTGCCCTTGTTTAATCACTATTTGCAAATGTTCACCCAAATAAGTTCTGTTTCCATAAATGTTTTGGCAATTGACTATTCCATATGCAAATATGGATATTCATACAAAAATACTGACAAATATGAGTGTTCAGCATTCATTAATTTTCATTCTTCTATTAACAGAGAGATTAATATCCAATGAGAGAGAGAAAAATCCAATCACGTGTCTTAAGCAACCAATCATACAAACAGCAAATATTCAAGCTATAGTAAAGTGGTCACCCAGGGTTAACTTGATTATTCAAAGTATTATGGGTTGGAGTCATGCTCCACCCCTCCCTTTCTTTCTCTTTAGTAAGTGGGTGTTTTCCCACACTCTGTTATGCAGCTGAATAAAGCAGCGTATTTCCAGTCTGCAGGACTGTAAGCAGAGTGTGTTTCTTGTGAACTGAGTAGTCCCTTTACAAAACATCAACAGTTTGCCCATATGATGTAGCAACCTGCATGGAACTTGGAGGGAGGAGCACAAGTTGTAGGAGAGGAAAGTTTGGAGAGGCACAGAGAGTCAGTCTGTGTGCGCATGGCTAGAATGATAACCTGCAGTTGGAGCAGCTCTGCAAACAGTCACATTAATAAAGAGCCAGTTTAGTTTAATATGAATGGAGCCCTCTCATTTTATTAACTAGCACACAATACATGAAACATAGGATGAAATGTGTATGTGTAATCTGTCTGAATAATTATAAATGGCAAATACATTCGTGAAATTCAATCTGAGTGTGAACAATTTGCTCGCAGGTAAGAAAGAGCTAAATTTGTCTAAGAACTTACTTACAATGAATAATTTGACTAGCTCAGACCCAAATCTTGTACAGTATATTGCTAAACAGGCTACCTGTCAGTCTGGAGGCCAAACTTGTAAAATGCTATCTGTGGTGCTCTGTAATCTGAGGGCTGGAAAACAGCAGTTGCAAAAATATTGTATATTGTACCAGCAGGTTCTATGGGGTATGTAAGAATGTACCAGTATCATGGTTTCCCCATTGTGAAAGAGGAGTTTACAGCACCAAAATTTGCACTTATTTAATGAAAAGTCCAAGAATTAGAACAAATATCTATCCAAAGCCTGCATTTCCACCTGAGATTAGCTAGGAACTAAAGGTATTCTGCAGCTGTTGTATTGCAGGACTACTGCTAAGCCCAAGGAATGAAACAGAAATTATATACAAGTGATCAGTGGTCCTTTTTCACAATGAGAAGAATGACTGTCATTAGTTTCAAGAATATTATGATAAGTTATTTCTAGTAATTCCAGTATATTAAATGCTATGAAACATAAACCAGTCCCATTATATTCAAGGAGCAGCCAATTTATACAACAGCTGGGAAGGCGATCAAAGTAGCTGTTTCTATTTGACTAGCTGAATCATAGAATACACATATCATGTGCTGGCTGCTGACACAGCACCTTAGATCAAACAACAGCTGCATTGTCGCAAAAAGATGTTACAATGCACAAATTTCAGGCCAGGGTAGATTCAGAAAGTGTAGTTCATGTATATTCATCCACTGGTAAAGAGAAACTATAGAATGAATGGTTGGAGAGATTGCCAAGCAAGACAATGTATAATGCAAAAGGTACTATTTTGGTTACCCAGGTGGTCTCTGGATGTGCTGGGTGATTCTCCTACAATCTCTGCTCAAGAGGCAATACTTCTGGAGATGCAGTTAGAGCTTTGGAAGATGCTGATTTGATAGTGCTCTGAGCCAGTCCCAGAAGTACCACTTATGGAGGAAGGAATTGTGACAATGACTTGGTTGAACTCCCTGGTCTGGAGTACTCGCACTGATTATTTGGGGTACGTCCATGTTCTGGGTATTTCTAAGACTATTTTTACTGAGAAAAGCTAATTCAGTCAGGTGCCTAGTTCACAATTATCAAGACATTATGTGACTCAAGCCATCAAAGCTGCAGCTTCCTTTCTTTTAGCAAGATGAAGAAAGGTAATGATATTTATTGACAACACATACCACTTATAAAGGGCCACGTGCTGCTACCGTTATTCACGTGGAGCAGCACCTTACCATGCAAGCAGTCCCTTTCATTCTAATGGGACTACTTGCTTAGTAAGAAGTGACTCAGTGGGTGTAAGAGTGGCACAATCAGCCCCGTTGTGTTTACCACCTTCAATGTGCTAAAAGAGTTAGCCACTTGCACCTCATAACACCTTTGTGAGACCGGGCAGTAAGTACTGTTGTCTTCATTGCACAGATGGGAAAAACAAACAAACAGAGGGATTGAATAATTTGCCCAAAGTCACACAGCCAAACAGAGTCAGAGCTGGGATTAGCACACTCAGAATTTGCTGGTTCGTAGTTCTATAGGCCATCCACTGCTCAGCATGAAGTATAACAGAAGAGTGCACTGCAGGTAAGGCTCTTTGACAGAACTAGAGCAAGCTGGAGTAAATAGTTAAAAACCCATAGAGCATTTGCCTTGTCTTTTGCTGATACAATAAACTAAAGATTATTAACAATTAGCAATTACACTGACAAAGGTTCAAAAAAATAATTACCATGTAAAATGCATTCTGATTTAGAAACTGGAAAGAACCATGCAGTTATTTAGTAACTCTGGGTCACATGCTATTGTTTTCATTGGGAATTTTGCCAGAGTAGAAAATGAGCAAGGACTTCAGGACCAGGCCCCTCATGAGATAATATACACATGTCCCTACTACACCCTTCTTTCCCCCATGTAACTGATCACTAAAAGGTGATGTTACAAATACTTTAAAGCCCACTGGTTAAGTTTCACAAGACAAGACTGACTCAAGCCTCTGTTCAGACCTTCCAAATGTTAGGCCCTCCTTGTCTTCCCCAGTTGTCTGACTCACTTATCTTGGCCTCTGGTCCAGATCTTGTCTTCCTTTAAGTGAGCTGCCCAGTGACTTCCCCTTTTGTGTTCTTGTTTCATAGGGACCTGGTCTCTTCTGGAGTCTGATCCAGCTCCGGCCGCAGGAGATAGAAGATGGATAATTGCCCTGAGTCTTCATGCAGAGCAATAGCCCCATCTCCCTCTTCCAAAAGCCTCTTGCTGCCCTCTTGTGTGAGTGCGGCTGCAGCAAACATTCAACGGACCCCCATCACAGATGGAGTTCTATCTTATCCACAGATCCCTGGACCAGTGCCATCTGCCCCTAACTTCCTACTCTGTTCTCTTGGGGCCTTGCTTTATTAAACTGGGGGAATGCACCTCTAAAGGAATGTTTTTTCTGTCTGTGTCTCTTAAAGAGCAGGCTCATCCACGAGCCTGCTGTGACACACCGCACCAGCAGTCTAGCCACTGGCTGAAGCTCTGCCCACAGCTTCCTTACCTCAGTACTGTCTAACTTCCCAACATTGCTCTCAGAGGTTACCAACAACCCCACCCTATCCAGATACACAGCTCTCAGGCTCAGTAGCCCTACATAGACTCTCGCTCACCTCAGAATGTTGCCATCTACCATGATTGCCCCCATGATTGCCACCAGTCCCTAGTGCTCCCATTTCTACAGGGTCAGGACTGCTCCCAATACAGGAGTTCACTGTCTGACAGGTTCCACCTGCTGCTGTTCTGCCCCCTCCCATCCAGAATAAAGCCTCCTTTGAAGATCCACTTCCTACCCAGGGCCAAGTAACAGTGCATCTTTTCCCCCAGTTCCATTGGCCTCTCTTCCTGATGTGAGCTCACAGGAGGGGAGAGGAGGCATTGATTTTCCTGTGGGTATGGCATATTTCACCATTTAACTGCTGCAAAGTTTATGGCATGGGTATAAAGTTTATGTTCATGTAGTAAACAATGGGAAAAACATTGCAGGGGTGGGAGGGGAGAGAAAAGGAGTGGAGATTAGGACAAAGTCTTGACTAGATTTAGCTCCAAACAGCATATACTTACATGCACATACAATGTGAACAGCGTGTAGTCCCTTTAACTTAAACTGAATTGTTTTGTTTTAAAATCACATTTTTTGTCTTCTTTGGAATCCTAGATTGATATGGACATGATTGTTATTATCAAGTTTGACTGGGGCTGTAAAAAATTAACATTCATTGTAATAAGTGCAGTTTAGAAGAACACTGCATCCATTTTGAATAGCCCAACGGTCTGAAAGTTCACCTAGAAATCTACTTTTCCACGCACATAAAGTTTGGAATGTATTGGAAATTGATTTTTTTAAAATCATAAAACTAGTACTTCTGAGCCTAATGCGAGCAGTGCTAGTCTCCTGTGAAATCTTTGATAATGCCATGGATCACGGCTGAAATAGTTCCCATGTTGCTTTAGTATTATTTCAGCATCAAAAAACGTGTACTCTCTGAACAATAAAGTGTTCAAATAATAAACATTAAGGGTGTTTTTTTTAAAAATGGGCATCAAAGTTATACTATTTACAATTCTCCATTGTTTCACGTGCAATTGGTCACTAAGTTATTCATATGTTTAATACCTGCAGCTTAGGTACACATTATGAAAATTTAGCCATATTCTTTTCTAGGAGTCTAGGAAGCAATTAGCAGCATCTGACATGGTTCTCTAATTACAATGATTTTCTTTAAGCCCACTGGGACATATTTATGCTTTCTCTCTCTTTGAATTAATATGGCCAATACTTTCCCAATCACAATAATGTACTTCATCTCAGGCTTGTGTCTCTAATATAGACACAATTTTTTATGAGCCCCCATAGCAGGGGGCAAACAAATTATTTTTTGTTTTACTGTTGTGCATGGCTAGATGGAACTCAACTTGGGTTTATTTCTGTAATATGTCTGGTTCCATTGACCTTCATGTATCTTCTAGCCTCTCTGACTTTTATGTTATCACGAGTGGTGGGCTGTCCACATTATCCTCATGGAAAGACCTTTCTACAACTTAGCTGCAGTCATGGTATGAGATAATCATCTGGGACCTCAATAATCTGGTCTCCCTGGGTGATCTAGATGACACTTGGTGTCTATTCCTTGCTGCACCATGTATTGAATAATAATTATATATGTTCTCCAAGCTCCTACAGACCTCCACCCACCATTCTTCTGTTCCACAACCAGAAAAAGATGTGTTCATACATATTTTTTAAAAATCAGTTTGCTTTTAGGGTAAGTTTGACAGAGGAATGTATCTGTATTTGAATGTGTGACACACATTACCTCAAGTAGTACCCTGTAACCCCCATATTCATCATTATATATGGTTATGATGTGTGAAAACATGCCATGTAAGATCACAGAAAAGGTCATGATCTGCTGAAACCGTGTTCTGTCAAAATATGTGTAACAGTAGTATGTATCAAGTTATGAGATTTTGCTGTACGATTGTTATTGAAATATGTTGTAAATTGGGGAGTTGTCCACTGCCAGTTCTCCAGTGACAACAAAGGAGGTGACCAACACCTGGGCGGGCGCTGAAGGATCATGATGACCACTAATCAGCAGGAGAGTTGTAAACAATGGATTTATAATTCTGTAAGAGAATTGCACAAGCATCATACAATGGGGGATTGCTCAACTCTGTGACTCAGCAAAGCCAACCAGGACATGTCTGGACTAGTATTTTCCATATTCCAGGCACATGGGCTGAGAGTATAAAACAAGGGACAGTGACATCATGTGATTGCCTTTCTCCTCCCCCACCTACCCTGGAAGCAACAAGAATGCTAGGAAAACAAAGACCTGAAATGAAGAGACTGGTCCCAGGCTTATAGGAAAAGCCAGTGTATTAAGGTCTCTAACCTACCTGCAACATCCAGTGCGGTGAGAAAACTGCTTGATCCAAATACTGCCTAGTGTAATAAGGTTTAAGATTTAGACTATGTGCTTATCTTTTATTTTCTTTGGAAATTATCTCTGACTTTTGTGCCTACCAGTTATAATCACTTCATAGAATCATAGAATCATAGAATATCAGGGTTGGAAGGGACCCCAGAAGGTCATCTAGTCCAACCCCCTGCTCAAAGCAGGACTAATTCCCAGTTAAATCATCCCAGCCAGGGCTTTGTCAAGCCTGACCTTAAAAACCTCTAAGGAAGGAGATTCTACCACCTTCCTAGGTAACGCATTCCAGTGTTTCACCACCCTCTTAGTGAAAAAGTTTTTCCTAATATCCAATCTAAACCTCCCCCATTGCAACTTGAGACCATTACTCCTCGTTCTGTCATCTGCTACCATTGAGAAGAGTCTAGAGCCATCCTCTTTGGAACCCCCTTTCAGGTAGTTGAAAGCAGCTATCAAATCCCCCCTCATTCTTCTCTTCTGCAGACTAAACAATCCCAGCTCCCTCAGCCTCTCTTCATAAGTCATGTGCTCTAGACCCCTAATCATTTTTGTTGCCCTTCGCTGGACTCTCTCCAATTTATCCACATCCTTCTTGTAGTGTGGGGCCCAAAACTGGACACAGTACTCCAGATGAGGCCTCACCAGTGTCGAATAGAGGGGAACGATCACGTCCCTCGATCTGCTCGCTATGCCCCTACTTATACATCCCAAAATGCCATTGGCCTTCTTGGCAACAAGGGCACACTGTTGACTCATATCCAGCTTCTCGTCCACTGTCACCCCTAGGTCCTTTTCCGCAGAACTGCTGCCTAGCCATTCGGTCCCTAGTCTGTAGCGGTGCATTGGATTCTTCCATCCTAAGTGCAGGACCCTGCATTTATCCTTATTGAACCTCATCAGATTTCTTTTGGCCCAATCCTCCAATTTGTCTAGGTCCTTCTGTATCCTATCCCTCCCCTCCAGCGTATCTACCACTCCTCCCAGTTTAGTATCATCTGCAAATTTGCTGAGAGTGCAATCCACACCATCCTCCAGATCATTTATGAAGATATTGAACAAAACCGGCCCCAGGACCGACCCCTGGGGCACTCCACTTGACACCGGCTGCCAACTAGACATGGAGCCATTGATCACTACCCGTTGAGCCCGACAATCTTGCCAGCTTTCTACCCACCTTATAGTGCATTCATCTAGCCCATACTTCCTTAACTTGCTGACAAGAATACTGTGGGAGACCGTGTCAAAAGCTTTGCTAAAGTCAAGAAACAATACATCCACTGCTTTCCCTTCATCCACAGAACCAGTAATCTCATCATAAAAGGCGATTAGATTAGTCAGGCATGACCTTCCCTTGGTGAATCCATGCTGACTGTTCCTGATCACTTTCCTCTCCACTTAAAATCTCTCTTTCCGTAGTTAATAAAGCTGTTTTATATTTTATCGAAAACAGTGTTTTAGTTGAAGTGCTTAGGAAATCTCAGCTCATGGTACAAAGGCTAATGTGTGTCCTCTCCACATTGAGGGAGGAGCAAACTAAGTAATGATCTTATACTGGTCAGGCTTCTGACCAGGGCAAAATGGTACAGTTCTGTAGAGCAAGGCTGGGGGCTTGGGAGATTTGTTGGTTCTTTTCTCTGTTTTTGATTTTTGAGTGGCTCAGGAAGCATTCATGTAATTTAGCATGGGGGGCTCAACATGCTGTTGTGCTAAGTTATAACAGTGCCTGGAGGGGTTTGCTGCTTGTCACTAGTAAAGCAGTGTGTGAGACAGCCCAGGCTGGAGAGTTAAGGGAACACAGCAGTACAGCAGTTCTAGGTTGCCTCCTGGGGATCCCATCACAGAATGCCAGAAAGCAAACTTATTTATGCAAAGCCTGACAAAGAAAAAACAGTAATTTCAGTGACCTCCAGCCCTCAGAACACTTATACAAAGGCGTGTTCATGCTCTGGGGCATTCATGCTCTGAGACCATCCTACTGTAGATAAATAGCCAGGGTTTAACAGAAGAGCCCATGTTACTGACAAGAGTTGTTCCTAAGAGCTCCTTTTACGATCCTCAAGGAAGCTGGGGGAATGGTCCTCACACTAAAGGCAGGGACAAGACATCACGAATGTGCCAAGTATTGTCTCAGAACATCAGCGGCCAGCGCACCTCTCTGACATACAAATTCCCCCTCCATCAAGAATGGCACTTAAATAGAACTCTTTGAATCACCTGAACATTGTTAATTATTTAAATGCAATTTTGAAAATTATTTCTTTAAACATCAAATTTCCAAAAAAAAATATTTACCAGCTCTACACCAAAGGTCAGACTTACAATTACACACACGAGCAGTCCCTCTGGTTGAAGTCAATAGGACTACTGACTGGCTTAAAATTAACTATGTGTTCAACTGCTTGGCTGAATTAGCCTCAAAGTCAGCCATCGCAGGTGATTTCATAGGGCTCAAATCACAATTCAAAGATCTGCCACATGTAGAACATCAAGAAAGCTTTCATCAAAATCAAGCAGCTAATGGCCAAAACTGTCATGTCAACCGGGCTACCAAAAGAACTGCCAATGGCCTCAAATGCTATGAGGCTACTCTATACAAAAAGCAGTTTAAGAGGAGGCCATTGTCATGATCTTGTGGAGGATGGTAGGGGCCAGGTATCGTTATTAAGGGGACTCCACATGAACACAAGACTTGCCTGTTGGAACCATCCTGAACTGCTTGAAAATGCAATGTTCTGAGCTTTACACACCTCAGAAAGCTAAAATTTGGTCCTGGTTTTATACAAATAAGGACTTGTATAAGTGAGATAGTAATCTAGCCAACTTTATATTCCTTTAAATGCCATAAAGTCCTTTAGATTGCATTCTGCACATTTCAAATTAAATGTTAATAAAACTGTACAGAAAGCTTTCCATCAGAAATTTTTGTGTAAATTGCACAGCGTTTCCAAACCATTGTATTAGGCCGATTTAGCAGCTCCTATTTAGGATGAAATGATTAATCAAATAACTGTCACTTGAAGTAAATATAATCACTGCTTGACTAATCATAAATTAGCATTATTTATACAGGAAAACATGTTTCTAAGAGAACTACCTAATTAAGTGTTACATACTTTAAGCATCCACTAGAAAAATTACTAGTGATATTTTTGCCTTTAGTTCATAGTTGAGTTGAATCTAACATCTAGCCTAAGCTGTCATCTTTAAGATTTTTGAATAGCTTATGTGTCTCAAAACTTATTTTGTACAAAAAAAGCTATGATCTTCCTGAGCCACAACAGATGATGTGCTAAATGCTGTGCATTATTAAGGTGTCTCCAGCACGGTATGCAAACCTTTTAAATGGTCCCCATTTTGCTGAGCACTCTATATCTTGGCAGGAAAATGAAATGTGCTCCTCGTCTCCAGACTGAAATTTCTCATTTTCAGCCCAGCCACTCCCAGTGATGACTGACTATGTCCTGCTCCTGCCCACAGACAGTAGGACATGTGTATGTTCCTCCTGGTAAGGAGGGGGAAGCAGCATGAAGAGGTAGAAGGGAAAAGCCTGGGGACACGCTCTGAGTACTAGCTGTGCAAGACAAAGATGTAAAAACCCTGGGAGAAGACAAATTCAGGACTTCAGTTTTGAGATAACTGTTTCCCGGCTGAAGTGCTAAACATCATTGTAAATTCCATACTTTTTAAAATTAAAATAATGTAGAAAAACATTGAGAACAACTGTCTTAAATACAAAAGAAGCGGTCACCCTCCCTACCTTGTCTGTCTCATTTTTGCCTTGATGCAAGATACTTCCTCACCCTCAGTTCTTCTCTCTTTCTTCAGACTCTTTGAGCTGTCGCTCTGCTTTGATTCTGTCCTCTTCACAGTCTCTGGTTCCACAATTTCCATTTTGGCCCACAGATCATTGACATAACAAGCTCTGGTAGTTTCTGCTACACACACAAGTTATAAAGCTCTTCTGAAGATGCAGCACACATTTTAGTTGGGTGCAATCTATCATTCTCCCTCCCAGAGGGGTGAGCTTTAGAAAGGACATCAGCCAGGCAAAAAAAAAAAAAAAAATTGCATAAAGAATCTTGGGTGCCATTACGATTGTCCTCTTGTGTAGGGCATAAGTTCACCATTGCTGCACCGGAGACTGATCAATGGGACTGCTTAAATGAGTAAGGATTTGCAGGGTGATACGCAGATTTGTTAGCCTCTTTGCTTCTGGGGTCCCTTGAAAACTTTGTGGAAGGGAGCAGCTTTCTTTCTAGTAGGTCCAGTAGAACATAAAAGTTTGTGCTGGGTACATATGGCAGCTCTGGAGGTTTCCTGTACTTGGCGCAACACAGTAGCACTGATGTGGCTAGCCATTTCTACATACTGTAAAGGAGGACATAATTTACTATATAACTTTTTATATAAAAGTCATACAGTCCAGTTTTGTCTATCAATTAGAAACCAGATGCTCACTAAAACCTTTTACATTACAAAGGGATGTAAAATACCATTTTCTTAAAAGTTTTAACTGAACTGGTGTTCCTCCAGCTGCAATGGTTTGGTATGAAACGTTCTGTTGCCTTCCTCTAAATACTTGTATTGGTGCTCAGTTGAGGATAAGTTAATTATATCCAAAAAGACACCTATTTTCCTACAGCCTTGTCCCTATGGTATAAAATCAGTTAAGAATGACTCTCTTTTTACATTAATGATCCTATATCTATGAAATAAGAAGTGCTAATGCACCAGTCATAACACTGGCTTTTGAAAAACACTGTAGAACATTGAAAGTCGGTGTACTATCAGGCTTATAATAGCACCTTTACTCAGCACCATGTTTCATAGGAAACATGACATAATCCATTTTGTGCGTGTTAAAAGTAAGGTATGCTCTTTTTAGTGCTGAGCTGTCAAACAAGTAGCCTGACAGATGTTTTGATGTAGCCTGGACATCCTGCTGGGCTGGCTGAAAGCAGACATTTAAATGGAGCTTATGAAGAGTCTTTGGTACACTTCTCTTTGCAATTGTCCCTCTGTGCTGTGCTTGCACTGTATTCTACTGAGTGACTTTAAAACCCCCCATAAAATATGCCTAATCAAATATATGTCTATAGAAACATAAAATATCCATAATTGGGTGAATCAGATACAACCCTGACAAAGAACTCTTTACTGTCCGTTCCATTGGACATCGCAAAGGAGTGGAAAAACAGGAGATAACAGAGAGAGAAGCGCAAAGAAAAGGGGAGAAAGGTAACAAAGCAGGGAGAGGAGAATCAAAAGGGAGGCAGATAAGCAAGCATACTATACTAAGGGGGTAGGTGGGAGGACAAAGTGGAGACTGGATGAACAAAGAAGAAGGAGGTTTGGAAAGGGGATGGGACAACAGAACAGGAAGGCAGCATTACTCTTAGCCTGAAAGGAGAAGAAAAAGAAAAGGCAGGATAATACCTTTGTAGAGCTGTGCAAGCTTAGGGCAGGCAAGCTCAGTTCTTCAAGAAACAAATGTATTGGCTTCTCCTTAATCCAATGTTAGTTTTATATTTAGAAATACCTACTAGAACTGGTTGGGAGCATTTCGACAC
This sequence comes from Natator depressus, assembly GCF_965152275.1. NCBI lineage: Eukaryota > Metazoa > Chordata > Testudines > Cheloniidae > Natator > Natator depressus. The sequence goes on from NC_134234.1 coordinate 148,246,156, forward strand.
AACATTTTCCCATAGAAAAATATCAATTTGCCAAAATCAAAATATTTGTATGAAACGGTCAGTTTCAACAAACTTCCCATTTTGAAAAAAATGTTGGAAAAAAGTTCTGAAAGTTTTGAAAGAAGACGTGGTCATTTTCAACATGAAAAGTTTTGTTTCTGGGTTTGAAAAGACTTTTTGTTTCAAAATTTAAATCAGCTCATAATATTTTTTAAAAATAAAAAACATCAACAAATGAAATGAAATGTTTTTAAAATATCAAAATGAAACATTTCAATCGACCCACACCCTTTTTTTCCCCACAAACATTTTTGACATTTCCCTGCCTCTGAGTTGATACTGTCCTCAGCTTTTATTCTGGATTTGTATACTCTCAGCTTCTCTCTTTTCCTTTGTGCTTAAATGTAGTCTGCTGTAACAGAACTTTTATAAATCCCTCCATGTGGTATCTTTTAAGTTTACACATCTATTGTCCACCGTGTTGTGTCTTTTGCTCTTTACACAACAATAACAATGTGAAGAACCACGTGAGTCCTAAATAACCATGTTTAGTAAATATACACAATCATGCAACACCTAGCTACGTACACACTGATATTCTGACTGGTTTCTGTCAGCTTCTAAAACACAGAACATAGTGAGAGCCACTATAGGACTCTCAGACTATTTGAAGGGATACTACCCTATTCCTATACACTAATTGCATGCCTGTTACAGATGCTCATGAACTGAACTATCAGCCTCAGGGCTTGGAGTGGGGTGTTGCATGGCAGATCCACACCCTAGCCCTGAGTTGTGGGAGAATGATTGCTATCTTCCCGGACTCCTTACACTCCACCCACATAAAGCCTGAATATTCAAGCTGTCTGCAGGCGGAGTGAATTTCCGACACAATGAAGCATGTAGCCCAATGCAGGTGATGAAAATATGTTAAATAAATAATAAAGCACCAAATAGGAGACAGTTCTCAAAATACAAGATGGGTGCTTACCATACTGTATGTGAAACTTAACTGAATATATAATTTGGTCCTCTATACAGAATGATGTTGGCACTTCTGGCCATGTGTGTGTTTATAAATAACAAAATCTTATTTTAATGTTTCCCTTCATTAGTTTTCACTGAGATATTAACAATGCACAGGCAGGTGCCCATAAATTAATTAATTCAGCCATTGGATTCTTAGGATAATATAGGCTCCTCTGTCACAATTCATATCCCTTAGCAGCATTATGCCATGAACTCTAACCCTGCCCAATTTATTAAGCCTGCATGTTACTAGGGATATTCAGAAGATACTTTCTTAAGATCCTTCCCATTTCTTCTCTTAACTCTTTGTAAAGTAAGGTCAGAATAGTCTGTAACATTAAAATATTCTGCTATGAAAATGGTTATAAAGAACACTGGATAATTCTGAGTAAACAGGAGAGGAAAACATTTGACAAAGATGAACCTTTAATCACTGTGCAAATGTATTCTTAGAAATAGAGGGAAAACTTACTGGAAAAATAATCTTTGTTTTTAACTTAATAAATCTGAATAGTTAGCTTTACATAGTAAAACAGCATAGCAAAATTGATAGTTTGGGCTGACTTTAATATTGTATCATTACAAAGATGCATTCTGTACTCATAAGGCCAAAGTCCAGTCTCACTAATGTCAGTCAAGCCTCTGAATAATTCCACTGAAGCCAAATTAGTAACTCCAGTTTACTCTGACATAACTGACAGCAGAATTTGGTCCATTTGTTTTTACCATGCAACAAGCATAAAAAGTTAAGATGTTTCTGCAATAAGAGGGGCAAAGAGTCAGAACAGCAGTGATCATAAACTCTTTATGTAGTCTATTTGTAACATAGTACTCTTAACAACCCCTGGTCTTAATTTTTAATGTTAGGAAAAGAATAAACTTCTCCGCCTATTTTTAACAGATATGAAGTACTGATTCTTTTGAAACTAAGCAGTGTGGTGCTTACTTAATGGCAGAAAGGCAAAAATTGTTCCAACATATTTATTTGCAAACATTACATATGGCAAGTAGGTGAAAATGTCCTGACTTTTGTTGTTGTCTAGGAAACAGCCTGCAAGATTGACACAAAGCTCAGTCAGTTTCATTATGACAACTATAATTTGGCAATAGCCCATTTGGTCTAATGAAGTGTATGCCTTACGCACTATAAAAGTCAGTTCTCTGCAACACAAACTGCAGTCCATGACATCCTAAAATGGAGACACCACATTAAAAAAAATTATGTCAATAGACTGCAGATATGCACAAATATTTTTGTTATTCCCATCCATGTATATGTGAAAGAAATAACTGTATCAGAGTTCCTAAAAATAAACAAACTAAAATATACACAGACGTCACCGTACTTCTTTCAGAATGCACATAAACAGTACTTAATCTAGAAAGATAATGAACTCTATCCCTCAGGCCTGCATATATATTCACAGACTAACTTGCATATTCTGAGGCCAAACCTAGTACTTTATCATCTTAATCATGCACTCATTCATAATGAACTAATTTGCTGCAGGTTTCAGAGTAGCAACCATGTTAGTCTGTATCTGCAAAAAGAAAAGGACTTGTGGCACCTTAGAGACCAACAAATTTATTTGAGCATAAGCTTTCGTGAGCTACAGCTCACTTCATCAGATGCTGATGAAGTGAGCTGTAGCTCACAAAAGCTTATGCTCAAATAAATTTGTTAGTCTCTAAGGTGCCACAAGTACTCCTTTAATTTGCTACAACATCTCATTAAATTCCTTACTGGGATGCTGATGCTGTGTCTGCCACCCGCCCGCCATCCCCTCACAATTTGTTCTTAATTTTTGTTTTCCTAAGGTTTTATGGGGTTTTTTCCTGATCTGCTCTTGTTCTATCATGATAATTATTTATCACTTCTATTGCTCCATAAATGTACATGGCATTTAACAAGTCCCTGCTTCAATCAAAGGACCTGATTCAACTCCACTGGAGTCCTGCCATGGACTTCTATTGGAGCTGGAGTAGGTCCAAACTCCCAGTTCTCCAAATGAATCTGCATAGGTATCAGTGTCCGCACTGGGGCTCCACAGATGGCTAAGGGTCTCACTGTGCGGGATCAGGGCCTATGTTAGGACAAAAACAAGAGATGTCTTTGTGACAGAATACATCCCTGTATTCACACCCTACACACTGTAGTAATAATCTTTGTACAAGGTATGCCTTTTAAGGTATCATTTGAAAACGCATAATTTGCTGGTCAGTATTGTCCTCATAAAATATGCATGGCAACATTGTATGTGAAGTGATATCATTTCCTTCTATGACGCTATTAACACATGTTCCAAACCCCACAATCCTGCCCAAACAGTAACTGGCAAATAGGTCTGTCCTAAACAAATAAATGTGTGCTTGCCTTAATTTGCATTTAAGCAGTAAACAGAGTCATGAAGCAGGAAGGGAAACAAGAAAAACAGATGAAGAAAAACAGCAGGGAACATCCTTCCATGAAGACTTTTTGTATCTTGGTTCTCAGTGGGAAATGTTTTTCAAAAGGGAGATTGGAACTATTAAAAACAGAGGCAAACACCCCAAGACAACCCTACCCCTCTGCACACTTCATTCTCCACCCCTGAGAAAACAAAAGGAAACAGCCACTGGACTCTGTGGAAGAGGTCCTGATCTGCAGGTTTGGTCAGTAACCTGCTGGAAACATGTGGTGAGAAAGTCTGCTTTCAACTAAATTTTTTTCTTATGTTGATACTAGTAAGCATTTTATCTTTATTTTTCATGTATAACTATTTCTGACTTTTATGCCTCATTATTTATACTCACTTATAATCTCTCTCTTTGTAGTTAATAAACTTGTTTTATTGTTTTATCTAATTCAGTATGTTTAAGTTGAAGTGTCTGGGTAACTCCAGTTAAGATAATAAATTGGCATGTTATTCTCTTGGAGGAATTTGTACTGTCCAGGAGAGGGCTGGGCAGAACAGGACCTAGACTTCTGGGGGGAAATCCAGGACTGGGGATCTGTTGGGGTCACCTTTCAGGATAACCAAGGCTAGTGAGAGCCAGGGTGTAACTAGCAGGCTGCAGTTACACACAGACACTCAGGGGGTGGCTTGCATGCTGGAAGGTTGCTTGTAAGTGGTCAAGTTGGGAGCTACTTCATCAAGGAATGATGTACAAGCTACAAAGGCACCCAAGCTTGCAGGGTAGGGGTGACTCAGCTCCCCACCTCCCCTCCTGCCACACACTAGTCTGGATTGTGCCTGGGCATGTCACAGTGAAAACCATGGTAAGAATGTTGGTGCAAGGGAGATTGAGGGCAAAGACAATGTCAAATTGCTTGGGTGAGTCAAGTCTTGAGAATTATGCTTAGCTTTTTTGTTTGGTTGATTAGATTTTTTTGTTAATATAGAAGGGACTATAGTTAAGTCACCTTGAAATCTCATTCTTACACATTCTGCCTTAGGTCCATTGAGTCTGGTATTTGCATGTAAATACAGCAGATGAATATCTGATTTAAGAATAGTATAAGATACCTGTAAGAACCCAACAATTAAGGCTTTAAGATAAGGTTCAACTGTCATGCGGCTCTATAACTCAAAGAACAAAATGGGCTTCCATTAATGGAGAAATTCCATTTATAGGGGAAAGCATAAACATTACAGTTAGGGAGCTGATTAGATTTTAGATGGTAGAGATGAAGGTGATAGGAGTGGGAAAGAAAATTGATAATACCATGTAACACTTATAAACCCAATTAAAGAAATGAACATCCCGTCAGATAACACTCTTGGTTATATAAATTCCATTTTGGCAGAAAAAATATTTGTTTAGTGGGATTTAGAGGTTTGGAAACTTTCTGTGCACTGTGATATTTACTGCTATGGTGTTGTTGCATTGTAGATTAACTATGTGGGCTTAATATAAGAACATATTTTTAAAGAGACGTTCACCAGCAAAATATACACAACACAGGTGCCAGCAAGAGGATGCACATGCAAAATGTATGATAGTACATGCGACAGAGGTAGTTGTGTTTGCAAACAGGTGATTGTATGTGCAATTAAATGTTTTCTGAAGAACTGCATATTTTATCCTGCGTTTACTTGCTTGTGCCCATGGGCACCTGTTTTGCAAGCACAATTTAGTCACTTCTTTGCAAATATGATCTCTGTAGTCATTGTCATACCTCATTTTACTAATGCAATATGTACAGAGACAGATTTAGATGATGAAGGCCCCACGAGACTCTTGATCCAAGAATGCACAGCATTACGATGTTGCTAGCTCGATTGTATTGACATCTTATCTGTGGGAGAAAATGGTTTTGTAAGCATCCTCTACTGCAAACTTGTCAGAATTGTTTTCTCCTGGATTGCTTTATATACCTAAAATCTGAAACACAAAAATGTACACTCATCATATTTTGGAGCTCCTCTTAACTTAGCAAACCTTGAATACAGGTTTGATGGTCCCTAAGGCGATATCTGACTGTGAATTAGTTTTACACAGCCTAAAATAATTCACCTATTTTGATGTGTCATCCTGTTTCAGTACTGCCATATTCTTACAAGAGTGGGTGGATACATGGAAACACCTCTCTCAACAGATGTACAGACTGAGAGCCATAGCCTGTATTCCTAAGGCAGGCAAAAGATACTGAAGTCAATGAGAGTTTTATGGGAGTTTTGCCTGCATCAGGGATAAGGAAGTGGGCCCAAAGGGGAGGCAGATGGACTTAAAGAGAAAGAACATGAAAAATTGCTCTCAAATTAGTAACCATGTAGGTTGATAGCTGCCATTCTGATAGAATAGTTCTATTTTTATATAATTTTGGGGACCAATAAAAAGAACAGCAGAATGTCAGCATGTGAGCTACAAATGAACATAAAAACTGCCATACAGGGTTAGACCAAAGGTCCATCTAGCCCAGTATCCTGTCTTCCAACAGTGGCCAATGCCAGATGCCCCAGAGGGAATGAACAGAACTGGCAAACATCGAGTGATCCATCCCATCGCCCATTCCCAGCTTCTGGCAAACACAAGCTAGGAACACCCTAACAGCTACTGATGGACCTATCCTCCATTAACTTATCTAGTTCTTTTTTGAACCCTGTTATGGCTTTGGCCTTCACAACATCCTGTGGCAAGGAGCTCCACAGATTGACTGTGCGTTGTGTGAAGAAATACTTCCTTTTATTTGTTTTAAACCTGCTGCCTATTAATTTCAATTGATGACCCCTAGTTCTTGTGTTATGAGAAGGAGCAAATAACACTTCCTTGTTTACTTTCTTCATACCAGTCATGATTGTATAGACTCTATCATATTCCCCCCTTAGTTGTCTCTATTCCAACCTGAAAAGTCCAAGTCTTGTTAATCTCTTCTCATAGTGAAGCTGTTCTATAACCCTAACCAGTTATTTTAGGGTATCAAAATCTTTCTGTGATCATCTTTAAAAACTTTTGAGATCAATTCTCGCCTTGCCAGTAAAAGGTGATTGCAATTTTCTCTCCCTACAGAAGCAGTGGCAGCTATGCTCCAAAGGGGAGATGTGGCCTGGGGAGAGGGCAGCAGTGTCTGACCAGAGCTTCCAAATGAGTGCACCTCTCTGGCACTTTGGCTATGCCCTCTTCCTAGGTAACAGCTCCCTGAAGCTGTTCTGGCCAGCTCCAGTCTCCATGGTGAAGTAGGGATTATTAATATCTGATGAGAGTAAGATCCAGAGGCATATCTAAGATCAGGACCCCACTGTACAAGGCATTGCACACACATATTATAAAAAACATTATCTGCCCCAAAGAGATTACAGACTAAAACAAAGACAGTAAGATTACCTCCCTTTTACAGATGGGGACCTGAAGCTCAGAGAGAATGACTGATGTGTCCAATGTCAGACAAGAAGTTAGTTGCAGAGCAGGGAACTGACCTCAGATATCCTGAGTTCCCGTCCTGTGCTTTAACACCACCACCCTCCTTCCTCTCAGTTATGGAGGATTAGCTCACATGCTGTACATTTTACCTCAGTGTGTTACACAGCTGTAGCTACACCACTATGAATTTTCTTAATGTCATCAGGGACAGAGAAGTTGTGTTGGGTAAGGAGCACTGTAAAACCACCAGCACTGGATTCTGATGGGAAACAACTGACCCCGTTGTCACCCTTCTTGAGGCAGATTAGAGCTGGTCAGATAATGAGTTTAGAAAAAAACAAAACTATTTGGCTGAAAACAATCCCTCTTCCCCCTCCCCCCCCCCACAAAATGTCAAAACTTTCTGCAGGAAGTAGACAGGGAATAACAAATGATGCTTCTGAGTATTTAATCATCCCACTGATTTATATGAACTATCCATCATGTATAAAGGGTAAAATTCAATTCAGGGTAAAGGGACTGAGAACCAGGTGAATATCATCCATAATGAATAAGACATTAGTGGGGTTTTAGTTAATGTCTTTGTCTTCCAAATGCCCTGGGCTTTCACTATTATAAAGGCTGCAAATTCAGGTGCACAGGACATTGGTCTAGGATCAGGAAACCTGGGTTCTCTTCCTGTGTCTACTGCTGACCTGCTATTTGACTGTAGGCAAGTTATTTCATCTCTCTTTCACACTGTTTTCCCTCTCACCTTTTGACTGTCTTGATTATTTGGATAGTAAGCTCTTCAGGACAGGGACTGTTTCTTATTATGTGTATGTACAGCACCTAGCACACTGGGGCCCTCCTCTCATTTGGGGCCTATAGGCCCTACTGTAACAGTAACACTAATAATAATAATAAATAAATAAAGATTCCTACATCAGATGCAAGACTAGAACAGACTGTTTCATACATGCACCTGAGAGCATCCTATTTGGCAAACAGCTATAACGGTGGTTTCCATCTCTTTACAGTTAAAGGGAAGATGGTCACTAGCACTCAAACAAAAGTCATATAAATAAATGTCTGCTCAGCATCATAAATAAAGATTTTTTACTGATTATACATTTACACATTGACACACTGAACCAAATTCTCTTGCCTGAGGTTGCACTGGTGTACAAGAGAGGAGAATTCGGCTGTTTATATTTTTTAGAAACAGCCAGACCAGGGCATTGATTTGCAACTACCTTTTACATTTGTTTGGCCCACACTGTGTCTTCATATATACTGTTCTGAGAATCAGCAATGCTACCAAAACCACAAGTGCCTATATACATATAATTCCTACCTGGAGTTAGTCTTCCAAAAATAGACTCCCCTCATGATGGTACCAATAAAATAACAGTTTTAGTTGCTAACTTGTCATCAAGCAAGAAGTGGGGGATGAGATGTGAAAATATGAAATCACACAAATGATGCCTGAGTTTCTTATGCCTGCTGCTCTTGTTTTATATTCTAAGATTGTTAAAGGATTTCTATTATTTATAACAGACATTTTTCCAGTAATATTTTGTTCTATTAATAAAATCAGTAATTAAGGGTTACATTTTCACAGGCACCTAACTGACTTAGAAGACTATGTCTTATTGAATTTCAAGTGTCTAAGGCCCAGATTTGTAAAGATATCTAGACAGCTAACTCCAATTGAAATCAATGAGAATTAGACACCTAAATACCTTAAAAAATCTGGGCCAAAGAGCTTAAATCCCTTTTGAAAATAGGGCTGGGGAACCTAAGTCACTGAGGTGCTTTTGAAAATTTTACCCCAAGTTGCAATTGTTCATATAGTCAGATGTTTATTTGCATCTAATACAATAAATCCCTGTGCTTTGTTGAGACTGCTGGGAGCCCCAGGCCCTTTAAATTGCCCTCTGGGGAAGCCGGGCTGCCCCAGTACGGTGCACCGACTCTTACCGGTATGCCGTACTGGGGCGTACCGGCTTACTTTCACCTCTGATCACACTTGTTAAAAAATGCTACCACAGTTGGTCCCCTTTTTGGAAGTCTCAGCAGAGAGGCCATGGCTTGAATGAGCAATAACACTCTCTTCTAGAAGTGGTATTTCCAGGGTTGATGTACATAGGTGAGAAACATGGAAGAAAGTCCCTGCTGTAGCTGCTTGTGCTAGACAGTTTCTACAGATAAATAAAATGCCATTCTCCCATACTATCAATCCAGCATCTTTCATAAAGAGTTGGGGGAAAATAGGTAAGATTTTTCCAAAAGAAATTTCAGATCAATCTATCCCATCTCTATATCATCATCTACATAATTCTTCATATTCTCTGTAGGTCAAGATTCATATCAAATTTCCATTAAGCAATACTTGTCATAAACCAAACCCAGAGTGTGTCCGCACAAAAAGCAAGGCTTAGCAAATTCCAGCCCTGAGTCCGAGGTCATCCTTTAAAACTGTGTTCACAGCAACCTTTGCTTGATTTTCATTCAATTCTGATTTAACCATGTAACTAAAACATTTACGAGCCACAAATTTAATCACTAACCACAAAAAAGACAATATACTCAGTGAGTGAAGCAAACATATAAGCCAAGCCATACGAAACAACCAACAGAAAACCAAATATGTAATTACTGAAGAAATGAATCCACTGGGGTCTGGACCAGTAATATGATATGCATTCACTTTCAAGGTCTAGAAAGTTCAGCAGGCTTAACCTCTCCAGCACTCTGAGTAACTGTTGCAATGGCTGGCAGACTTAGTACTTATAAGACACTTTTCATTCATAGGCCTCTGAAGGTTTTACCAAGGTGTATAAGTATTATCATCCCAATTTTAGAGAGACAGACTTCAATGAGACCCAGGAAAATGAAAGGCAACATTTTCGAAGTTAGATTGATTTTCGATGCCCATCTAAAACACCTTTTGCCCAATTTTCCAAAGGGTTGAGCACCCACTACAACAAAAGAAGTCAATGTGAGTTGCAGGAGCTCAGTACCTCTGAAAAGCAGGCCCCTGCTATCACAAGCTGAACACTCAAAATCTCAGGTCCCTGAACTCAGAAGCCACTTTTGAAAAATTTAGCTTAAATGCCTTGATCAAGATTAGGCAGCAAATCACAGGTGGAACTAATATGCTAGTTAAACCAACCTCTCTTTGTCAGAGACTGTGAGGGAACAGGGCAGAGCAAGAGTGGAGAAGAAGGTGACAAAAAGGGAGTTCATTACCTCAGGAGTTTCACGTCTATCATAAACTACGGCCTGTCTGTGTTAGGTATTTTAATTGGCCAGTTGGGTTTTGTTTTTCTTAAAGGGGATATGACTACTGATTGCATCTCTGGGAAGGAACGGACAGAAAAGGGAGACAATAACTGCAGAACTGATTGAATATTTAATAAAATAAATGAGAATAAAATAATATGCAAATCAATACACCAAAATAAGGTAATAGAATAATAAAACACCATCAAATATGTGTTAAAGTGAGATAGGACTATAAATAGTTAAAAGTTTAAATATTTTTCATCACCACTCTCCCTGTCACTCTTCTATTTTCAGTGTTTTTTCCTAAATGGTTTGACCCATTTTAAAAATTGTCTATTTACATTTGGTTTTAAATTGAAATAAATACTTTGGATAAATACCACAACCTAACCAGTAATCAAAGGGCAAAGGGCCATGAGCTCAGTAAGCAAAAATGTACTGGCTAGTTCTCATAAATGGGCCAAAACAGGCAACAGAAAGGAAATTGTGTAATAAATAAAACAAGTAAAGCCAAACAAGCCATAGAACTAGAAAAACACATATCAGTCATCCCCCTGACCACTTTGCTCATACACTGTATCTCTTTTATCTGTTTTTTGTCAATTATACTTGAAGCTTTTTGAGGCAGGAATCACAAGGTCTTTATGTGTCTGTACAGCACTTTGAATATTTTGGCTGCTACTGCAATGTAAACAGTATAAATATTTCTTTAAAGGACCTGCTACTGTCCAGAAAAACCTCCAGTTTGGAGGGTGTATTGATTCTTATGCACTCTGTATTCTGGGAATCATGCAGACTGTAAGAGATTGTGCAGATAAAAAAAATATTTACTTTGATAATCCTACATAGCAGCCCTTGTGTTTTGTCTCATATAGAATTCAGGTCAGGTCTCATTGTTCATCTTACACCGATGCAGAAGTCCAGTCTTAGAGCAAGATTGCTCTGTACAGTGTAGTAGACCTATTATATGATATTACTATATAACAGTAGTGCCTCGCTACCTTTCTTTGTTATAAAACTAACACTAATTATCCACACATTTCACTGGCTCCTGTGAAAAGTACTACAGAGAAACCAGACTGTACATTTTCATGGTCTGTATGCACTTGAGGTCTTGTTAAGCAGGGTAAATACACTGTATTTTCACTCACCAGCATCACACTTAAAGCAGGAGGCAAATTTTCATTCCCACCATGTTTTCAAATAATTTATAAATAGAAAATAATCAATAGGGAAATTAATAATGAGTCCTTTCACCTTTAGATCACAAGTTCAAATGAAGCCACCTCAGTGGTTGCTGAAATACTGTCTGACATCAGTTTTGTGATCAGTATGTAAGAAACTGGTGGCATTACGAAAAGCACCATCACAGTGAGCAGTAATAAGCACCCTTGCTGATGGTCTCAGAAGAGAGACCGAGAATTAAATGGTCAGGGAGACTATACTATCCTCTAACTTCAATGGGGAATGATGGTGGAGATGTTTTTATCGGTGCTGCCTGTGGCCGTGACTGTTGTGTGGATAGAAGACTTCTGCTTCCGGTTCTCAATCCTGCACTAGCATTCTGATTTCAACCATGCAAGGTTCTGAGCATGTCGGCCCTGTCCCAGCAAATCACATAAGCGTGTGCTTTACATTATACATGGGAGTAGCCCCAACAAAGTCAACTTTGAAGAGAAAAACAAATCTTGCAAAGCTAACTTTAAACAACAAGCAGCCCCACCGCAAGCTAAAGTAATCATCTCACATGGAATCAAAGAATCAAGTAATTTACACCGGGGGTGGGGGGGGAGATTTTCAAAGGTTCCTAAGGGAGTCAGGTGCCCAATTTCAACTGCAATTCAATGGGGTTTGGGCACCTAACTAATTTAGGCTCCTTTGAAACACTCCCAGCTTAATATTTTTCAGAACTAGCTCTTTTAGATATGTAAATTCTGCATTAAAAACTATCTGGGCAAGACACTCTTAAACACATGTTGTATTATCTGAGAAATACTATGGGATTATATAACTAAGGCCAGAAAATGCCACTCTGAGCTCACTTACAACCAAGAAAATCTACAGCCAAAGGCTCTGTCAAAATTGCCCTGCTAATATTTCCCGGACATCCATTTCCAGGCACTCTCAGCCACTATAAGCAAATGTCTGATCATTGATATCAACAGTTACAGACAAACATAGAAAAGAGGCCATCTTTTAAGTAGCCACCACTACCAGAAGCAAAGCTACATGCATATGTGCCCAACAGATAAGAAATGGTAGCAGCACCGGGATAAGCAAAGCCAATAAAGTATTTTAGTGGTTCTGTACTTTTTGACCATTCTGTGCTATACTGTATTTCAAATAGTTATCTTCAAGTAAAATATAGACACAATTTAGCAGCTGTGGCATATGCAAAACTGTGTGTACTGTGAACTTACAAAGCAAACAAGAAAAAAACTTTAATTTGAGTCACACAGTCCTTTTGAGGGGAATCTTAATTTAGAAGATCTAGTTCAGAAGAATAATTGTTTCCATTTGTTACATTGTCTGGATGATTTTCACATAACTGTTCTTATCATCCATTGGCAAACCCACTGGAAGAAACAAATTGCCATACTCCTACAACATATTTGCAGCAAACAATATCAAATCCAAATAAGCCGTACTTCTATGGTCAGTTTTCCTACCGAGCTCCAGAAACATTATGCCTGATTCACAGAAGTCTGCCACATTTGTGTTTATTGACTGGATAGACTTTAATAAAAGGGCACAACAATTCACTCTGAACTGTACACATGCCTATTGTGTTAAGATCCAGTGCAGGAATCATCTTGCCTACTGAAACTGAAGTCCTTCTCAGAGGGTTCTTGTACAGTGTGCTGTTTTGTAAAGTTTAATTATAGCGGCTCCCTCTCATATTGCTAGAGTTATCTGTTGTCAGCATTCCTGTGATAAGCCCACTATGTTTTTACAAATGGTAATACATTAATATTTAAAAAGTTTGTTCTTGGCTAAAATTTTGTGCATCAAATTTTTTCATAGTGATGTGTGGTACTGAATTTTAGGGGTTTTTTTTGCCTTTAGTTAGTTTACCAGAAAGCAAATGGCTTCTGAGTTTGCCTGAATTAGCTTTTGTAAGTTGTTTATCAATAGTATAAACAAATATGTACATTTGTGTATACTTAAATTCTGTGGCTACATTACTACCCTTAGAAAAATAACTTCTGTGAGTAGTGACATATCTTTCATCACAACTTTACAGCAAATATGCTATGCAGGGTTGTAGCACAATTGTAAGTCTTGTAAGGGTTGCGGGGGAGGGCTACTCATTGTCTCCCTCCCCTCAGCCATATGGGATTGGGCCAAAAGAAATCTGATGAAGTTCAACAAGGACAAGTGCAGAGTTCTGCACTTAGGAAGGAAGAATCCCATGCACTGCTACAGGCTGGGAACTGACTGGTTAAGCAGCAGAAAAGGGCCTGGGGATTACAGTGGACGAGAAGCTGGATATGAGTCAGCAGTGTGCCCTTGTTGCCAAGAAGGCCAACGGCATATTGGGCTGTATTAATAGGAGCATTGCCAGGAGATCGAGGGAAGTGATTATTCCCCTCTACTTGGCACTGGTGAGGCCAACCTGGAGTACTGCATCCAGTTTTGGTCCCCCCACTACAGAAGGGATGTGGACAAATTGGAGGGAGTCCAGCAGAGGGCAACAAAAATTATTAGGGGGCTGGGGCACGATTTAGGAGGAGAGGCTGAGGGAACTGGGCTTATTTAGTCTACAGAAGAGAAGAGTGTGGGGAGATTTGATAGCAGCCTTCAACTACCTGAAGGGGGGTTCCAAAGAGGATGGAGCTCAGCTGTTCTCAGCGGGGACAGATGATCGAACAAGGAGCAATGGCCTCCAGTTGCAGTGTGGGAGGTCCAGTTTGGATATTAGGAAACGCTATTTCACTAGGAGGGTGGTGAAGCACTGGAATGGCTTACCTAGGGAAGTGATGGAATCTCCTTTCTTAGAGGTTTTTAAGGCCTGGCTTGACAAAGCCCTGGCTGGGATAATTTAGTGGGTGTTGGTCCTGCTTTGAGCAGGGGATTGGACTAGATGATCTCCTTAGGTCTCTTCCAACCCTAATATTCTATGATTCTATGATAATGTAGGATGACAAAGATCAGTGACTAATGGATTGATGAGCGACTAATGCTAATAATGAAAGTGATTTATAATTACATGGCACATATCATCAAGAACAATCCCAAAGTGAGTTGCATACTGTTTTATGAACCAATGAATCAAACCTTCGCTAAATGAAGTTACTAGTCAAATTCCCAATGATCTTGGTCGGAGCAGGATTGTGCTGGATATTAAGTGCTCACCATTAAAAAGGTAAATATTAACCAAGCGTTATCACACAGTGGATGTGAAAGGTACTGCAGCTGTTCCATATTCTAAGTACAGGGAAATACTGCTGCAGCTCAGATATACCTGGGTAGTAACAACTTTTTAACCATGACCAGTATTCACACAGATGTGGCTTGCTGCATGCTTTGAAGGTCAGCAAATTGGGGCTATTTGGGACCAAGTTCCTAAATTAGGTACCCTCACAGAGAATATGTGGTCAGGGAAATCAACTTCAGCAGTGTCACACAGTGAGAGAGGCACTTTTTTAGGTTGGATTCCCCCGCCTATAAAGGTCAAAAATAACTTCTTAAACGTATTAGACTGGTATCATGTGCTTGCAATGAGATATGCTGCATGACAAATGCAGTGTCCTAGATGCAGCTGCTGAATTGATTTAAGGTGTAGCCTCATATAGCGTGTGCCATTAAGAACATAAGAACAGCCATACTGAGTCAGACCAATTGTCCAGGTAGCCCAGTATCCTGTCTTCCAACAGTGGCCAATGCCAGGTACTTCAGAAGGAATGAATAGAACAGGCAATCTTCGTGTGATCTATCCACTGTCATCTGCTCCCAGCTTCTGGCAATCAAACACTAGGGACACCCAGAGCAGGGGGTTGCATCTGATCATGCTGGCTAATAGCCACTGTTGGACCTATCTTCTATTAACTTAGCTAGGTCTTTGTTGAACCCCATTATGGTTTTGGCCTTCACAATATCCATTGGCAACAAATTCCAAAGGTTGTCTAATTGTCTAATATAGAGGTGACAAAAGGAGTGAATCACAGAAGAGAGCTCCACATCTGAGAAAAAGGAAAAAACCTTCTATCCACACTTTGATGAGAAATAGCTGGATTAGTCACTGATACCCCTTGGTTATTTAAAAGCATTTGGGAATCTAACAAGACCCTCCAAAATGCAAAGTTTTGTAAAAAAAATAATGGCCAGGAAGATACTCTACCACCTGCACTGGAGAGGATTCATAGATTCTAAGACCAGAAGGGATCATTGTGTCATCTAGTCAGACCTCCCATATAACACAGGCCATAGAACTTCCCCAAAATAAAGTAATAATAAAAATAAACTAATAATAAATAAAATAATAATAATAATATCTTCATTTAAAAATTGTCAGTGATGGAGAATCCACCATGACTTGGTAAATTGTTCCAATGGTTAGTTACCCTCACTGTCAAAAATGTATGGCTAATTTCCAGTCTGAATTTGCTTAAATTCAACTTTCAACCATTGGATACTGTTATACCTTTCTCTGTTAGACTGAAGAGCCCATTATCAAATATGTGTTCTCCCTGTAGGTACTTATAGACTGATCAGGTCACCCCGTAACCTTCTCTTTGTTAAGTTAGATAGATTGAGCTCTGTGAGTCTAAATACTATAAAGTATGTTTTCCAATCCTTTAATAAATTTCATGGCTCTTCTTTGAACCCTCTCCAATTTATCAACATCCTTGAGACAGTCTTCCAGCAGCAGCTTCACTAGTACCAAATACAGAGGTACTATATCCTCCATCCTCCTATTCAAGACTCCTTTGTTTATGCATCCAAGGATTGTACTAATCCTTTTGGTAACAGTGTTTCACGGGGAGCTCAAATTCACAGAGTCACTGTTTCCCAGGATAGAGGTCCCCATCCTGTAAGTATGGCCTACATTCTTTGTTCATAAATGTATATGTGATGTTGTGCCCCATAATGCTTTATGGAAATATGCTTATAAAAGTAAATATGACATAACTGGAATATGTTTTATGCTAGATATGCCATGTAACACATTTCTGTAAAGGTTATGATCTACTGGATATATTCATCCTATTTGTATGCATGTATCATTTTTGTATTTGAAGTTATGAATGTTGGCTATGTACTTGTTTAATTTTAAGTAGCCTCAGTGAAGCAGTTGGTCAGCTTCCTGGGAAAAGACTATTCTCAGTAAGTGCCCAATCAAGAAACACTTAAGCTAACAATGAACTTGGAGATGCCAATCCACATCTGAGCTTCCCCAGGAATGTGGCCTGGCTGGTGAGGAACTCAGTCATGCATGGACATGTGACTTGCCTATGTGACTCCAAAACTCCATCTTGGAGCTGGATTCTGCATAGGAGAGAGGAGAGGGTCTCTACCCACAAGAGAAAGTCTATTTAAGCCCCTGGGAGACCCCTCCATTTTGTCTTCAGCTGGCTCAAAAGGTAGCCTCTCCACCCCTAAAGGATACCTGAAAGAAACTGGCACAAAGGACAGTAACCACAGGGGGTGTGAGTGATTGCTGAACCCAGACTAGAAGGAGGCTTAGTCTGTAAAAGATGCTTACTGGAACATCTCTGAGGGTGAGGTTTCATCTGTAATCACTTTCTTACTGTATTAGGTTTAGACTCTTGTGTTTTATTTTGTTTTGCTTAGTAATTCACTTTGGTCTGTCTGTTATTACTTGGAACCACTTAAATCCTACTTTTTGTATTTAATAAAATCACCTTTTACTTATTAATTAACCCAGGGTACGTATTAATACTTGGGGGGGGGGCAAAAAGCTGCGCATATCTCTCTATCAATGTTATAGAGGGCAAACAATTTATGAGTTTATCCTTTATAAACTTTATACAAGGTAAAATGGACTTCTAAAGCTGTTTTCAGTTAAGCCTGCAACTTTCAGGGGACGTGGTTCAGACCTGGGTCTGTGTTTGTAGCAGGCTAGCATGTCTGGCTCAAACAAGGCAAGGTTCTGAAGTCCTGAGCTGCCAGGGAAAATGGGCTCAGAGGTAGTCCCAGCACATCAGTTGCCCAAGGGGTTTCTGTGATCCAACCCATCACAGTATACATCTAGATCTGGCTGTATTAAAATGCTACTGTTTGCTTGCACTCACCATTCCAAGTGACCCGGATCACTCTGTATCAGTGACCTGCCCTCTTCATTATTTACTACGCCCCCAATTTTTGTATCATCTGCAAACTTTATCAGTGATGATTTTATGTTTTGTTTCAGGTCATTGATAAAAACGTTAAATAATATAGGGCCAAGAACAAACCCCTGTGGGACATTACTGGAAATACACCCACATGATGACAATTGCCATTTACAATTACTTTTTTTGAGATATATCAGTTAGCCAGTTTTTAATTGGTTTAAAGTGTACCTTGTTAATTTTCCATTGTTCTAGTTGCTAAATCAAAATATCATGTGATAACAAGTCAAATGCCTTAGAGAAGTCTAAGTATATTCCATCAACACCATTACCTTTATCAACCAAATTCATAATCTCATAAAAAAAGAGATATCAAGTTAGTCTGACAGGAATTATTTTCCGTAAAGCCATGCTGATTTGCATTAATTACATTACCCTCCTTTAGTTCTTTATTAATCAAGTTCCATATCAGCTGCTCCATTATCTTGCCTGGATAGATGTCAGGTTGACAGGCCTATAATTAAGATGGAGATCAGCATACTGGAACATCTAAGCCCACATCTCTTCCCACTCTCCTAATAGTCTCATGTGCAGTTGGAGCTAACAACATAGAACCTAGAGGTCTTAAGTTACATTAACTTCTCCTCCCTCCCCCAAAGGGAAGGTGGAATGGGGAGGGGGGTGAGAGGAGAAGATAAATAGCCCAAAATATTTTAATAGTTAATTTTCCATTAGAAAGGTGTGAAATGGCTCTCATCAACAGTTTAAAACCAGATAAACGTGCAAAGCCCCATGCCTCAAGAAGAGGGATCAAATATATCAAATTCATGGAAGAGTCAAGCTCAATAGTGGGGAGAATGGGGTGAAAAATCCCCAAACCCAACGTTTTATGGAAAAAAAGTCCTTCAAAGTCAGTTTTTGTCATAGAAATATTGTGGCGCATGGCTTCAGGTGGCACAAACAATGAAATAGATATCAGGTAAGTGAATGTAGCTATTCTATCACAGCAGCAGCATCTGGCACTATTAGGTGCATCCATCCACCATCAAGATGATAAAGAGGGCAGTCACATAAAAAATGGCATGCTCCTTGTTCCTCAGCTGTCCTGGATGCACCAGTGATGATACAAAAGGCAGAGTTGATTGTTGAGTCCAACTCAACACAATGGTGACTGAAGCCCCAGTATTCAGCAGATGCAAAAATTAGGCATTGGTACATCCATAACTTTGCAATGCTAGTGCATCATGCAAGCCCTCAGAGGAGTGCAATTCTCAACTGGATTTTGATACGTGTCTTCTCAATGTGTTGTCAAAAGGACAGTGAACGTTTGAGCTTTATCCCCAGATAAGTAGTGTACAGTTCAAAAACAATTGGCTGATTGTTCAGAAGGACCTACAGCTGTCAAAGAGCTAACAAGCTGGCAAAATGGAAGCAAGATGACACTGTCTTTAGTGCACTTAGTTTAAGTTGCCACTTCAAAAATAATACTTGGCCAAGGTAAGGTAACAGGCAGGACTCCAACTCCTCAAAGCTTCTTCTGGTTATTGTGAGGCAGATGTCATCAGCATACACGAACTTAGTTGCTATGGTGGGAAGTAGGTCAGTCATATATATATTAAAGAGCATCTGAGCGAGTACAGATCCTTGGGGAAGTCCATTGTGCACATGAAGTGGGAGACTTGAACCATCTCCACACCTGACGATCACTGTTCTGTTAGAGATCATATGCATAATAAAATCTACAAGTTTCTTGTCTGGGACCAAGCAGTATAATTTTAGGGCTAATCCACATTGCCAAACTGTATCATATC
This sequence comes from Natator depressus, assembly GCF_965152275.1. Classification (NCBI taxonomy): domain Eukaryota; kingdom Metazoa; phylum Chordata; order Testudines; family Cheloniidae; genus Natator; species Natator depressus. Next base: position 148,265,402 of record NC_134234.1, read on the forward strand.
TGGCTAAAGTTCAACTCAAACAGTGCAAACTTTCTGTCCTGCCTCAAAGGTATCCTCAGTAAAAGATATCAGTCTAATCACTTAATCCTCAGCACTATGGACCAGTAAGAATCCTGCCTGATAATGAAGTAACTGTGGGTTGATTAAAAGGCAACAGTTGCTTAGGTACCAGTCTCTTGAGCAGCTTAAAAGTGATGCTGATCAGAGCGTTTGCGTGATAGTTCTTTGGGTCATCCACCTGTCTTCCAAGCTTGAGAGGGCCTCTACATGTGACCTTCACCAGACCTTTGGAACTGTTCAGCATTCCAGACAAGAATTGTAGAATCTTTGCAGAAAGTCACAACAGTAGTAGCTCATGTGATGCAGGAACTCCCCATGGATGTTGTCACGCCCAGGAGCCTTATAAGGTTTTGAGAAAGAAATTGCTGATTCCTGTTCCTCCGTATTGAACAACTGGGATAAGCTGGAGTCAGCTGAGGGGGTTGACCAAATATTTCTAAGAGCAGATAATACCTTCTGATCATGATCTCTGGAAATGCTGGTTGGCTGCTGGCCATCAAGTGAGCTGCCACAGCATTTGTGGAGACAAGTTTGGGACATTCAGGGGTCTCCTCTGCTTGAAGGCAACAAAGAAGGCCACAGATCCTACAGCTTGCATACATGAAGTTCAGAGTTTCAACACATTTGTGCCTTTCCTGTCTCCTAACACTAAGATGTTCCATTAACATATTAATAACTTTTTTGTCCCCTCAGGCAAAGCAGACTTTCAGACTTTTTGATAGAGGTTGTCACAGACATCATCCCAATAGGGGATATATGCCCTGTGAAAATTACATGGAATCGACTTTCTAGCTGCACTTAGCAAACTCTCACAGAAGATCTTGTAAGCCAGGTTCACATTATAAGCCACATGCCATAACACCATGGGCAGGAATGGTGTCTCTAGCCTGCGTCTGCCAGAAGCTGGGAATGGGCGACAGGGGATGGATCACTTGATAATTACCTGTTCTGTTCATTCTCTCTGGGGCACCTGGCATTGGCCACTGTTGGAAGACAGGATACTGGGCTAGATGGACCTTTGGTCTGACCCAGTATGGCCGTTCTTATGTTCTTAGGACTATAAGGAGTCTGTCTGTTTATTCTCTGAAGTGGTCTCATTTGGCACTCTGGAAGTTCCATCTCTTGCATGTGTTCACTTCAGCCAGTCTGAGCTCTAGCTCTCCTATCACCATTAAAATATATATGAAGTTTCAAGTATACTCAGACATGGAAAATGAAGCATCTAAAGAGAGGAAAACAAGAACTGGTGATGACTCAGTAGCTTGTAATTGAAAGTCCTTGATGGAATGTTTTTCTTGAAGCATTAAAATGTACATGAACATATAAGCAGCTAGCTGCTGAAGAATATCACTCGTAAGGGTGGCGATCCCCTCCATGTTCAGCTGTAAGATTGTTAAAGTACGGATGGCCAAGTTGTCTGGATTCGTCTCTCCCATCCTGGGTGGTTAACAGAGAACACCAACGTGAAAGCTCCTGACATGTTTCCCTTCACAGAAAGCATGACTATGACAAACATGCAGCTGTACTGATGATGTACTCTCACAAAAGCACACACAGAGCACAGTTCTATTTCCATTGAACTCAATGAAGAATTTGCCTTTGACTTCAACAGGAGAAGGTTCATCTTCATAATATGATGCAGTCACACACAAATTTAAAAAGCCAAGAACTGCTTCATAATTACTACTCCACAGTTTTGCAGGTTTCTAGGAAAATGGTCTCTAGAAAGGACAAAATCTTTTGTGTCCTGATGGGATTGCACAAAAGTGATTCCTACCTTCAGAATATATCTTTCATCACTATCAAAGACCTAAATATAAAACAATAATGACTTAAAACCCAGAACACAATGGCTTAAATCCTATAACACCATATAAGAAACTGTTCTTAATTTCCCCTGTGGTTTTCTGTAATCTCTGACATGGCATTTACATTCTGTGTCGCTCTTCGATGTGTGACAGAATCCCAGCACAGCAATATAAAAGTAACGTAATTCCGGAGGGTGATATTAGGCTACAAGGGCTCTCATAGACAATACATTAGCTATTGATAATCTTTATGAATAATTGTATTGCTTTTTTATTACAATGTAGTTGAAACTGCTGTACAAGATGCACTTTTATTATTCTGTGCCCCTTGCACTTTCAAATGAATATTTTTCATATGGTTAAAAAAACCCTTTTCCATGTGCCATTCTAAAGTTGCACTTCTAATTTAGATCCCTATACAATTAATGTTAACATTTTTATTTCTTGCAGCTGAATCAGTTTGAAAATAAGAAATGTCAAATGTTTTTCTCTTGCATTTATCTTCCTTCTTCTTACTCTCTTTGTTATTTGATATTACTTTAATTTTTAAAAGGCCATTTCTTAAATACAAGAATATGTTAGTTAATAATTTAGTGCTCTCTCTAATTTGAATATTTATTATAACTTTCAATAAAATAAAATTAAGTTTGAAAACATTGTCATAAACTGGTCTGAGGGCATAATTTTTTGTAATAAATTTCAAAGATGAACAATTCCAATTTCAATTTCTTTAAAAAGAAAGCAGATACAAAACGATTCTTTACTTCAGGGTACCTACAATACAGATTAAGTCCTAAAAAGTCAGGTTCTGAACTGATAATTGCTGGTGGCGTAATTCTGACATTGCTTTTTATATTATAGGACAGATCTTCAACTGGTATGAATTGGCACAGATGTATTGACTTCAAGAAAGTTATATTGTTTGATACCAGCAGAGATCTGGCCTTATGCCTATCAGTGAATAGGGCATCAAGAAGCGGCAGATTGTCCATTCAGGAAGAATAAGCTCATTTAGTTTAGATATCACTTTTGCTCACCTTGATATAACCCTAAGTACACAATGGCTCTGTTCCAACCCTTCCAGGTTTGTCCTTCAGCAGCACCCACAGTTAGTTAAAAATTCAACACAGGAAAGGCCTTGATGTAGATGAAAGGCCTGATTTTTCCCTGCCCTACATCTATCCCTGGAGGTATCTAAATTTCTTAGGTGCACAGGTGCTAAAACTAGGGGTGCTGGGGGTGCTGCTGCACCCACTGGCTTGAAGTAGTAATAACAAACACCAAATACATAGTTTCTGCCTCCAGCACCCCCACTATAAAAATTGTTCTAGCACCACTGTCTAGGTGCCTATGTTTCCATCATTGAAGTCCACAAGGCACCTACATTTCAGCAACTAGGCATATGTTCAGTTGTCTAAGTCCTAACTCATCCCTAAACCCAAGCTGCATTCACAAACTAGGCCTTCCCTCACCTGTTTTGTCTTTGGCACCCAATCCAGTGGGCATGCTCTGAGCATGCCTAAACCTGCATAAAATGTGTCAGAGGTGGTGCCCCCATCTTATAACCTTTAGCCCAGTAACTTGAACATTCACCCAGGATGTGGGAAATCTAGGTTCAAATCCTGCTTCTGCCTGATGTGGAGCAAGGATCTGAACTTGGGATCTTCCAATTCCCAGTGACCCGGTTATGGGCTATTCTGATGTGGGGCGAGGATCCCTTCATTTCTCATGTTGAAGCTCTTCATGGCTGTGACTCCAAAGTGAAATCCCTTTGAAGGCTGTGGCTCAGGACCCACCTCTCTCACCAATATTGCCTATTGGCTTGCTTAGGCAGGGTCACACTCAGCATGCTGCCTTTTGTGATCTCATTCTTAGCCACCTATTTCTCCCCATCATTGCATAGGGAGCCCAGCAACCTAACTCAGGGTTGTGTATTCCAGTAGGTAGCAGGTTGCCTAAAACTTAGGTGCTGCAATGGTTAGCACTGCAGAGCCAAAAGTCCTCATGAAGCCCACCCTATTGATGTGCTCAATGTCACACAGGAAGTCTGTGGCAAAAGGATCCCAGGTATACCAGGTTCTAGGCCAGCAGCCTAACCACAGGATTTCCTTCCTCTGTAGATATTATAGTACCTGACAGTCCTCACATCTATGAAGACATAACATGTACTTGCTACAGTTTGATTTCATTCTCATAAATACCCTGGTGGGCCAGAACTTCGTGTAGTATTAATTAGGATAGAGTTAACAACAGTTCACTGTCTGACCTGAGAACATCTTTGGAAGCCAGTGCTTCAAAAGAACATCTTGCACCACAGTGGCTTTCCTGGGGTATAGAACTTTCAAGAGCACATACCTACTAATGCTTTCTACAGCTGGCCTATGAATATTTGATGATCTTACATAATGTGTTTTACAAGAAGGCAGCACTAAAGCCTGAGTTAAGGATGGAATGACCTTACAGACCTTTTCTGTAATCCAGAACCATAACACTTTTTACCTGTAAATTTAAAAAGGTTTATTTAGAGGGACTGGTTGGCTCATGGTCAGGGCTGGTACCATCTCACAGTAAATTATTTGACGATTCATGGCCATGTCTTAGTGTAAATCTCTGTTTTATAAAAGCTAAAAATAACCAGTTGCCCTATTTTAATCAAAGTTCCCTTTATGTTGCAATAAATACTGTTTTTAAATTAGGTTATGACATTTTACCAATAGTCTGCAAATATTTTAAATCCCAGTGCCTTCCAGTCCGGTCCCAGAGCATCAGCAGTGCAGAAACAGGGGAATGACAGAGCTATTGATGCTTCTTCTTCAGTACCACTTTCTTCAGCACCTGCAGCAGTGCTAGGCAGTCACCTCTCAAACCTGCTCTGTAAGCTCCAGGGCTTTCCCCTCAAAACCAGAGAATTCACAGAACCCATGACAATTCCCCTCATTCTCCATGATTAACAACAGCCCTGATCTTGCTGCCCTTGGAATCAATGGCAAAGCTCTCAGTGATTTCAATGGGAGCAGGACCAGGGCCTTGGGGAATTCTTGCTGTTTCAGACTACTATGAAGCCAGGTTTAAAGCTGGGTACTCGCAGATTTCTCAGTGAAATTGGTTCAGCTATTTGCTTTCACAGCAACCCTTCTGGGGGCAGGGGGTTAAATTCATGAATATTTAAAATAAAAAAACACTCCAATAACACGAGAATCATGGAATCCACAATAGCCTTGACAAAAAGGGCAGCCTTACCGATGAGATTTGCCCTAAGATAGAGAGAGCCAACACAGATCCAAATTCACCTCTGTCACCGGTTGAGTTTGGGCCCATTCAGTACCATCAGACAGCTTCTGTGTCTCACATTGGCTGGATTTAGTTGAGTATCTGATGGATAGTGAGAAAAATATCACCCTCATTTTCATCCTTGCTGACAATCTCTGAGGAAGCACCCATAGGCAATAAGCAAAAGACGGTCAAGGTCATATATGTAGGAAAAAGCCAATAGTACACATACTGTGGCTTAAGAGAGAACTTCAGTTTCCAACGCAATCTATTGGACGTTTTCATGATCATTCAATTCACTTAAAAATTAAAGTATTTCTTTAAAGATCATCACAGAAAATAGACACCAGCAAGCCACTTTCTCAACACAGAGGTCATAAAACAAATAGAAATTATGTATGCTGGTTAACTAGCAATCAGTGGAACTAGTGATGAAGGCTTTCTGAGTCATAAGCCATCATTCTTCATTTAAGTGGAGAGAAGACCAGGGGGAAGATAATACTCAGAACTCCAGACCAGTAAAGGTTTGTTACATCACCTCAAATCTAGCTGTTTGAAATATTTTGTAAGCTAAACACTCTGCACAATTGCCTGCGGAAGATAGTGGGAGTCTTTTGATAGACTTCAATAGGCTTTGGATCATGCCCAATGTATGCATGGAATAAGTAATGCCTCAGGGGATTTCAACCATGAAAGGATAGGTTTTGAACTACACACAACCCGTGCAATAATCTAAAATCAAGATGTTCTAAAATCAAGCATAAATCTCCACTATGCCATTGCCAAACAAAGCTGGTTGGGGATCCAAAGGTAGGCCTACCCTGCAATCGTTTCCTGATGGGTGGCCCTCTCAGCCAACGGGCTGCACAGGTCCACTTGCATGGATTCATTTTCAGGAGTGGGACTTAATTTGAACAGCAGCAGTGCCACTATGACAGTCCCTCCTTTTTATAATGTCCCATTATACAATACAGAGGACACGTGATGAAAGAGTAGTAAATTTAAAATCAATAAAAATAACTACTCCACCTTGTTTCTCAGTGTAAGTCACTGCAGCAAGGTTTCAAGTCAGATACTTTTTCTGGATTGGAAAAGAAGGCTAGATAGTGTAGTGACCCCCAATGACACCTCCCACTAGGGAAGCTAGGAATATGAGAACGTTAATAAAATCTCATATTTCACAGCTGACGTTTAAGAGGCAGGAAGGCTTTCTCCTGATGTGTACAGCATTTGGCTGGCTTCGTTATGGATTTTTTCACCTCCCTCAGAGGCATACACAAGAAGGATGGGATAGGTTTTAAAAATTCAGCCCACTAGATGCGTTCAGCTACACAGCTCTACCTATTTACTTTATGTCTGACCTGCTGTGCACCCGGGAATTCTAAACCTGAGACTTGCCTCAGTAAGCACAGACCCCTGACTACAGTACAAAGCTGGTTCATGATGCAGCTGTCTAGCTGGTCGCTCAAGGCCAGTACATTTTTTTCAACGAGTTGTGAACTAAATCCAGATATAGTCAGCATTAATCCACAAGGCCAGTTATTTCTGGAATTATGTTTTCGAAGGTATATAGTTTTACAACTATTGGATTACTGTATCACATGCTTTTCCAAACTGTCAGTTTTTCAGAACCAAGAAGGCCTGGCAAACCATTGACTACGAACGTGCACTAATTACCGGATTAGCTGCGGTTTAATGTCTCATTTATTACAGATATTTATGAACAGGCCAAAAGCTGCTTTACCAAATCATCATGAGTTGGAAAAAATAATCAACACTAGTTCTGTAACTTAATTCTGTTCACTAACTGTACCCCACTTACAGTTCTACTTGAGGGGAAAAGTCTTTAAAATTGTCCCTCCCCTCTGCCCTATTAGATAAAACTATTACAAGAAACCTGCTATATCTTGTAGAGCTATTAAGTTCCAGTGTGAAAAAAATGTCAGTCTAATGTTCCTAGTCTGATATAGAAATGGAGTAGTGGTATTCTTGGGCCATTAAAAAGCTTAGAACAGTTTAGCAAGGAGTAAATGTGACAGAACATTCTTAGTACATTAACTATTTTAAGGGCCCAGTGTGATTAGCCCACTCTCCAAAGATAGAAAGTAGATGAAGCACTTTTATTGGTTTAGGGCTCTTATGTGATAACAAACTTGCTTTTTGTTTGGTTGTTTAACTACTTAATTATTTAGAAAGGTTAAACAAGTTTACAAATCCTTGCCAAGTAAATGTCAGAAACAAAACAATCATTACAACAGTTAGCTTTTGTTTAAAAAGACATTATACAGGAATATAGTCCTCAGAACTTTCTATATAACAGGATGCTACCATGCCTTAAAGTGATAGACTCAAGGAGCACAATCTATTTATCTTAACAAACAGAAGGTTAAAGGGTGACATGATTACAGTCTGTAAATACCTACAGGGAGAAAACAATATTTAATTATGGGCTCTTCAATCTAGCAGAGAAAGGTGTAACACGCTGCAATGGCTGGAAATTGATGCTACACGAATTCAGAGTTGGAAATGTGATGTGATTCTCCATCACTGGCAATTTTTAAATCAAGATTGGCTGTTTTTCTAAATGATATGCTCTAGGAATTATTTTGGGGAAGTTCTATGGCTTGTGTTATACAGGTCAGCCTAGAACAGATGATCACAATGGTCCTTTCTGATCTTGGAATCTATGAATAATATAGAGTGAGAATCATTACAACAATAACTATAATATGTCATTTCTATACCTCTGCAACCAGAGTAATAAGTTTGGAGAGCTGTGCTTGTTAGCCCAATTAAAGTTAACAGCTAGGGATAGTTTTGAAAATTACCATAATTTTCTACTGGACTAATATGGTTAGCACTATGGTTTGCCAACGCTCCAGGACTGTCCTGGAGTCTCCAGGAATTAAAGATTAATCTTTAATTAAAGATTACATAATGTGATGTAACCTCCAGGAGTACATCCAACCAAAACTGGTAACCCTAGTTAGCACTCTCGTTTAGATTGTCTTTATATTACTATAGACAACACTACATTTGCCTTCCTGATTATATTAAAAAACAAGGCAAAAGGCATGTGTAATAAATGGATTTTTACATTATTAATTAATATATTCCCAATACATAAAGCCTAAAAAAGACAAACCCCCCCCACCAATCTTCTGTTGGCTCACTGATAGTGAGGGAGCATTTTGCTCTACAGACCCAGTGGTTGGCAGTGGTCTTTATGTAGAACTCGAGTGGTTTATTTTTCTTTGCTGGGGGAAGCTGGCTGAGATGTATCATGTCTCCAGGGAAGGAAGAGTCATTCCTTGGTGGCTGTCCAAGGAATAGCATAGGTGGCATCTGCAGAGGCAGCTGGACTTGCTATCCTTGCAGATGGAGTCAAAGTGCTCTGCTGGAACTTAAATGGGATTGAAAGAGTGACAACGCAGGAAGAGAAAAATGATCGAACTGCAAACCAGCATTGGTGCCCTTGTATGATCTGTGGGCTATGATATACGTTGATACAACTCTGGCAGCAAACAACATTGTGGTCCCCGAGATGGGCTGCAGCACAAAGCAACCAGGGTAACTCCAGGCTGGCTGAAGAACATGTTGGGTAGTAAGAAAGGGGTGGGAGGAGAAATCTTTATACATCTGATAATACTTTGTTACTCACATTAGGGTGACCAGATGTCCCGATTTTATAGGAACAGTCCCGCTTTTTGGGTCTTTTTCTTATATAGGCTCCTATTACACCTAACCCCCGTCCGGATTTTTCACATTTGCTGTCTAGTCACCCTAACTCACATACACAGTATTAAACTGAATGAGAAATTTGGAGCTTGAAAGAAATCCCACGGGGTTTATTGGCAGTGATATTACATTGTGAGGAGCTTACCTTCTTCTAGAGCTTTAATTGGAGATTGTCTTTTGGGATCTGGTGGTCCTAAAACATATAATCCGTTTTTTGTGATTTCAAGGACCTCAATCCTTTGCCTGCTGGGCCTATAATTCCATTCTTTTACATCAGTTTTACACTGCAGTAACTCGGCTAACATAAGCAGAATCACATTGGTGTTTAACCAGTATAATGGAGGGGCAAATCAGGCCATCTCTATATTACCATGTCTGAAAAATAGAGATTATGTGTAATTTAAAAATTAAGATTAGCAGTAAATTCAAGATGAAATATTTTTCTAATAGTGTAGTAAACATATGGACCAGTGGCTCTGTAATGCTGTTGGTGCAAATTTGTTTTGATATATTTGGACACTATTATGGAAAGAAAAGATGGGATTGAGAATCCAGTGACAAAACAGGGAGAGGGAGGAAAGTTAATAAGGCCAAGCAGCATTTTCCATTTCAGACATTCTTAAACATGCTGCGAGCTCGTACAATTCATGCCAAAGCAATCTGAGCATGGCTGTGTTAGGTACAGATGGTTATATGCCAGTAAGTAAGCTGTTTATGGGAAAAGAGAAAAAAAGATAAAAGGAAGTTCTTCTTCACTCAGCGCACAGTCAACCTGTGGAACTCCTTGCCTGAGGAGGTTGTGAAGGCTAGGACTATAACAGGGTTTAAAAGAGAACTGGATAAATTCATGGAGGTTAAGTCCATTAATGGCTATTAGCCAGGATGGGAAAGGAATGGTGTCCCTAACCTCTGTTTGTCAGAGGGTGGAGATGGATGGCAGGAGAGAGATCACTAGATCATTATCTGTTAGGTTCACTCCCTCTGGGGCACCTGGCATTGGCCACTGTCGGTAGACAGGATACTGGGTTGGATGGACCTTTGGTCTGACCCAGTATGGCCATTCTTATGTTCTTATGGGGAAATATTAAATGCAAACTCACACTAAGAACACATTACACAAACTTTTTTAGATGGGAGATGAAATTTAAGAGAAAAGTAGAAATATATTTTCTGGAAGTGGTAACATCTAGAATTTAATCATTATCCAAACAGAGTGTTGATGCAAGTAAATATCCCCTTTCCTAATTCATTGGCCACCACATCAGTCAGAACTTCATCCAAATGAAAGTTTAGAAATTAGAATTTTAATTAGAAATTAGAATAACATCAAACACTGATGTTACACATTTGTCTAACAAATGATTTGCATAAAAATCTTATTGATGATTCGGTATGAACAGACCAAAGAATGACTGTAAGTGACTTCTCTTCACTAGAACCACAAAATCAATTTGTGCAAAGAAAAAAAGACCAAATTAATTGGAAGTGCTTTCAAAATAAATAAACAAGTGGGTCAATAAATCCAAACCAGAGTGAATTTGGTTAACTAAATTCTAGTGGATCAATTTTACCAAAGGTGAAAAAAATATTTCAGACATCCATATCCCCGCCAGAGCTACCTCGTATCTAAATGTCGAACCAACTAGTTAATCTGCATCTTCCAACCAGAATCTATTGTAGAACTGAACATCACATGCTGTGTACCGAATCTTTATGAGGTGAGAGATTCTAATTAAGATAAATGTTACCCCAAACTGTAATTATGAAAAAGTACATACTGTGGAGGGAAAGTACTTTCACTTCAATCATTAATTTGTCATGGGTTGAGCCTGTCTAATTGGTGTAGTCAACCTCCAGCTTAATTTATTTATTCTTACAACAGCTATTGTTTCAAAAAGGTAATGATTGGTACTAGTGTTTACCGTTTCTTGCAAATGGGTATTTGCCTTAAATTTCGGTTTCTGTCTCACATCCCTCCAATGTATCCAGTTCTGTCTTTAGGCCCTGATCGTGCATTGAGCGATTTGTGGATGGACTCCTGAGCTCATAAGAAGTCCAACTGATTTTAGTGGAGAGCCATGAAGGCAGATAAATTTTCTCACATGGTGCCCAATTTAAGTCTCACTGGGTGGGATTCACACAGGGGACTTTTAGACGCCCTGCCATGTAGTGGAATTCACAACCCTGTATTCAGCGCCCAGGCTCCCTGTACTATGCAATGGGAAGAGATAGGCATCTAAGAATGAGATTTACAAAAGCCAGCATGCTGAGCCGGGAACTACCTAAACTAGCCAATCAGAAATGCTGAGGAGAGAGGATGTGGCCTAATCCCCATCTCTCAAATGGATTTAGGATCCAACTCCAAGCCAGTGGAAGGTGCCTATCTCCACTTGGGATTCTCCTGGAGTTAGGAGACAGGTTAGTGATTTTGCTTGAAAAAATGAAAAGGAATTTCTCACCCTCCTTTATAACCTTTATCTCCATGCTAAGGGCACTCATCAAGGATGTGGAGACTCAGGTTTAAATCCCTCCTCTGCCTGATGTGAAGCAAGGACTTGAGTCTCCTACCTTTGAGGAGAATGACTCTGTAGCCGAGTGGGTCATTCTCACTCTAGCTATGGATCAATGAATAGTTACGTATTTATGAATAGTGGAACAGCTCCAATAGCAGGGCTCGAAAGAGACCAGGCCTATACATGAATAGTTAGGGCACTCACACAGGAGATGGGAGACCTACATGCTAATCCCTGATCCATATCAAGAAGAGGGGAGATTTGAACCTAGGTCCCCCACATCCTGGAGGAGTGCTCTCGCAAGTGCACTGAAGGTTGGAACGGGGATGGGGCGGGACTATTGCCATTATCGTTTGTGTGGGTTTAGGCATGCTCTGAGAATCCCGACCAGATCAGGCCTTGAAGACAAGATGGTGGGGGGAGAACACCTAGTGAGTGAATCCCACTGCGTTAAGGTGGTGTGGAGCTGGCAGTGTCATGACTCAGGTGGCTGAGCACATGCCCAGCCACTGACATGTAGGCACTTTGGGGACTCTACAGTTGGAAAATTAGGTGCCTAGGGAGTTTAGGTGCTGGCAGGGTTAGTCAGCAACTGAGCAGTGGCTTTCTGAATGCCCAACCATGCCTAAATGTTGGATTTAGGTGCCAAAAGAGGCGGTTAGATGCCTAAGTCCCACTTGTGGCTCCCTAGGGCTCCTCATCTGCTTGGGGGGTTGTCCACATGGAGCTCATGTAGGACCAGGGCCTTAACATGGAGACTCATAATCTGAGGCAGGCAAAGAGGTGTGGTCTGGAAAATTGGGATGGGAAGGGAACTCATCAACCTACCCACCTTTCTCACCAAAAAATGAAAATTGAATTCAGAACCATTTTTTGTGGAAGCAAGAGAACAGGAATCCCAAAAGCTGTACATTTTGTTAAGGAACAAATAAAATGAAAAGGCTTCGCTTCCCAGGCCTGCTTGAAATACTTGATTAGGAGCCAGTTTGGGAGACTCTACCCCATTTAATCAGGAACAATTTGCTGCAAGGTAACATATTAGGATAACGTCCTTTTTCGCTGAATATTGTATTACAAACCATGACAAAGTAAGGGGGATAAAATGGCAGCGAGGTAACCAGTAGCTATCGTGGTATTTACAGTTCTGTCAGTTTAGTTCCCTGCTGTGCGTGTGTTCTGGCCTTTGCATATTTACATTCCTTGTGCTTCATACATTGATATGCTTCATGAAGCATAAGTACTGCATCCCATCAATTAACATTACTCTTCCTGGTCTCTAAGATGTAGGTTTCCATTGCCTCTTTGTTTCCCCATTTGATGCAATACATTTTAATTTTACAGTAAATGCCAGTTTACATTAGCTCAGCTGTCCTCATGACATAATCTGACTTGAAGTTATGCAAATTATTTCTTTCCAGATATCTCTGATTAGCTGAAGAAAACACTCCCTAATTATTTCTGAGATAATCAAGGAGAATTCAAGCTTGATTATGTGTAGTAGATTCTCTTGTCGAATCTAAATTGCAGTATTTCCTGCCGTAGCACATTTAAGAAGGCACTTTAAAAAGAGTTGTAGTTTACATCTTTTCATCCCCTGCAAAGCTCTTCTACTATTTGCTCACAGCTTCATCAAATCAACCCTTCCTTTTTATATTCACAGCTTTCCAGACATCATAAGTGGCATGCCAACAGGCTGAGTGCAAATTCTGCCTGTTAATAACAATACAAAGTAGTAAATCCCACTGGTAATGCATAGGTGTCAGAAGGTTTTAAACTATCTTAGAATAATAGAATCATAGTGTTAGAAGGGACCGCAAGGGTCATCTAGTCTAATCCCTTGCCAAGTTAAAGGAGAGGTGGCGCAAAAACAGTACTTATGATTAAAAAGACATTATCAACCCGTAGCAAAGAAACAATTTCAGAGGTTTGTATTCTGTGCTTTATTACTAGGGGAGTTTTGCTGGGCTGCAATACACTAAAACCACCCAAATGACTCACTAGTACATCACAATCCATAGTTTTCAAATCACTTTCATTCAAACAGGGATGGGTGGACCTCAGAAGGTCCAACATTCAGATTCTATTTGAATAAGCAGCCAAACGTTTGAATGCTTATCCAAAGTTTGTATCAATTATGCATACGTTTTTAGCTGAATCCAAATCAAGTAACCCTCCTTCCACAGTCCCCATACTCATCTTCCCACATGGTGTTTTGGCAGGGGCAGAAGGGCAACGTTGCAATCGTGGGTCTCCATTTCCTTAGAGCTCCCATTTTGAGATCACCACCACCCACTGCCATTTTGTTGCAATAAGAAGAAGGAGGGTATGTGAGGTGGGGGTTATTTACCCCAAAACTTTGAAAAATATAAAAATTCCATTCAGGTTTGAGCTTTGGGCAAAGAGTCAAACAAGCAGCACACACTTAGGGATGTCGAAAATACAAATTTGGATCCAAGTTTTGCTATAGTACTTACCTCCACAATGCATGGAGTTTGAAGACTCTTATCTCTAATACAAATCAGTTCTCACATTACCATTCACAAAATGCTTTGCCATGTTATATCACACATTTACAAAGTTAGAAGTAAAATACAATAGCAGAAGGGGAGAGAAATTAGGTATGATATAGGTATTTCAGTGGAGAGTTGAAAGGAACTGAAGACCTGATGAGGTAAAGAGATACAGGAAGGCTGTTGCAGATTGTAGTATCAGCAGAAGAGAAAGTTACTGCCCCAACAGTGATGAGACTTTTTGAAAAGACAGAGAGGAAGTCAGTGCAAGACAAATGGGTGAGCAGAGGGCGACAAGAGAGAGATACAGGGCCAAATTCTGCCGTTATTTATGTCAGTGCAAGTCCAGAGCAACTCAACTGAGGTAAATCAAGTTACTTTGGATTGGACATGATGTAAATGTATGTGGGAAAGAAAAAGTAACAAAAAAAGAGCAAGAAAATCAAAATGTTTTTGACCTTCAAAGATTGATTCAAGTTTTGGGTGGAGTTTAAATTTGGGTTTTATCCATAGTAATTTAGCCATAGTAATTTATCCATCCCTTATCTCAACTATAACAATGTTATTTTACTCCTTACCTTCATCCATTCCGTATGCTTTTTCATCTCTGAAGGCTTTCCCCCAGTCCAATTCTATTTGGTGTTTCTCTTTTTTTATAATTTTATTTCCCTATTGTGCTGATGTTTATTTATAACATAGACCTATTACTGCATTCTAACAAGGATGCAGTAGATTTGCAATTCCCCTCAGCACTAGAGTGAGTGCCACATGCAGTCAGGGGAAAACCACAGCAAATTGTCACAGGATAGTGATCTCCTGTTGCTACAAAAATGCCAAGGCCCAAATACTCATTTTATATAATGCATGTTGAAGCAAAGCCAAAAGATTTAATTTCAAAGCAGGAAATATCAATCTTGTGACAAAGTTTTATAACACAATGATTTTAATTCTGTTATTCCAAATGCTTCCTGTTGATGTAGTCATTCTATTGTAGGTTTCAGTGGAATGGTCAGTGGAATGATATGAAAAAAGAATTTGCCACAGCCAATCAGAGAACAGAGATGCCATTCAACTACTGACCCATATTTGTGCATTTAGAGCTTGATCCTGAGCTCACTGCAGTCAATATCAAAACTCCCATGGATTGCAGTGGTGCAGGATCAGGCTTTTATTGTTAAACTATACAATTCCTTGCACTCTGATTGGCTGAGAGAGTCTAGTTTGTATAATGATGGTGTGATTACTGAGAAATCAGATTACAAATATTTGCATAATCATCACTGTAGGCTAAGAAATAACCACACCATCGTTATGCAAATTAGCCCCCCCCCAATCTGACTCCCAAATTAGAACTCCAGCAAGAGGGCATTTTTTATTATCCATCTGTGGTTATTTCCTCATATCTGTGCAGTGACTGTGCAAATATTTCTCATTTATTCTACTACAAATATGTTGACTCCCTCGTTACTTTCCTCAGAATTTCCCATTAACATATCCAAACCAAACATAACGTCAGTGGCCTATTCCTGAGAGTAAGACTATACAGGTCAGGCTCACTTTCTTCCTCATCGCCATATCCTGGGTCTCAAAACCTTCTAAACTCTGGCCTCAGGGTTTATTTTCTATAAATTCCTTAACCTTTGGCCTGGAGTTTTTGTAGCCCAGGTTATGTTCACTGCATTGTACACACAGGGAATCCTGAAGTTATTGTTTAAAAGTCAGCCACTCAGTTACACCAGTGCTAATCTGGAGTCTGCCCATAGACTTTAGTGGAGTTTCTGAAGAGCTGCATCTGCAGCTGTGATGAGAAACTGGCCCAAAGTAATAACATTCTAATTGGCTTATAAATCAAGCATAGTTTGTGTTTAGGCCAATTAGAGACCCACTTATCCATTAACATTAGTTATTAAAAAGTACACTGTACTCTTAGGAAAATGCTGGTTGCTATGGCTATTTTTGTAATTTTTCAGTGAATAAATGTCAGACGTACATCAATCTGCTTGGCAAGTACATTTTGGAAAAAGAATGCTTTCAAAATGCATTAACTTAGTCTGCTATCTCCCTTCTCTCTCCCTCCTCTCCTGCTGATATTTTTCTCTCCACCCTGTTCCTCTGCTCCTGATCTGCCTCTTTCCTCTGCCCCCTGCTTTTTCTGACGATGAATTAATTTCCTCCTCTGCCTCTCCTTCCTCCTTTCTCTTCAGTTGATCTCTACTACGACTCAGAGTTGGATGGTCTCTGATTTTTTTAAAGTGAACATACAAGCTGCCTTTGAAGGCATCTTTAAAAGTTCTATTTTCTTTTCAAAAGCTTCCAGTTTTGCTTTTCTTTTTCTTATTAGAAATAGAACTTCAAAGCTGGAAACTGTCTACCGTGCCTATGATAAGAACCTGTGACTGGACAGCAGAATTTGAGTTGAGAATGTGGGTTCAGCTGCAGGGTTTCACTTTCAAATATTTCAGTGGGTTTTTTTCTACTTCAGTGGTATTGTTTCATGGTATTGACTTTTAGCATCCAAGCTTTTGATGTGTCTCTCATTCTCATTTAATGCTACTAATGCCATTGCTAAATAATAATAGTGCTAACCTTGGCCATTTACCATGATCATCTTGGCATCTTCAGATTAAATCCTAAATAACGAAAGTTATTGCTCAGATTAGTTTTTAATAATCACACTGTGTATTTTAATAATCACATTTAATGATGCATATAACTATCTGCATCAATCCTGTTTGTTATCAGCAATGTTCCTGGCCCGCCATATAGTCGTACTTTACATTTTACTCATGTTGCTAATTAGCATTGCACCATTATAAGAAACATTAAATTAAATTAATGTAACAGTAAAATTCCTGTTAAATCTAAATGGTTCCTTCTTAGAACTTTGCATAGTAGGAATTGGAGGCATTAATAATTTTCCTTTTCACTTTGCCGTTGCAAGAACCTGTGCAGCCTTTTCTGAGATGTTAAATCAGCTGACTGTGGGATATTTTACAGTGGATTCTTGGTCCGATATCACATGAAGGCACAATGGACAGAAGGATGGATGGAGAGTCAGCTTCTTAATCCTGAATTCACTGACTTATCAGTTTCAGTTCGGGGAGTTGGCACGTGCTACAGGCCTGACGCTGGCAGGTACTGAGTAGTCACAATTCCCATTGGCTATGACGGAAGTTAGGATTTTCTCCACACCTCCCAGAGCCAGGCCCTTCAGTTAGTTTTGATTCAGATGCCTTTGCAAACATGGACTGAACATAGAATAAATCTTAAACTCAAACCTGAAACTCAGATAAAACAACCAGGCTATGAATTGGTTTGGGTCAAAATCATAAGAAGCATTTTCTAGGATTTCCATCCAAAATCATGAATGGTCCCAGTTTCAGTCACAACCTGGTTCAAACTCACTCAAATCCCGGGGGACCCTTTTGGACTGACATTCACAGTCTCTCGCTTAGTACCCTCTGGCTCCAAGATGGGCAAAACTACGCATAGGCTGGATTTCCAAAGAAGCCTAAGATTTGTGGCTGGAAGCTGTGGAGCTGCCCATGACTCCTTCAGTCCTTCACTGTAACACTCACATTTCATAAACTCCCCATCAATAGACTCAAAGAACACGAGTCAATCCAACTCCAGGACACTGTAAATTGCATGTAGACGTCGGGGAGTGGGGAACTGAATGGACTTTGTAAAACTGGGTTTTATAAATTGAGGTTTCAGTACAAAATTTGGGATACCAGTTGTGATAAATGAAGGGGGGGGGTAGCTCCCTTTTATGGATCCAGCCAGCCAGTCAGCTATAAAATCCCTCTTAGTAGCTGTTCTCTACTTGCTTTACCTGTAAAGGGTTAAAAGTCACTTCCTTTTACCTATGTGTCACAGTGAGTGGGCACCTGGCCAAAAGAGCCAATGGGAAGGCTAGTACTTTTTTAATAATGATGAAATCAGATTAAATCAGATCACTTCTACAGAGCTATTTTTAAACTGGATGCAATCAATCAAACAATTTGCAATATACAGCTAAGTGCAAGGCCAAATATTTGGGAATAATGCAGGCCATAGTTAAAGGATGGGACCTTGTATCCTGAAAAGCAGGGACTCTGAAAAGGCCTTAGGAGTCATGATGTATAAAAATTGGATATGTACTCCCACTACAAAACTGTGGTCAAAAGGACTAGTGCAAACCATGTGTAAACAGGAGAATACTGAGGCGCAGAAGGAATAAGTGCAGTGGGAATAATAACTGGAAATAACACACAATTCTTAAGACTTTAGCCACCTTTCACTCCCTGACAAATGTGAACTGTGACGCTATCAGACCATTACGTTCTTGTTCATTTTGCTTAATTTAATCTGGGAGTCACTTGGGAATAAGCACAGCATAACAACCTAAACCGAAGAGAAATGTTATCAAACCAGCTGACACATCAGCCTTATTTACATAACTGACAAAGGAGGTTCTACCAATAGCTAGGCTTACTCCACATCTTTGATAGCAACAGCCTTCCTAGCACCAATATCAATATGAAGTTTGCTCACTAATCTATGCACCCTCAATGTTACTTCAGAATCAGAGTTACAATGGCCTCATGAATAGCTTTCTCCTTTATGGTAAACCAGGGATCCCTGTGCCCCTCTCCAAAATGGATATTCCAAAGTAGAGTAGCTGAGTATGCATTCTTCTATTTAAGTACACATTCATACACTTCTGCATTACCCTTTGTCAGGATGAGTGAATAGGAGTAGACGTAGGAACTAGGCCTAGAACCAACTGGTAATAAAGGGCCATATTCTGCTCCCAATTACAGTGGTGTAAATCCAGAGTAACTTCATTGCCCAAGGACTTTTGCTCTTAAACATCAAGTGGCATGACTGCTATAGGCCCTGATTCAGGTTTAAGCACATCACACTTAAATCACGTGAGTTGTCCCATTGAAGCACAATGTGCATGCTTACATTTGAGCACATGTGTAAGTTCACTGCTGAATCGGGGACATGATGAGCAGATGGACATAAGAGGCAGCCAGGATCAAAATGGAAGATTAATTAAATAGCCCAAGGTCTCTTCTATCTTCATATTTCTAGGATTCTACGTGGTGGTGACAGTATAGAACAGAATATTTTAGTGATAGTTTTAGCCCCAGCCTCTGTTTATAATAAACTTGGCCTAGATGTGACCTTGTGGCTCACATACCAAAATTATCCCTCTCTGCCCTTGATACTGCATCAGCAGCTGGTGTTAAAACACTCTGTTCCAGTCTAAATCATTATTAGCATATGGAATTTTTGTCTCCTCCCCAGCTTGAAATAACAGAGTTAAAGATCCTTTTTACTATTAGATTTTAATGCCCTTTCCTGTTCTACAATTCTTACTTGTTATTTAATCTCTACAAGACTTTCTTTGCCAAGATTGTTTTTTTCCCTAATATCTCTGAGTCACCCTTAGTCTCCAACTCAATCTGCTCTGCTCTGATTTTATGACTGGGAGCTGCTCCAGCACCATTATTCATTCCCATGTCTGTCCTCTGTCTCATTCTCAAACTCGGGAACTTTCTACTGCTTTTGTCTTCTCTCTTCTGATGGTACCTCATTTAATCCAGTTTCTTGTTAAGGCAGTTTCTCATTAAATTAATAAAATACCTGGAACTTTTTGCAGTGAAAACATTTAAAATTTTCTTTCCTCTAAAAGTGATATCTAGCTCTCATGCATATGACCTGAGCTTGCTCCCACTAAAAACCAATGGCAAAAATCCCATTGGCTTCAGTGGGAGCTGGATCTGACCCTTAGTGAACAGAGTGATATACTAAGGTAAAATCATTAAAAACTACTTCTTGAAAATAAACGGAAAGAGTTTTTTTGTTTCTTTTAAACAGAGACTTTGCTATCAAATCTTAAAGCCCAGATTAGTTAGTTTTTCTTTATCACAGATCAAGTCTTTGTTAGAGAAGTCTGTGTTTGGATCCAGAAATTCAAGCGCCCCCTTTTCTGAAATTCAGAGGAGTTGAGGTCCTGGTTTGGTCACTCTCTAGAGCTATGGATGGTCACATATTCTTAAAAAAATGTCTTATGAAAAATGTGGAGAACCATATAAAATCAGGTCAACACTGAAACAGACTGGAGAGGCTGAAATACCAGGGAAGGAAACACAATAGTGGCATATAAGAACTATATAGGATTTGGCCTTTACCCATATAGTCTATTTCCTCTGAACTGACCACAGACTAAGTCTGCTCTCGTGATGTATCAAAAAGATGTCCTGACTTGGTTCTCCATCACTCTAGTTCCATTAGGTCAGTATGTTCTTTGGTTCTATTCCCTTCAAATACTTTTATTGCTCTAATGGACTTCCTCCTCTTTCAGTTTTCAGCAGGTTTCTCTTGCCTTGGATCACTCACCTCTTTATATCAAGGGAGTCCTATTCACTAGGCTAAACCTTGTCCTGATTGGCTCATACCATTACTTCCTGTAGTCAGCTTATTTTTGTGTGGTCTACCAAACAGGGCACTAGATTGGGAGCTGTAAGACCTCAGTTCTATTCTTGGTTCAGCCACTGGCTTGCTGTGTGACACTGAGCTAGTCATTTCACCTCTTTGTGCCTCTATTTCACCTACCATCTCTATTGTCTTAGCTCTTGTGTGCAGGGACTGTCTCCTATTCTGCTTGTACACTGCCTAGCACAATGGAGCCTGATCTTGGTTGGAGCCTGGAGATATTATTGTAGCAAATATAAAATAATAACGTTCCTGATTAATTCTCAGTGGTCAACTGGTCTCTTCTCTATAATGGACTGGAAGGAGTGAGTTATTAAAGAAGTTAATTTACCAGTCACCTAAATACACCAATATATTGTGGGATTGCTTGTCACCAAAGGGAATTTATCACCACTGAGGAAGTAAGCACAGGTGAAGATTTCTCACCCAAAATGCTCCCTTGCATACACTTTCAAATTAGGGAGACCAATCTGGTCTGTTAGAATTAGAATGTCCATCATGCCCTCACGTGGTGAAAAAATATTTAAAATAAAGAATAACGTAAACCAATGCTGCTCCTATCTAAAATTTACCTATCTACACATCTTAGGGTTTTATACTGCCCCCATCATGGTATTATCTGAGCATCTTCCACATACAAATCAACAGAATTGCTCCCTAGTGGACTTCACTCTGCCACTTCTCTCTTTTTCAGGGTCAAAACTCTGCTTGAGATAGCTTGGTGGGTTTTTTTGTTTTGTTGTATTTGGTTTTTTGTTTGTTTGTTTGTTTTTCCTTCGTGGGTGAAGGGACTGTAAAATAATATTGAAATCATCAAGATGCCCAGGTGGAATCACAAGCTTATTTAAGGAGGAAAATATCTTTATTTGTGTTAGCCTTTGAGAATTTACACTCAGTTCAGAAGATGGGCAAATATTCTTCTTCTTCTTCTTTTTTTTTTTTTTGGACCTAATAATTTTAATAGATAGGGCCTCTTTTCTGAATGGTGGCGGTTATATGAAAGGCTTTCCTTGATATGAAACGGACTATGCCTTTGAAACCTGTAGATGGTGTCGTATTGTATAGCAGTAAGCTGTTAATATATTACCTGAGTTTGTAGTGTATCAGGCAGTATGGCTCATCTTGTATACATATCTGCTTGTTACATTAGTGCTAACAGCTGAGGAACAGACCTTTTCAGCTTGAAAGCTTGTATATCTTTGTAGTTCCAATAAAAGTAATCACATTATTGGCCTTAATGTGGACCCTTAGGGTAAATTATGTAATATTTATGTTGGAATATAACAGCTGAAATTCAGCGTAGAATTCAGGGCACCATACTAATATTTAATTAGTATTTGCAGAGCACTTTTCATTTTTAAAGCTGTGAATAAATATTAGGACTTGAACTACTAAATTAATAAACCTAGATTATGGAAATGATAAAGAGAAATTGGGAACAATGCCATGAAGAGAAACTACAGAGAGAAAACAAAAGCAAAACCGTCAGGCTTCAGGATTTGGCCCTATCAATCTATATTAGAAAGACCAAGAAGAGAACAAAATCTCTTTTCATTGTTCTCTACCTTCTTCACACTATTGTTACTTTCCTATCCCTCCTTACTAAGGGCTGTCCATCTCCCCTTCCGCTCTGTTCACACGGTAGTTAGGGTGCTGAGCTTTGGGATTTGAAGTTTGAGTCAGGTTCTACTTGATGTGGTTTTTTAAAAAGATTTTTCCTAATCTCAGATTTATACGTACAGGCACGAGCAGTTATTCATAAGAATGGAGGGGGAGGTTTTCAAAGGTACAAAAGGCCGTAGGCACTCAACATTAAAAATCAATGGGAGTTGGATGCCTAACCAGCATTTCCAATAAGCATATTATTGGTTTTTACAGTCTATATAATAAAATAAAATTGTATGTTCCTCCACAAGCAACCTCTTTAAGATGAAGCTCAGGTTGCAGGCACATGTCAATGGGTTCAGTGCATATTGCCTTTCAAAAATATTAGAGTCACAAACAACCCTGAGATGTCGAAAATGGAGTTAAGGTTACACTTTTCAAATAAGGCACCCAAAGTACCTTAACTGAGACTGTGGGAAAATATCAGAAAAACAAGCTACCTTAATCCATCCACAGCTGTTTCATTTTATCCATGTCTACACAATGTAGAATGCCTTCTCATCTTTATTACATAGAAGATTCAAGGTTCATCATGGGGAGCCCTACTGCTGCAAACCACAGAGGAGCATCAGAGGACCTCAGGAAGTCTGCAACCAGGGAGCAATAGTGAGAAGAGAGACATTTCTCCCAACACTTCCTCTGGACCTCCTCAGGAAGCTTAATGTCATGCAAGCCTTAAGAATGCCATCCGCCCACATTGCAAGCCAATGATGTTTTCATTCTTTTTACAGTAGAAAGACTTTTTAACAATTGAGTTACAATTTAGCATCTATCTCTGCAAGGAAAAGGGCTAAAGGTTTTGTGTGTATTCCTGGCCCCACTGAAATCAATGGAGCATTGCCATTGAATTCAATGGGGACAAGATTTCACCCTTTTTGCTTAATGGAACTTTAGGTCAAATCATTGTAATATTTTCAGATTGAAAACAAAATAATAACTTCTGCAATTGGACTTTCATCAATACAGTGCTGGTGTTGTATGCTCTGTCTCAAATAGATAGGTCCAATATAATTTTTTTTCAAGATTGTGAGGAAAAATGACAACTTTTTGAGTTCCAATTTACACCTCTATATTCAGAGTGTACATAATTCAGAAATTCCTTGTCTAACTTTCATATTTTGTAGCAAATTGTGACGTTGAATCCACACCTTGCCGGTTTTAAGGCTGATCAAAGTTTCTATTTAGATTTTAGAGGGTTGGGGATTGGAAACTCATTGCTCCATGATACAGCTGTCCAAAATAAGACATCATTATGAACTCATGTTTATATTATTTGTATTGCTCATTTGTGCGTAGTGAGAAAACATTAGGGTCTACAGGAATAACAGGTAGAATAACGTAATGTATCTATCAACTGCTACCTACCTGAAAACACACATTGTTTGTTAATTTATTGTAGCAATGAGAAATTAGGTAGATTATGGATTATTTGGTAAGGAAATGAAGAGAGACTTTAGTGGACTTCATCCCTTCACAGTGATATCGTACAAACATGTTGAACTTTGGGAATCCAACAGCGGATCAGTGTCAATTGGCAAACTCCATTCATTTGACTTCCAACATCTTTGCTTTCACCATGGTCTCTTCTGACTACGCACAAGTCATCATGTGAGTTTGCCATTACAGACAAATATTGACTGAGGACCACATTTGGAAAGCACTAAGCCTAATTCACATATGATCCCAGCTAAATTTAAGTGAGGTTTCCAGGGATGAAAGGTTAAAGGACTGCACAGATGTCCCACAGCTAGCCCTTCTCCACTCCCCATCCATAATTCTTTATTCTTTCCACTATTTGACATTTTTGACTCCTGTGGACTAGTTAAACAGAGCCTGAGAGCTTCCTTCACATCTAAACAGATTTGTGTAGTACATCATATTTCATAATCAGGGGCCTTTATTTATGTGTCTCAGGAATCTTACCAGTTTTTACACACTCCTTACCTTCCAATTTCCTTACCTCTAGGACAGCATGTTGTACACATCAAGCGTGGCCAGAGGGATCAACAGCTATTCAAAGTTTATCTTGCTTGCTGGCAACAGCATCATAAAAGAAAGAAAGCAAGCAATTTGAACATTTTTTTCACCTACTGGCAGCACACCTCCTAAACAAGCAGGACTCCTGGCTTTTTCTTACATATTGTGTATTATGAGGACAAAGAAACAGTCACTTACAATTTGTATGAGGAGTGCTGAAGTGTTCAGTTCAATTCCCCCGCGCCCCCACCATAAAAGCTAAAAGTAGTTCAAATATAGGTCAAACACTACAGAACAAAACTCCTTGCTGCATATATAACCCACAACTCAGCTGTTAGTTTGTCAGCTGTTCATTTGTTGTCTGCAAACTTATCCATGGTCTTCAAAGAAAAAAATTTTAGCCAGAGAGCTAACATAAGACTGTGCCACTGTTCACACTTTAGTTCCTTCACTTCCCAAATATTTATAGATTGTTGCTCTCTAAATAGAAGGATAAATTTATAGACAGGGTTAATAAAAACCTGGAGCATTACAAAATTTGCATTATTTAAAGATTTATTTTACGCTTACATTTAAATAGTTAGAAGTTCAATCATGCCGTAGCACTTGGATAGGGGTTTAGGATTATATAGGGTTTTTTTATATTTCCTTATTTATTACTTTTTTACTGCTAAAACAAACAATAATCTGGGTCTGGAGTTTTGTTCCAACAAGTTTGTTTTGCTGGTTATATATCACCCTATGATGTATTTTTCATATTTATTGAACACACACAAAATGAAAAAGAAAACATTTATAAAACTCAAAAGATCAAGTCCACCTTTGTTGTAACAATCTCCCCTATTCCCAGTCTCTCTCTCTTTATGCAAAGAGTATTTGAGCAAGTGATCCACCTGAATGTCAGGTGGTATAAAAATCACAGGCTTAAAATTAAGTTGACAATAATAATTATAGACACAGATGTTGCATTAAATATCAATAAAAGATGCAGACATTCCAAGTCACCCCACAACAATTATTTATAGGTGCCATGGGGAAGAGGTTGGTCTTCAGGATGGATTTGAATTAGGAGAGGTGTTTGATGACTACCCCATGAAGAGGATCAGTTAAGATCTCCTGACTATAAATAAATGGGAAGAAGAGGATATTTTCCCATCTGTCTCTCTTGCACACCATCTAATTGGTAGTTTGATGCACTCAACTTGGGAACACAGTGCAAACAGAGAGAGAGAAAATCTTTTGTTGCCAGTCTGAGAGAAGAGAGCCTTGTGTAATTGATTTTTATTTATGTTATAAAAATACTTTTGTTTCATGGACCGATAATAAAAAAAATGAAATTGACATTTAACATTTAGGCTGTTTTACTGCAGTTTGTCAGGTGATGCAGAGGTGGCCAAATGCCGGATGCGAAGCTGACTCTCTGGTTACAGTGCTTTGTTACAAAGGTTCCTAATAACTGCTCATTTCTTGCTGGTGCCTCCATTTGTATTTTAAGCTAGGTAAGAAGTACTGGGCTTTCCCATGCAGTTCTTTTGGACTCCCCCACTAGACCTCTCACGGCAAAGCAATCAAGCAGAATATATACATAATTGTTTTCACATACTAAACTTTGTATCCAGACTTCTGTACTGCTGAGATCAATAGTTTGGGATCAGCCTATTATGAATATAGGAGGTGAAGTGTAACTGTACAGAATGTACGCTAGGGAGTGATGCACAAAGGATGATTAAACCCCACTTTTTCACTCCCCTGAACCTGCTGTAGTCTTCTATAGGCCAGTCTCCTCGCTCATTGTTACAACAGCCTGAGGGTTACTCTAATCTATACTGGCTGCAATGACCACAGGGGTCTGGAAATGCAGCTGAGGAGGTACAGCTGGGGGCAACTGGTCATGCATCGTTTCCTCCACCCCTGCCCTTTTTCCCTTACTACACCACCAGCAAGGAAGGAGAGAGGCATTAGAGACTCTACACTGGCTCTGTGCTATTGGAGACTGGCCCATACACTGGGATGATCCTCTTGCATCCAGTTAAACTGGCTTTAGGGCAAGGTTACACTGGTGGTGTGCTGTGCCGATCTCCATTTAGGATCCACAGCTGTAAACCCCCTCCTGGAGTCAGAGGTCTAAACTGTTTCGTGCAAGAATGGTGGCAGCACACTCCATGGTCACCGCCTGAATAAAACTTTTCGTGCAAGAATGGTGACATTCATGGTCACCGCCTGAATAAAACTTTTAGCCCTGCGGTTAGGAAACTAATGCAGGGACCCTCAGTCAATTCCCCCTTCTACCTGATGAGGAGACGGGATCGGAACATGGGCTTCCTACTTCATAGGTGAGCGTCATAATCTCTGCACCCTAAAGTTATTCTCACCCTCTCTCTGGCCCAATACATATTGACTTATCCACAGTGGAACAAGTTTCTACAGGAGAGATTGAGGGAGCCTCACATCACAATATCCTCCAGTCCAGGAGTTAGTGCACTCACCTAAGAGGCAGGAAACCTATTTTTAAATCCCTTCTCCACATCAGCTCATCTGGCTTACATCCTGTAATGGTCAGAAAATACATGAAATCGTCCCCAATTCCCTGGTAGAATTCCTTGTATTGCTCCAGCTGTACTCTCGGCGAAGGGCACCAGTACATTTTCTACGCAGAACGTTGATTCAATTAGTTACAAAACCTATACCAGAAAAAATTAATACAGTGTTTCTGGCTGAAGGATGTAATTCCTTTGAGTTTTACCCACCCCAGTACTCACACTTAAGGTACATCTATACTACATACTCCTTACGGCGGCATGTAGAGTACATACACCACCCGCCCCCCTAGCATGAGTAGAAATAGCAGTGCAGATGGTGAGGCACTGCTTAGGTGAGTAAAGACAAGCCTGAATCCTTAGGGTACCTACCCTACACAGCTCTCTACGTGCCCAAGCACTGCCTTCCTCATCTACACTGCTAGTTTTTAGCCGTGTAGTGTCCCATTGCCTCCCTGCTACCGGAGCCTTTCCCCACCACAAGGAAAGGCTCCAGTAGTGGAGAGGCAGCGGGGAAAAGCAATGGCAGCAGGGAAAGGCTTTGGCGGGTGGGCGTCAGCAGGGAAAGTCTCCAGCATCTCCCTGCAGCCTGAGCCTTTTCCCGTGGCCTCCCCCTGCCACAGCCTTTCACTGCCTATTCTGTTCATTGCCTCTGACATTGACCATAGTCAGAGGACAGGATACTGGGCTGGCTGGACCATTGGTCTGACCCAGTCTGGCCGTTCTTATGCCCCATGTAGCTACACATTGCAGCATGGGCACATCCTGCTTTTCACTGCAGCATCTAGCTATGCATACCCTGCCCACTGCAGCCAGTGGTGTGTAGTGTTGACATACCTTAAGCGACGGGAGACGCAGAAAGATAAGCCACCTCAATATTTTTAAATGTTTTTTTCATTAATATTATATGCCTGCTAGGATATTTTAACCTCTTATTTGTGGCCAGCAGTGTCAATCCCCATCTCAAACCCCTCGTTAATTTTGCTCTTAGGCATACAGGTTTGCCACTTCAAGCCCTTCAGTGCATTATGAGTACAACTACTCGGTGTGGCGCTTAACACTGGAATCCTTTTAGTCCCATTGGTCTGGCTATTCCACTGAAAGTCGCAGCAGTAAATTTCATGGCAGCCCATTGTGCACAACATGATGGCACTTAAGGAGAATGTAGAGGTCTACGAAGACAATACCGAAGGCTTTGATTCTGATAGGTCCTTACACAGGTACACAGAAGTTGGGGGAGGGGCAGCAGGGAATTGTGCAAGCAGTCTCTCCACCTTGTGCGCCCCTATCAGAAGTGCAGTCCCTGGACTCTCAGGAATGCAGAGGCTGCTCTCTCTATGCAGGAAGGGAACACAACCATGGCCCTCCCACCCTCTGTACCTGCTTGCAGAGTGAGACTGGCACAAAGTGGGAGTATGCTGTACCCTCTGATGGGCTATAGCTAGGGCCCTACCCAATTAATGGTCCATTTTGGTCAATTTCACAGTCATAGGATTTTAAAAATAGTAAATGTCATGATTTCAGCGATTTAAATCTGAAATTTCACGGTGTTGTAACTGTGGGGGTCCTGACCCAAAAGGGAGTCACAAGGTTATTGGAGAGGGATTGCACTATGGCCACCCTTACTCCTGCGCCGCTCCCACCAGCAGCACAGAAGGATAGCATGGCATGGTATGGCATGGCCACCCTTACCGCTGCACTGCTGCCGTCAGAGCTGGGCCCTCAGCCAGCAGCCGACACAGCACCTCCATATTGGTGCAAATAACAAAATTCATGTAGTCTGGGTGGGGCCGAGGGGTTTGGAGTGTGGGAGGAGGCTCGGGGCTGGGGCAGAGGGTTGGGGTGCAGGGGTGTGAGGGCTCCGGCTGGGGGTGTGAGCTCTGGGGTGGGGCCAGGGATGAGGGGCTCAGGGCTGGGACAGAGGGTTGGGGTGTGTGTGTGGCGGGGTGAGGGCTCCAGCTGGGGGTGCGGGCTCTGGAGTGGGACCGGGGATGAGGAGTTTGGGGTGCAGGAGGGTGCTCCGGGGCTACGGCGGGGAGAGAGCTCCCCCCAGCTCTCTCTCTTCCCGCAGCAGCACCTGGTCTCGGGGGAGGGGGAGAGGCACCTCTCCCTGGCATGGCAGCTCCAGGGTCGGGGCCACGGGAGAGGTGTCCCTCCTGCGGCCACAGCAGGTCCGGGCCAGGGCTGGGTTTGGGCCGCCCTTCCACCGGCCATGGCAGGTAAGAGCTTGGTTCAGTAGTTTGAATTCATAACCATTCATGATACCATTTG
Source organism: Natator depressus (assembly GCF_965152275.1). NCBI lineage: Eukaryota > Metazoa > Chordata > Testudines > Cheloniidae > Natator > Natator depressus. Next base: position 148,294,240 of record NC_134234.1, read on the forward strand.
GTCAGCATTCCATTCCACAATCTGGATGGCCTATTCAAAAGATTTGGCAATCACCTTTTTAGAAGTGGATACAAAAAGAATAGATAAAGGTACTTGGTTTTTAAGTAGCTGAATGTGACTTTGGGGGATTTAGGGGTAATGTTTCCAAGGTGTTTAAGTGATTTAGGAGCCTAAGCACCATTTTCAGTAGGGATGTAGGCGCTTGGAAGACCAAGACTATGGCTACACTAGACAGCTTACACTGGTGCTGTAAGATCTCTAATGGAGCCGCTCTAAGATGACGGGAGAGAGCTCTCCCATCAGCTTAATTACTCCAGCCTCTGTGAACAGGGCTAGCTATGTTGGTGGGAGAAGCTCTCCTGCTGACATAGCGCTGTCCACACAGGCGCTTAAATCAGTATAAGTTATGTTGCTCATGGGGGTGGCTAATTCACACCCTAAAGCGACATAAGTTATGTCGACTTAAGCTGTAGTGACAGGTTTCAGAGTAGCAACCGTGTTAGTCTGTATCCGCAAAAAGAACAGGAGGACTTGTGGCACCTTAGAGACTAACAAATTTATTTGAGCATAAGCTTTTGTGAGCTGAATGCATCCAATGAAGTGAGCTGTAGCTCACGAAAGCTTATGCTCAAATAAATTGGTTAGTCTCTAAGGTGCCACAAGTCCTCCTTTTCTTTTTAAGCTGTAGTGTAGCCATAGCCTAAGTCTCACTGAAAGATTCCTAAGTGCCTAGTGACTAGGTCCCTTTTGAAAATAGTATTTAAATTTCTAAAGTCACTTAGGTGACTCGGAAAATGTTACCCTTCATCTTATTTAACAATGGTTGATGCGATAATGCAAGAGATTGATTTGCTCTAGGTCTTTTCTGAAATGCTTGTGCAATGTGGCTAGCAATGTGGTTAATTGGTGTCTGTTGCAACTGCCATTAATATCTTTCCATTGACTTTAGTGGGAGTTGGATTGAGCCCTAAACAAGACTGTCTTGTTCCAGACTACTACCATAGCAAGGGCTTAGATAATTATGCAGCTCCATTCACAGTCACATCAACACCAAGGGCAGAGTAACAGTGGTTCAGGTCTTGTTCAGCAAATCATAGAACTGCCTTGCATAGAAACAGACAGGGTAAAATTCAAAGTTTTTCTTTGGAAACCTATCACCAGCAAGCATTGAAACTGATCACAGCAGCTACAGTTGGAAATGATCCTTGAGATAATTGACACCATCTCCCTTTAAAGGAAGATGCCAAATATTTAAAACACTTGTACATCTAATTAGATGAAAGGTGTACTATTTACAGCATGAGCCTAAAGCATTTTAAAAAGTTGTTTGCCATTCTCTTTCAGTTAAGAGATTTGTAAATGTCAAATCCTGTTTGTTGGTGCTAATCCTGTGGTGTACTGAAATGCCTGCATTTGATGAAAAAGTGAAATCCACAAGGCACTTACAGAAATGAATTGCCAGTATTGGAAGCACTAAGTGGATTTGATGTGTGATTTTGTTGTTCTTGTTGTTGTTCACACTTTTTTTCTTCCTTACTTTATCTTGTTGCCATAGAAATGAGTTCAAACGCCAAACCTGGTCATTTTCTCTGGTTTAAAGGCCACTTGTTCCATTTAACTCAAGATATTCAGTATGGATTCTGAGAAAACTGAAGGAAAAAAACAATGCATTCTGCTGTTTAATAAAAAGAACCTTAATTTGCAAGGGGCAGTGAATGAGTCGCACTGAAAAGCAGTGGAGAAAAGGTGAATCTGTGTACCAGAAGATTGCCTCACTCTCCCTGTTATTAAGTACAAAATAGAACAGTGGTTTTAAATTGCTGTTAGTCCCATCTCCTGAAAACCTGACAGTAAGAAGAGGCTGCTGGGTAAGCTATTCTCATAGTTAGAAAAATTAGAGTCTTTAAAGACAAGTGGGGAAAGACCTCTTTTTGCTTTACATGACAAAGAGACCAAAAAAGGCTGTATGGAGGCATGTTAATGAACTCTTAAGGTAGCCTATTTCCCCTTGTTTTTTCCTACCCCCCTCCCCCCCAGACGTTCTTGTTAAACCCTGGATTTGTGCTGGAAATGGCCCACCTTGATTATCATACACATTGTAAGGAGAGTGGTCACTTTAGATAAGCTATTACCAACAGGAGAGTGGGGTGGGAGGAGGTATTTTTTCATGCTTTGTGTGTATATAATAAGATCTTCTACACTTTCCACAGTATGCATCCGATGAAGTGAGCTGTAGCTCACGAAAGCTTATGCTCAAATAAATTGGTTAGTCTCTAAGGTGCCACAAGTACTCCTTTTCTTAAGGTACTGAATGAGCTAAATGAGATGCAATGTTCAGGCTGCTCATACTGACCTTCATATGAGACTGTGGCAACTCTAACCCTCTTTGTTAATACCATTAGATGCATGGTGTAACCAGAACACATTTATTTTGTTTAAAGGGTTTAAATGCAATGGATCTTATGCTTGTAAAGTGTGGAGAAATCACTTAGCATCCAGTCCTGTTTGCCTCCTTTTATCTGGACTGATGGGAAGAGGGACTATCGTAATGAGCGCACCGTCCTGTGCGTCAGGAATTCTGAGTCCAGACCTACTTAGCACTGACCTACTGTGTGACTTTGGGCAAGATCCAGGGTCTCTGGGCCTCAGTTGATCCATTTGTCCAATCAGGATAAAAATAACCCCATACAGGTGTTCTGAAGTGTCATTAATGTTTATAATATGCTTTGAGAGGCTCAGATGAGCGGTATTATGGAAGTGCAAAAACCCAAGCTCTCCCTGCCAAAAAACCGAAATCAGATCTTTCGCCTCTTCTGCCAAATTGACAGACGGTTGTTTGCTCAACTGCCTGCCTTGCAGCAGAGGGAAAATAAAGACCTGAATGATAACGATCTAAGTCCCTGTGTTGCAAAGCATTGAGGCCATGAGAGTAATTCAGTGCAAGAGTACCAGCACTCAGACTGAGAGAAACAACAATGTAGTCCTTGGATTTAATGCACCTGAAACTGTGGTGTATGTCATAAAGTACACTGTATTGACATGGGGCATAAGATAATAGGGAACTTGAAGAGAATCACTAAGATACTATTTTCAGGAGAAGTAGAAATTTTGTTAGTTACTCACATGGTGAGCCACTGACACAGTCGAGAAGAGAATCCACATCTCCCAACGCTTACTGCTCTGCACTAATTGCCAGTCAATGCCTTCTCCTAGGGAGTTTATCTTAGACATTTTGGTGAGGCAGCAGTCAAAGCAAGGTTTTGTTGGGATATTGAGCTAAAAGGGGAGATAAGATGCAGCACTGTTTCTAAAAGTAGATGAAGTTATACATTAAAAGCCAGATATTTGTAAATTCATATTTAAATGTATCTTTCATGCGTGAGGCATTCTGACACTTTACAGGGAGTTCATAGATTCATAGATTAAAATGCTGGAAGGGACCACTGTGATCATCTAGGCTGACCTCCTGTATATCACAGGCCATAAACTTCCTCAAAGTAATTCCTAGAGCAGATCTTTTAGAAAACCATCCAATCTTGATTTTAAAAAATTTCAGTGATTGATAAGCCACCAGGACACTTGGTAAAATGATTAATTACCAGGGCTGGCCTTACCATGAGGCGAACTGAGGTGGCTGTCTCAGGTGCCATGCTTGGGGGGGGGCAGCGCCACTAGGAACCAGAGTGTAGAAAATTGTGTCTGCTGCTGTTGCTTATGTATTCTCTCTGCTCTAGATGCACAGAGATGGTAGAGTGCTGTGCTGGAGGAAGAAGGACACAAGAGACATAACAGGCAGGCAGGAGAAAAGGTGAGAGGGAATAACACACAGCAGCAGGAGCTGCAGGGACAGAGAGGAGGAGGAGCCTCTTATGTACCTCGCTAGCACCCCCAGGAGCCTGGACTGATTAACACCAGCTTCTCAGGGAGCTTCCTGTTTCCTGCTGCTTCCCTGAACCCACTTGAGGTGAACAGGCAGTCAACTGACGTAGTAGGAGCTAGTTAGGCCCTTAAGACACTGATATGTTCCCTCACTCAGGCCCTGCTACCAGCCTGCTTATTTGTCCCCTTCAATTGAGTGTTGAGAGCCAGTATAGCTGGCACAGAACAGCAGTCATGAGTAAAAGAAGAAAATGCCCCTCTGGGGCAGCATTCAGAAACAGAAAGAAAGCAAAGGAAGCTTTTCTATCTAAGCAGGAAGGAGCTCTCCTGAGATACATAGACACAGATGTTCACGGTGAGCCTTCCGGCCCCAGTGAGGATGTGAGTGGTGAGGAGATGCCTGATCTTCCAGTTAGTCAGAGTGCAGGTGACCTGGCAGCCATATCTCCATCTCAAATGGATGTAACCATGCACATTCCTGAAGAAAAGCGTAGATCAGAGAAGAATGTGGTGGAGGTGCAAGAAACAGCTGCTGCTGAGTTTAGTTCCTTAAGTCTAGATGATCCAGGACTGTGGACCCACTTGAGCAGTAGCCTGAGGGACTTCCTTGTACTGCATGGGCCACAGCAAATGAAAAACTTCATGTTCCCCAAAGACAATGAAAATAGACGTTTCCATCCAGCACATTACTGGCGTGAAATCCCCAACAGTGACAAAATGGAGACGCCATGGCCATGTACTCAAAAACCAAGAATGCTGCATATTGTTTTTGTTGCAGACTCTTCCAGTCTAATGTTCCAGCCACATTACTACAGGATACTACAGGAGCTGGTATGACAAATGTGCTTCTTAAAAAGCTGGAAGATACGGGAATTGCGATAGCTGACATGAGAGGGCAGGGCTACGACAATGGTGCCAACGTGAGAGGAAAGAACAGAGGAGTGCAGACACAGATCCGAGAGTTAAACCCTGGAGCTTTATTTGTCCCATGCAGTTCTCATTCATCGAACTTGGTGGTCAGTGATGCAGCATCAGCTTCTAGTGAGGCTGCTGAATTTTTTAATGTAATAAGCATCTATGTATTTTTCTCTGCATCAACTCATTGACGGCAGATTTTGAAGCAACATCTGGGAACATCCTCTCTGACACTGAAACCACTGAGTGCCACACGATGGGAAAGTCGAGTGGAGGCGATAAAGCCAATCAAACACCAAATTGGGAAGATAGATGATGCTATAGTTGCCATTATGGAGGATAATGCTATGACAGGAACTGTTCATGGGAGAACAGTGGCAGAGGGAAATGGAATCACCAGAAAAAAACATAACTTCAAATTTCTGTGTGGCTTAGTGTTGTGGCATGACATAATGTTTGAAATAAATGTTGTAAGCAAGAGACTCCAAGGTGTTGACCTTGATATATCTGGAGCAATGGAACAACCGGACAAAGCAAAGTCATACCTACAGCCTTACTGGTCAGATGAGGGATTTCAAAATGTTCTGAAGAGTGCACAGAAGTTGGCAGAGGAACTTCACACTGAAGCTATTTTCCCACCCATTCAAGAATACAAGAGTCACCGAAGAAGAAGACATTTTGATTACGAGGCATGGGATAATCCCATAAGAGACCCCAAACAACAATTCAAAGTTGAATTCTTTAACCAGGTGCTAGATTGTGCAATACAGTCAGCTGAAGAACGTTTCATGCAGCTCAAGGAACGCAGCAGTATATTTGGGATGTTGTAGGATATTCCAAAACTCCTCACTATACTGAAGAAGACCTACACCAGCAATGCAGGGCACTAGAGACAGTGTCGAGACATGATGACATGGGCAATATTGATGCGAGTGATTTAGGTGATGAACTGAAAGCCTTTTCAAGATACATTTCAGCAGGATCAACTCCAAAGGCTGTTCTGGAATATATGTGCACAAATAAGATGACCACCGTCTTTCCAAATGCTTTTGTTGCTCTGCGCATACTTCTAACACTTCCTGTAACAGCTGCCAGTGGAGAACACAGCTTCTCCAAGCTGAAGTTAATAAAAACACATCTACACTCCACAGTGACACAGGAGAGGCTGGTCGGCCTTGCAACCATCTCACTAGAGCATGAGCTGGCCCAGACTGGACCTTAAGGAAGCAGTTCAAATCTTTGCAACCAAGAAGGCATGGAAAGCACCACTTTGATTACTCAAACAGATAAAAATGCCAGTGTTTACTACGCAGACAAGAAAAGTTACATTTGCTGTTCAGGCATTTGAAAGTTAAGTGTTACTTAAAATTTTTGAACAAGGCATTTTAAGTTGTTAGTTCTCCTTTATTGGGGTAGGTAGCAGAGCAGTACCAGGAGAGGAGTAGAACAGGAAGAAGGCAGAATTGAGACCTTTCAAAGTTTTGGCCCAAGTGAGGGGACATGGGGGCATCATTTGAGCTCCCTACCTCAGGTGCCAAAATATTGTGTGCCGGCCCTGTTAATTACCCCCACTGTTAAAAAAAATACCCCTTTTTTGCAGTCTGAATTTGTCTAGCTGGATACTGCCTGAGGTGCCAGTACTACTTGTGTTACTCCTCTTTCAGTTGCACTCAGCAAGAGCTGAGCCTTGAACATGACGTCTTTTTGAATGAGAAATTGGCTATTGAGCAAGGTACACCCAATTTTTTCAAAAGTGCCACGGGAGATGTACATCACAACAGAAGCTGGTAGATAGACCTCATCTCATCCGCAAGAGGCATCCCTTGCCATGTACGGCACTTTAATTGTGCCAGTGTTGCACATAGTGGAGTGTTGATTCTAAGCAATAATCTCACTGGTGTGTTTCATCATTCAGGACTAAATTCTGATCTCAGTTACCCTGATAAAACTCCTCTGAAATTGAAAGAGTGACACCAGAGTAACTAGCAGCTGAATTCAGCCCATGGGCCCAAATGTGGGACAGCAGAGCAACGAATGCTAGACTGCACACAGCTCGGCTCCCGAGGGATGAAGTCCATGAAGTGGCTGCAGAGTAGAGCTGGTTGGGAATTTTTCCACAAAATATTTTTCTCTGCAAAATGCTAGTTTGTCAAAACCAGAACCGTTCATGTGGCACAATCAGTGTCAACGAATGTTGTGACTCAAAAAAGTTGGAAAAAAGTTTTGTCATTTTTGAAACAAAGTTGGTTTTTTTTTGTTTCAGAATGACTTTTCATTTTGAAATTTAACTTAATTTATACTAAAAAAGGTCAAAATCAAAATGTTTACGTTTCAATTGACCTGAACCAAAATTATAAGGCAGACTACTCCCTGCATGGCCCCTTCAGAACCCTGCTCCCTGGTGTGCAGCAGGTCTACACTGATTCTCCTGTGGCGAAGATTCCATGCCTGCAGAGGCCGGGCCGGCACTTACTGGTAATATATAAATTCAGGCCTGGCCTCTAACAACATCACAGCTACCACTACTCTCCAGTGTCAGTGGTGGGCATAAACCCAAGCTCTAGTGTGGAATCTGAATTGACAGTGTCCTGGCTGAGGGGTGAGAAAGCTACAAATCGAGCTGGAATGGTAACAGTAGAGTATCATACAAATGCAAAGAGATGGAGAGCCAGCTTTCAAAGTTATCTGTTAAACTGACCCTGGAAAAAAAAGAGTGTGAAATATTAAAAGGCGAAGAGGTATTGCTTTCATGTACATAATTCCCCCACAGTTTACACAACCTGTAACTGAAGGAAGATATAGTAACACAGCAGCAAATGAGAACAGTAGGAGAACATTATTTTTAATATACATATCTGTCAGACAAGCTCTAAACTGGTAGCTGTGAAGGCTGAGTTGTCTGGCAGTTGGCACAACAGACTGCCTTGTGGGAACATGAGTCTGAGTCCAGTAGCATCATTATAATAGGGGCCTGGCAGGGGAGGTCTGGCAATGGTTAGAGCTATGGGGGGATAAAAAATGAGAAAATCTTTTCATGAAAAGTCACACGAGAGAGGTGGCCTTATATATATATATATATATATTACTTTAAAAAATGGGAATGCAAGGAACTAATTTCAAAGAATCTGAACAACATACAGTCAATCCAAGACTAGTATAAGCATTAATGGCAGGATGTCTTCCAATTTTACTTTATCTTGAGGCATTTACCATGGCTGACTACAGTACTTATTACTTCACACACTTTCAATGGAACACCTTGCACAGCTGTTCCATAACAGTAATGATGTTATGTACACTAATGCAGAATCAATGAATGGACCAATCAAAGTTAGAAAAAATAGTCTAACACACTATTAATTTGAAGACTGATGTATTCTTTCTGATTTTAAAATAAATAACTCTAAATCTCAGTTCCTTTATTTTCATCTATCAACTTATAAACGTTAAGAGTGCTTAAGCAACAAGTTAGTTGATTGCAATCTATATTTGGTAGATTAAAATTTATATTATTTATTTTGGGAATTAAAATATCCCAAAATTAAATCATCTCTATAAAATGAACTTTGAAATCATGACAGATTCTGCAGAAGCTAAATGGATAGAGACTTCTCTATATATTCTGTCTCGGTTAGAACCACTGCCTATTAAGTGTATATTCTCCGGAGGTTGTCCTTCTTGTTACAAATGTTCCTAATTCATATTCTAAGAGCCCTTTTATGTTTTGTCTGGGAGAAGGATCACAATTCATTTGTGATGGGAAAAGACCATGAGTTAGAAAACAGTTATTGATTAACACCATTGAAAACTCATTGAAAACTTATTTTGCTGCTCAGTTTAATGGAATAAACTGAATTCATGCGTTTGGACTGAAACTGAAATCAACGCTCTCATTCTTCTTAGATTAATGTCCCCTTTTTAAATCACAGCCTCTTTTGCCCCAAAGAAAATTCAAATTCTCACTGCATTGGAAATCTTCAAGAAAGCTGCTAAAACAAATAAACTTAAAACTTACTCATCTTTGCTTTCCATCTAGACAATCCTGAAATTTTGCCTACTTAGAAAATAAGTCACGTGACTGACACCTGGCATCTATGGGGAATTATCACCTTGTTACATTTAGCGGCAGGTATACAATAATTTCTATAGAGCACTGAAGGTAAATTCAACTCAAGCATTTATTTTATTATACCAAAAAAACGTATTGAAGTGAAACTGAACAAATTCTTATTTCTATCTTTATCTCCAAAACTCTTAACTCATGTTTCTATACCAGCCTACTAAATTTAAGTGATAACATACCAAGTCAACACTGAACAGAATGGAGCAAGTATTAGACAAAGCCTGGATGGTCATATTTATATATACCTTTTTATTCCCTCTTTATTTCTACACCCCATATGGAAACCCAACATAAAAATTGCCTGTCAAGCACACGTTCCACCAAGAGGGCCACACCAAAAGGGACAAGTGGAGTTAGACTCTTTTAGTGCAACTCTCGGGGAACAAGAGAGTTTACTCAGGAGTGGGGGTTGTGAGCAAGGATTACATACTAATGGATTGAAATTTGTAACCTTCCAGAGCCAATGGCATTCCCCTTTTGAGAGAATGTTCCCAGATGACCTTTAGAGATAGCATACTTGTTGGCCCAGATATGATTAGGTATAAACCAAATTTCAGAACCTGATCCAACTATCACTCAAGCCAAAGTAAAGCCGTGCATTGATAAGAAAGGGAGCTGGATCAAGCCCTTACTCAGTTTCTACTGGCATCCATATTAGTCCTGGTAGCTAAATAGACCGCTCCAAATCTGGGTTGCTAGTTCCATAAAATATGGCTTTGTCCCTGTAAAGTGGTTGACTCACTGCTAGTACCTCCTTGTGAAGTAGAAGCTCTCTTCTTGTCAGGTACTTCCTGCCAATGATTGCACCAATTGTGCAGTGGCCTGCCTGGGGTTGAACTGGCCCTTGGTATGAGAGCAGCCAGTTGGGGATCACTAGGGTGCAGCATGCCCATTCCTGTAGGCATGCCCTAATGCCCCATCTGTAATCGGCAGGTGGAGTGGGAGGAGGTGGCTTAAAGCTGGTTAGGACAACTTTTTTAACTCTTGTGTATCACAGGCAAGTATCTGGTCCTATGTGCAAATGAGAGCCCCCAACATGAGGAATCTGCCAACAGCACATCTCAAAATATGACTGACTAATTGTGAGATAAAACCATACCGAGAATGCTGAAATCTGCTTATGTGCTTGCAAACTCAGCGGACCCCAGGTTCAAGGCTTCACAATTTCCACATGACCTGGGAGAAGACAAACACTGTGAAACAACAGCTAGGGAACTTCCAGCTTTCAGCATCTTCTGATCAACTGAAACAGCAGTATCTGCTGCTCAGCCAGCACCAGCCCAAGCAGAAGCTGCTGCTTCAACTTTCACATCCTTTTTCCTATTGTCATTTCCTAGCCAACGCTGCAGCAGCAGTTCTGTGCCTCGAGATTTCACAAACAACTTTAGGAAAGCTGTAGCACAAGGAGAGCTGATAAAAAGACACTGATCTTTATTTCCTGGCCCAAACACATGATATGATACATGGTTACAAAAGGCGCTTCTCACATGATAGTGAGTAGTATCTACTTCCTTTTTTCTTGAAAAGTAAAGTGCAAATAAAATATATCAACTAAAACCAGCCATCACTCCCTAATATAGAAAATTACTAACAACATAGAAGTAGAAACATCTAGGAGAGAGATCAGGGTATTGGACATCTGTCAATAACCAGCATCTCTGAACCGTAGTGTCTTTCTCATCTCAGAGCCAATAATCATTCTCAAAACAGATCTTTCTGCTGCTTGTTCTCAGAACAGTTCCTATTTGACCACTGAGGTGAATGCCCTATCTGGAACCTTGTTTTCTGCTCCTGGTATTTTTCATTGTGAATGACTGGTTGTGTCACTGCTACTTCTCTCAGCACAGAAGCACTGCCAGCAGTGTCATGATTTTTAGCATTTTTTTTAAAGCCCCCACTGCTGAACCATGATCTTGCATGAAAATCTCACCTTTCATTGGAAAAAAATAAGTTGCTAGCCCTCATTGTTAAAGGGAAAAGCTTTAAAATACAAATTAAGTGTACCCCACAGGTTCAAACACAACAATTATTATTAAAATCTTATGATTTGGGTCTGGGGGGGAGGGCTAACTCAGGAGTTTTGAATATTTGAGGTTGGCTATACTGCATCAGTAGTATTCTGGATGTCCTGAAGAAACTGCCAGCCAGTGTCCTCCCTGGTTTTGTTTAGGTGTTTTATCTTCCTCCTGTGGTACTGACCCAAATGGGTATGGATATATGAATATTCTGTGAATGACACCAATGTTTCGTTATCAGGTTGCCTGACAGTTTCTGTCTGAAAGCTAACATTCTCTCCCATTTGTAACGGGGTAATTATTTTGGCTTTCTTGCATCACCTGGCACTGGAGTTTGAGGCATTCTGGGGTCAGGACTGTTAAGAATGATGTGGAACAGGTTCTAACTTCATATCCACCCTAGAACGTCTAAGAACATTTCTCCATCGGTTTCGGTCAGAAGAGTCTCCCAATCCTTGTGAGCCTGTCAGATGAATTTTAGGTATATGGAGCACCAGCTAGGTAGATGCCCTTCAGCCAATCATCAGAGCTAGACACCAGGAGACTGATTTGAAATGAAGGGTATTCTTTAAACACAGCCTTTTTTATTTTTTTACACCTACCAAGAAGTCAAGTCCCCTCCTCAAAAATTTTTTTTTTCTTATTGGGAAAAAATGTTAGAAATGTGCTCCCTATCTTAACTGTGTAATAAACTAGCCCTTACTAGAGAAAGAACAGAAAAATAAATTACCATCAGCAAACTAAGAAACTTGACTATAAGGAATTCTGATTTCCTGTTTTGGCAGCTGAAAAGAAGCGAGAATGGATGCGGAGTACACATGTTCTTCTATGGCTTCGCTGGAAACGCTCCACAGCAGCACAAAGGCTGCGCGGAGCCTGGTGACTTCATCTTTCTGTTGTGTTCCAAGCTTCAGTGCAGTGCTGAAGCACATCACTGGGGTGGAGAACTGTGCTGATGATACTTGAAAGAGTACGTATGCCTGACTACTCACCTTGTTGCATATGTTGCCCTCCTCTGCTTTTTCCTTAGTAGTATCACTGACACATTGTAGGGTCAATGGCTCCATCAGGTGACGCTCAATATTATGTCAAGGGACTTTACTATATCTTGATTTAGCAAGAGTCTTTGTCTTAATCATACCTCCTGAAGACCTTTTGACTGGTTACTGTCTGCTGGAAGTGCATATTATCGTTAATATTCTATACACTTTTATTGTGGACTTTGGTACCCTTACGGGTGTGAATGTGCATTAATGACTAAGTTCTATATTCTTGGATATTATGGATTGTGGATAGTTAATAGGGAACAGGTAGTAACTGCACCGTAAATATCATAAAGATGTGCCTTGTATTTTTAATACCATAAATGACCCAAACTTCTGTACAATTATGGTCATTTGCAATCAGAAAAGGAGAATCCAACATAGTACATTTCCACAAGCAAAACAAAGAACTGGAGCAGAACGGATTAGTTATGAATTAATGAAATAAACTCTGCACTTACATTACTATGGCTTCAACCCAAATCAAGAGCCTGATTCTTCTATTACCTCACTAGGGCAAGCCAAGATCAACTACATGGAAGTTGGTAGAGTTACACTGGCCTGAAAACTGGCTAAGTGAGAAGAGAATCAGGCCTTAAGTGTTTAAGCAAATGTTACTGTACAGTTACTGTACAAACACCTTAAAAGCATTGACTGGGCAGACTGACTAGCCAGTGTCAGTGTAATAAGGACTTTCTAATATGCAAGCAGAAGGGACATTGGGGAAATGCTGATGTGGGAAACACTGCAGCAGGTTTAGACTGGTTCTGTAGAAACCAATGTCAAATGCTTGGGGTGGATTTTCCTTTTCCATCCTTTTCTAAAACAATATTAAATTGGTGGATAACCAACGAAATCTCAGTCAGTCATATGCACAAGGAAAACAGAAGGAAAACAACATTAATTAAGGTTATACTAAAAGGCATGATATTGATATATTGATGCACTTTATTTACTTCTAGGCGTAATAAATCTACACAATGGAGCTCAGCAGAAATTAAAATACCTATAGAAACACACTGGGTTTGGGAAAATAAACATATCACCTGATTACCCCTAGGCGCCCCCCCACCCCCGTCATGTTTCTTTTTATTTACTTAGGGCAAAAACTGGATTTTCACTAGATATTGTGACTTGTTATCTTTCATGATAGGCACTCATGAAACTAAAATTCTGGATCATAAAGACATCCTCAAGCTTTATGAAAGGTCATATCTGTAATTCAAATGCAAACTTTGTGCCTCTGATCCGGGAATGGATCACATGCTGAAGAGATGCCTATTGGCCAGCTGTTGTGATGCTCGCTGAGGGAATGAAAATAGCATGGGCCTAAATTTTCAAACTAGGGGGCCTGAAGTTAAGCTCTTAAATCCATGTTTAGATATTTAATTAGATTCAGAAGCCCAAGTGGGAGAGCTCTGGTTTGGCCTTTATTGCCAAAAATGTTAATAAGAGCATGCGGCAAAGTGACTCAGCATCCAGTATATTGCCTTGTGGTTAGGTGAGGCATTGCAGGGCTATTTCTCTGTAGCCCTGCAGACCAGGTCCACTAGTGGTCCCCTTTTCCCTTGTGACTTCAGCCAGGTCACCTTTTGCTGTCACCCCTTGCAGGGTAAACCCGGGTCTTCACCCAGTAGTCCCATGATCTCATACCAGGTCAATGGCCTAAGTCCAGGCCCAATAATTTCTCTGGCCCCTTGTGTCTGGGGTTTTCCTGGAGATGCTGTAGGGGAACTCAGACCCTCTACCCTGGGTTCCAGCCAAGGGACCCTTGTAGGAGTGGTTAAGGTCTGCCTTGTCAGACCTCTTGCTTCTTCCCTGAGCTACTTCCGATGTCAGCACACCTTCTTCTCAAGGGGCTTGTACTGTCAGTGGGGGTCAAATACCTAGTCCCAGGTCATAAGGCTATCAAGGATATGAAACTAAAGTAACAGAAATTAAGAGCAACACCAGTTTCCTTGTCCTATCAGGATCCTCCAGTCATCTGTCCTACTGCTCTGTGCTCACAGGCAACCAAAGATAGTTTGTCTCTCTGCTGTGCTTCTTTCTGGGAGCTCAGGATGAGAGTTATGTCTGCTGCCCCAGGCTGGGCCCTTCTGAATTGAGCTTCCCCCTTTCTAAGGTGCCTCCTCCAAGATTAGCATGCCTCACAGGTGCAGTGGGGCGGGGGGCAGGGGGCGGCTGGCTGAACTATCTTGTTTGGTGTGGAGTTTGTACAGCCCATCCCAGAGCACAATTTGATAGATGAAAAATCACTGGAGTATTTGAAAAGAAATATCTGATTTCACTACTATACCAGACTGCATGGTACAGGTCCACTGATGTTTTCCCTAGAAATGGGTTAAAACTACAAACTTGAATCCAAACCCCTTTGAATTTCAAGAGTTTCAAATTAAGAGCCTCAGATCTGGACCTCTAGCCATGTCTGGTTTGGTTTCTGTGTCAAATTCAAAATCAGACAGACACTATTTTCTTCTTTTGCGATGTGGCTGAAAGCTAGTGAGATCTTTCATATAGCAGAAATTGTGAAGATCTCATGAGATTCCCACCAACTGCATCAAACATTTAATGAGAACACCTTGGGACATTTTACTGCCATTAAATCCAAACGACTACCATAGCTCTGATTTAGCCCGTACGGCAAACCCCAGCCCAAACCTAATCCAGATTCAGACACCGTTTCCTTGACCTATGTCTAGTTTTGGTCTACTTTTTGATATTGAACAAAGCTGGCAGGTTGAAATGTCAGTGGAGCAGCACCACACAGTTCTACTGGGTATAAAAGAGGTAACAGATGTATTCATGGAAGTTATCATGATACCATTTGCATGCGCTGTTATCATAAATGACTATGGATGCTTAGACGTACCTGCTATGATCCCGGTGCTAGTTTCACAGGCATCAGATAAATGCAGTAAGAAAACAGGGGCACAATACCATGATATTAGGTGCTAGCACTAGAATTACTGTGCTCCTGCCCCTCCATGTTATGGCTGCAGGGTTTATATATTCTGCTCTTCCTATGGATATAATTAGACTGGCATTACTCACTGACTTAGGGAGTCCAAATTCAATTCTGCTTGGAGAAAATATATATATATACACGCACACACACACACACACACAATTCCCTGCTTATTTTGCTTTGAAATATGGGTGACTTGAAGAAAAAGTATCCACTCTCTTCTTGAGTTTTCAAATATTCCTTTGTAAAAATAAATGAGGGCCAGACCCTTAGCAGTAAATTGAAGTAGCTCCACTGAAATCAAGCCACTGCCTATATTTTCATGTGCTGTAACTATAAATCAGGAATATTTCATCTCTGAGACTAAATCCTGGTCCCATCAACTTCAGTGAGTCCTGGATTTGACCTTTGGTCTGCAATCTGTATTGGTTTTGAATATGTTTGGAGGTGAAGATTCAAATGTTGGTGTTGAAGTATGAAGTCCTAAATGGTGTGAATTCTAACTACATTAGAAACCCCTTTTCTCGACATCCATTGTGATGACTTTGGATTCTGGGCTAACACTCCCCATAGAAGGGTCTTTGACTTTGCCACCCTTTTCATCCTTTGCCCAACATGTACTTGTTGGTCTTCAGGACATGCTGCAACACCTAGTTATTTTCCCATGCTTTCCCAGTATGGGTTGAGTGAGTTGAGGGAAACAAATTTCTTGTTGATGGGATGGGAAAAGGTTTTGTGTGGCTTTTTATCTAGTTGAACTATTTGTGTGTGTTGGTAAAAAAAAAATGATATGAGCCTAGATGTGTTTGACAAATCAAAATAAATTGGCCCACATGAGGAAGCTCTGAGTTGGAGAAATAAATGTCTCTTGCTTAGTTCAACCATTTAAAATGGTCAATACATTTCTAACATAACTGTCTATACACAATAGCTGTTCCATCTTTATACGGCTGAATTCTACTACACTGGCTTCTTAAAACAAAAATCTGTAAAACATTTTTTTCTATATATCACAGATGAATCTGAGCTGTAAAGTTTGGACCTTGATCTGGATGCTAACTTTTCCAATGCTCAAAGGCACTCAGGACTGGGGTTTTGGAACTGAGCACATTTCTGATATATTTCTATTGTATTTATGGTACAATTTGGGAGATACGTAATGGTGAGTCCATCACATCATCTCTCTGATTTGCACTGATTGTGCACCTATTGAACAGTACTTAAATGGTAAGCAAGTTAGCAAACACAATGGAAAAAACCCAAAGATCATGTATCACAAAAAATATTATTTTGATAGTATTTTTACATGAATACCTTTGAAATAAGGCAAACACTTTCTACTTGTATGAACCCCACACCCGTAGTACTGAGTACCTCACAAACATTAATGAATTTATCTTCAGAACAACTTTGTGAGGTAGGGAAGCATCATAATTATTCCCATTTACAAATGGTGAACAAATAGACAGGGAAATAAAGTGACTTGCCCAGTGTCATACAGGAAGTTTGTGGCTGAGCTGGGAATTGAACCCAATCAAATCCCTTAACCACAAGACTATCCTACTTTATCTACAAAGCTCCAGTCTTAGGTTAATATTCACTGGGATTTGCTTTACAGGAACTATTATCCTATGATGTAGAACCTTGCTAATTCACACATTTCCAAATTGTGTGCAACATAATCTGCATACAAAAATATACAGTGATCCCCTTTTCAGCAAAGATTTTGCAGCTGACTACAGTAGAGAGATTTCACATTACTTTACTCCTTTTACAAGATGTCCTACAGTACTGTATATTTACCAATGTGCTGTGAATTATCATGCATAATTAAAACTAAGCTAGTCAAAGAAATTAAAAGCACATTCTGTGATGCATTATCCTGGCTTTTTAAAACTGTGTTTGCTTATTTACTTCTTCATTTGTAAACTTCAGTCGTAAGTCTCCCATTATTAGTATAAATTAGTGAGATTCTGCTAATTATTGACCACCAGATGTCTCCCATATTGTTCCTTATGTAACAGTAAAATACTGGAAATTGTGGACAAATTAATAAAAACAAATGAAAAGAAACAAAAGCATTCAAACAAAGTGTGTTCGCCAATTCATGCCAAAATCTACAGTACATGCTTTGACAATGTCACAAAAATCAGACCCAAATTACTATGCGGTCTGGTACTGGAACAACAAAAAGAGTTGGGTGAACTTTACTACCTTTTGTCTACACTGCACATTTTTCCCATAAAAGGGCATCTATTCGAGTATTTTTCTATGAGCTGTTGGCTTGTTTAGGTCTCTACAAAAATACCAAGTGTCACAGTTCATAGAATCATAGAATCATAGAATATCAGGGTTGGAAGGGACCTCAGGAGGTCATCTAGTCCAACCCCCTGCTCAAAGCAGGACCAATCCCCAATTAAATCATCCCAGCCAGGGCTTTGTCAAGCCTGACCTTAAAAACTTCTAAGGAAGGAGATTCTACCACCTCCCTAGGTAACGCATTCCAGTGTTTCACCACCCTCCTAGTGAAAAAGTTTTTCCTAATATCCAACCTAAACCTCCCCCACTGCAACTTGAGACCGTTACTCCTTGTCCTGTCATCTTCTACCACTGAGAATAGTCTAGAACCATCCTCTTTGGAACCACCTCTCAGGTAGTTGAAAGCAGCTATCAAATCCCCCCTCATTCTTCTCTTCTACAGAGTAAACAATCCCAGTTCCCTCAGCCTCTCCTCATAAGTCATGTGTTCCAGACCACTAATCATTTTTGTTGCCCTTCGCTGGACTCTCTCCAATTTATCCACATCCTTCTTGTAGTGTGGGGCCCAAAACTGGACACAGTACTCCAGATGAGGCCTCACCAATGTCGAATAGAGGGGAACGATCACGTCCCTCGATCTGCTGGCTATGCCCCTACTTATACATCCCAAAATGCCATTGGCCTTCTTGGCAACAAGGGCACACTGCTGACTCATATCCGGCTTCTCGTCCACTGTAACCCCTAGGTCCTTTTCCGCAGAACTGCTGCCTAGCCATTCGGTCCCTAGTCTGTAGCTGTGCATTGGGTTCTTCCGTCCTAAGTGCAGGACCCTGCACTTATCCTTATTGAACCTCATCAGGTTTCTTTTGGCCCAATCCTCCAATTTGTCTAGGTCCCTCTGTATCCTATCTCTGCCCTCCAACGTATCTACCACTCCTCCCAGTTTAGTATCATCCGCAAATTTGCTGAGAGTGCAATCCACACCATCCTCCAGATCATTTATGAAGATATTGAACAAAACCGGCCCCAGGACCGACCCCTGGGGCACTCCACTTGACACCGGCTGCCAACTAGACATGGAGCCATTGATCACTACCCGTTGAGCACGACAATCTAGCCAACTTTTTACCCACCTTATAGTACATTCATCCAGCCCATACTTCTTTAACTTGCTGACAAGAATACTGTGGGACAGGGCAACGGTACCTATATTTCCCCTCAGTGATTCAGTGAGGACACCCACTCGCAGGCTTCCCGCTCCCCAGGAGCCCGTGCCCTGCACCAGCAGCTCTTCTGGCGTGGCATTACCGCCCCCAACCCCGACAACTGGGGTGGGTACCGGGCTCACCGGCAGCTGTCCCTGGTCGCGCTAGTGTGTGAAAGTGGTGCACATACCCCCAAACTGGAGACACAGATAGCTGTGTGGAAGGGACGGGGGGCAGACCTGGGGGCGGTATAGCCACACAGGAGGAGCTGCCGGTGTGGGGTGCTGGCTCCTGGGAGCAGCGGCCCCATGTTCTGCTCCTTTCACCGCTGCGGTTCCCGGGAGAGCCCTGAGGTTCAGCGGTTACTGATTTATATATGTGGATATCCGCATCCGTGGATATAAATTTGCATGCGTGCAGGGCTCTAACCAGGGTATCTCCAGGCTGCACAGTCCCCTGACTATAATGTGATTTCACAGAAAGAAATTCTACCTAAGCAGGCCTGCTTGCTTTCTCTTAGAGACAATTAATAGTGTGACTGCCCACAGTTATAGTTACCACACAGCTCTTTTCGCGCAAGTGTATTTTATCCTTAAGGTTAAAGCAGTACAGAAAAAAACATTAAAAACAGTAATAGGACCTACACACAGTCTAATGAGTTTACCAGAGATCACCCTACCCCGGCGCTCGGGCAGGAGCAGTCCTTCAACACTCCACCCAAGGGGTTTCCTTGTGGTTTCAAGTTCGTCACCGCTTCAGCTCAGAGCAAGCACAGAGTCTTATGTTGTCTCAGTAGGCCCAGCCTTCCCAAACATTTCTTGAGGATTGGGGCCCTCTGCAGGCAGGGCTGGATTAACTCTCCTGTGGGCCCGGGGCTATTAGATTTTGTGGGACCCCTGTATACAAATCTTTTTACTGAGAGGGAGTTTGGTGCAGGAGGGGGCTGGGGCAGGGGATTGGGATGCAGGAGGGAGTGTGGGGTCTGGGAGGGAGTTTGGGTGCTGGAGGGGGATTCTGATCTGGGGCAGGGGTTTGGAGTGCAGGAGGGAGTGTGAGGTGCAGGCTCCAGGCAGGAGGCGCTTACCAGAGGCGGCTCCTGGCTGGCCGCGCAGCACAGCTCAGGCAGGATGCCTGCCTGCCTGCCATAGCCCCACACTGCTCCCAGAAGTGGACAGCTGCTAGCACGTCTCTGCAGCCCCTGGCAGGAGTGGGACAGCGTGTCTCCGTGTGCTGCTCGTGCCCACAAGCACCACCTCTGTAGCACCCATTGGCCTGTTGGGATGCTGCTGGGGGTGGGGGCAGCGCACAGAGATGTTCTAGCAGCCAGCTGCTTCTGGGAGCAGCGTGGAGCTATGGCAGGCAGGCAGGCAGCCTGAGCACCCTGCTGCGCTGCAGGACTTTTAGCGGCCTGTGAATAATTTTTGCAGGGCCCCCCTTCACCGATGGCCCTGGGCTGGAGCCCCTAAAGCCCCTGCGTTAATCCTGTCTGCAGGCCAGGGTCCTATCCATTTGCTGGATCAGGAAGAAGGCCCTGAGCCTGTTTAAAACCAGGCTATTTAGCCAATAATCCCTTCTTTGCCCACTGCTCCCTGGAGAATCCAGTTGATCTAGTCACTAGATTCTAGTACATGTGAAACTTTTCAGGGGGTGGCTTCAAAGGACTGATAACTGGAGGAATTACATTTGCATCCTCCTCCTGGAGGAGTTACACAGAATTCCACAACAACACATACACAATTGCATTTTTAATACAATCAACCTCTCTGATACAATCCCCCTAATATTGGGGATTGTATTAAATCCCTGTGAGGTTTAACTTAATTCAGGAGAGACAGGTGAACCAACATCCTTTATCTGACCCCAGAGTTGTTTGTCAGCTCTGCCTTGGACACAGACTTTAAAACCTATTTTTAGTACATATACACAACTCCTTAAATATCATCTTTACATACATCTCATGACAATTATGAGGATCAGTGTGGCATACGGTTTTATCAGAGACTTCACATGATACAGTTCATGGACAAAAACCATGAAAGCAGTGTGCTTGGTATAGTGAGTTAGGAGTTGCTGTTACAAAACAGTGAACCCTTTGCCAAAGGGCTTCTGTGTCACAAAAGGGATGGGAGCGTGGTGCAGTGGCCATGCTTTCTCCTTCTACGCTAGAGAGCAGAGCAGGTCCTGACTATGAAGGGGTGTATAGCGCACCCTTTTAAATGGTGCCCCAGCTCTGTTCCTGACAGGAAGTCCCCCAGGGCATTTGGAGGACGTCAACCTGAGAATCCTGAAGGACTCCTGATAGGATGGAGTGCTTTCATGTCCCCATGCTTTAGGGGCTGTGCCTTAACAGCCACAGTATAGCCTCTAATATATAATACAATTACTCTGTCTGGCACTGTTCAGTGCAGCACCCTGGACCTGTCATCAGGTCTGGCCCTGCATAGACCAGGTATTTTTTGTTTTTCTAACTTGGTTCTGAGTCATTCCTGTGAGAAACCACGTTGTGCAGTTAGCACGAACAGTTTACGAGACAGAATGACTCATTCTCTTACAGTTCATTTTAACTCACAGATCCAAAGATTCTCAGGCCAGAAGAGACCTCTGTAATTATTTAGTCTGACCTCCTGTGTAACACAGGCCGTAGGACTTCCCAGAAATAGCTCTTGTTTGAAATGGAGCATGTCTTTTAGAGAAAACATCCCATCTTGATTTAAATGCACAACATTGGTAAGTTGTTCCAGTGGTTATTTATCCTCACTGTTAAAAATGTACAACTTATTTCTAGTCTGAATGTATCTAGCTTCAACTTCCAGGCATTGGATCTTTGTCCGCTAGATTGAAAAGTCCATTATCAAAATTTTTTTCCATGTAGGTACTTATACACTGATCAAGTCACCCCTTAATCTTCTCTTTGTTAAGCTAGATAGCTTGAGCTCCTTGAGTGTATCGCTATAAGGCATGTTTTTCAGTCCTTTAATAATTTTCGTGGCTCTTCTTTGATCCCTCTCCAATTTATCAACATCTTTGTTGAATTGTGGGCACCAGAACTGGACAGTCTTTCAGCAGCAGTGGGACAAATGCCAAATACAGCAGTAATATATCCTCCTTCCTCCTATTCATGAATCCAAGGATTGCATTAACCCTTTTGATAACAGTGTTGCACCGGGAGTTCATATTAAACTGATTATCCACCATGACCATGACCCCAAGCCTTTGTGAGAGTCACTGTTTCCCAGGACAGAGCTCCCTATCCTGTAAGTTTGGCCTGCATTCTTTGTTCCTCAATGTATACATTTATTCGGCTGTATTAAAACACATATCACTTGCTTGCACTCATCTTACCAGATGATCGAGATCACTCTGCATTGAGATCTTCATTATTTACTACTACCCCAGTTGTCAGAATGTATGGTGTAGTTCCAAGTCTTCTCTATGATGAAGCCAAAAATTAACACACACATACCCCCTCTGTGTTGTATACGCCAGCTAATAACCATATAATCAGCACAATTAGCAATGTGTACATCCTGCATATCCTCAAACTCCAATTAAACCACCCATGGTTCATTCAACAGGCTGTGTTTCTATCAGATGAGCCAGGATAAACTTGTCTAAAATAGAAATTATATACTACTACAGAGTAAGTTTTGTAGTGCATTGCTAGCAATGCCTGGATTAACTACAGACAGTTTTGCCAATGCTAGTCCAACGTTTCACTCTCAGTAGTTCACACTGTAGGTGACAGGAACTTGATAAGGTGAACTGGCCCCTCATTTTAGAGTGCTGAAGAAGTGATTACCGGCTTTGGTTAGAAAGGAGAGGAGTGTCAGCAAGAATGTGTAATGCATTCTGACTCAAATGCCTGGGATGAACACATCAGAGTCTCATGCTCACACACAGAGAATTTGCCCCATAGTTCCCCAGAGAATCACAATATTATTGTTTTGAGATCAGAGAGTTCTCCTAGTTCATGTCCCCACTTGTCTTGTGCACTTTCTACTCCATAACATGTGTACAACACTAATCTTTATCCACAGACAATGACAATTCTTT